>NC_089839.1:269020759-269320759 GCF_035609145.1 Eleutherodactylus coqui | reverse complement strand
CCTATTCCTCCCCCGTCAGTCTGCTTACAGCATCTTCTTCTCAACGATCTCCTGAGGTTCCCCCTGATCACCTCACCTCCAGTGAGCAGATACTTCGTCTTCCGGTGATGAAGCATTCATTCTCTGCAGTCTTCTTCCTGCAGGGCAATGTATGCTACATCACAAGTAATGTAGCATCCATAGCCTGGCAGGGAGTGCTGAACAAGTGCAGAGACTGAGCATGCGTGCTGTCTCTGTAATAGTATGTGAACTCTCGTGGCGAGACAGCGCGCATGTGCATTCTAAGCCAGAGATTGGCATTCATTCCTAGGCAGTGAAGGTTACATCACAAGTGACATAACCTTCACTGACCTGCCAGAGGAAAAAAGAATGCTCCACAACAAGAAGAAGAGAATTCGGCCGGCTGGAGGTGAGGTGACCTGGGGGATCTGCAGAAAATCAGCGAGGAGAAGATGCGGTAAGAAGGCTGCCTGGGGAGGAATAAGTGAGTATTGATTTTTTTTCTAATGACAAAACCCCTTTAACTGCTTCATTTTTTAATCTTCATTTTGTATTACTTTTGGTTGACATTTTCGGAACCTTCGGCACATATTTACCATAGAGTTATGGTTTTAACATCTCAACATGCAGTGGTCGTCCAGGACCAATTTATATTGTATGTTGATGGAACACTGTCATTTTAGACCGCAACAACGCTTATTAAAATTAAGGTTTATCATACTCCAAATTTGTAGATAAAAAGTCCTTAGATAAAACAACAGCACACCGCGCATCTGCCAACTTTGTCCTGCCATTTTTTTTCCATTTCTTTAAGTGGTGTTGCGATAAAGGGGTAATAGCCTGTACAACAAATGTGTGAACACAATCAGTCTTTGTAATGGTTACTGTTGTTGGCCGCCCAGGGAGTGTAGGTCTTCACCCTTTAGGCTCCCTGCACACAGGCGCAAATGATGCAGCGGGATTTCCCGCAGAATTTCCGCCTGTGGCCGCTGTTATAGGATTGCATTAGAAAACGTAATGCTAGGCAGACAGCTGCAATTTGTCCGCGTGAAATCACACACGGAAAGCAAATTGCGGCATGCTCTATTTCTGTGCAGGTCTCGCAGAGGCCCACACAGAAATGTCAGTGAAGAGCCGTCAGCTCCGCTCTGCGCATGCTCTGGCTGGGCAGCAGCTGGCACATTACAGAGCTTTGGAGACGCCGAGAGTGTGTGAGCCGCGGGACTCTGCAGCGGCACGGGTCTGCATCCCGCTGTGAGAATTCTCACAACGGGATTTGACACGGCCGTCCGCAGTCGGCCTTAACCCCTCCAAGCAGTATGTGGTTTTCAGCTGCTACAAACCCCTAGGGTGTATCACCAGAGTAGCCGCTCATTTGCAGTGCAGAGAACAAAGTCAGACAAGCCCGGGGTCAGTACTGAGAGGTCAGAGGCAATATCAGAGGCAAAGGATAGTATAAGATTCAGAGGATCATATTTGCAAGCGTTTTTGCGTGTATAAGATATGTGCGTTCAATGCTCCAAGAATAGAACCCACTGATGTCAATGAGTTCGTTCTCATGAATGGTGTTTTGCATGCATATTTCTTGTGCTCGAAAAAGTCCCACATGCTCTATCTTTCTGCAAATTGCGCAGCAAAGGAGCCCATAGAAGTCTATGGAAGGTGTGCAAATGTGCATGCAAAAGCGCAATACGCTGCGTGATTCTGATAAAAATGGAACGCGTCAGAAACTCAATAGGTGAAATAGCCTGTAAAATCAGGGCGGGGGTGTCTTGTGCGCACATGTGAACAGGGCATGAATGTGAAAAATGTACAGCACTATGCACCAATATGCGCACAAATCAACCTTGTTCATGGCGCAATAACGTTGCACTGAAGCCTGCATAATTGTGCATAGATGTCGGAAAAAACCCTTAGGGCAGCTTCACAGGAATGTATGCACAATTGCTCATGCTTCAGCGCAACGCATTCGTGCCATGAGGTAGGTGCTTTCGTGAATATATTGGTGCATTTTACTGTACACGTTCACATGGGCTCCGGACACAGCGCTGCCCTAATTTAAATGGCCATTTACCTAATGAGTTCCAGATCTGTTCTGTTTTCAATGGAATTGCACAGCGTATTGCGCTTTTGCATATGTATTTACACCCCCCACCCCTCAAAGACTTCTATGGGGTCTTTTGCTGCGAAAGATAGAGCAGGTCTTAATTTGCGCAGGAAAACAGCATGCTGTGCTTTTTTCCGCAAAGAAAATGCGTGTGCAAAATATGCTTAAGTGCACAAACCCATTGAAATTAATTGGTTTTGCTCACTGCGTATTATGCACGCAATTTTTTTACATAATTCACTGCGCAAATATGTTCAATCCAACCGAACAGTCAAATGTAAATGGGAAGTTTGTGCTTTTTCCTGTGGAATCACTGTTGCCAATTTTGTGGTTTATTTTGCTGTGGATTCATGTTACAGATTTCAGTACAGAATTTCAAATAACTTTGAAATCTATGAAGAAACGCCGCTACCAAAACCCGCAATGCGTGTACAGCAGAAAGGTGGAAATACGTATTTCCCCAACAGAAAACTTGTGTATGGAAAATTACAGCTTTGAACTATTTCTGCAAATCTTTGCAGCTGATTTCACCGATTGTACGACCCGATAAGTTCGCCCTTATAAAGCAATTTAAACAGATAAATATTTTAAGAAATTGTAAAAAACAAGATCTCCATTAAAAACATTGACATATTCACAAGACTTCAGACATATGGTTTGCATACATAATTCCCGTAACTGATTCTACTAACGACACTCCTGACAGTGAAGTGTTATGGAATAATAGGTGTCAGAACAGTTCCTATATAGCAGGCTCAGACTGGCCAACAGGGGCATAGGTGGACCCCCTGGTAGGCCCTGAGCCAAGAGTGGCCCTCTATGGCCCTGCACTACAGATAGACAGGGGGATGCTGTATGCTGCCTATACATCCATATAATAAACTGGCAGGTTTATCTGTTTATATAGTCTCATAGACTGGATACGAATACAGGTGGATATAAAAAGTCTACATGCAGCGACCGAGACACACCACTGAGGAGATTGCGGGGATAGTTAGGGATGTCACTGTTGCACTGCCAACTCTTTCCCTGAGGGACGCATGGAATGGTCAGAGACTGGGACTTTACTTTGAGAACCTATCACTTCACACACCAGTACAGGAAGAACAGGTTAAAGAGGTCAGGGAGGAAAACACAGGATGAAACCGGGCCTACAGTCTAAGTTATCTGTATGACTCGGCTCCTGGACACACACACTCCGGGACACAGGATGACACAGGGCCTACAGTGCGAATAGGCTCATCTGGCTCTGAGTCAGTAGACCAGCCGGTGGGGGTGCGTAGGATGGACCACATGCTGATCCCCAAAGATGCCAGAGATGAGGGGCTATCGGGGTCCCGGACCCTTATGTCCCAAGTCCGTTCATGAGATAATAAGTTATGTGAGCAGTGTCGCATGAGTTGCTCCAAAATTTATCAACCCTGGGGGCATTGCTCAACCCTGGGGGCATTGCTGCTCTGGCCACCCAGTTCTCCTGGTGAATGATTATCCAAGGTAAAATCATCGGTTTCTTCTGGTTCGGGTGAATCTTGACTGCTGCCGTAGATGCAGGAATTCCCTCCACGAGTATCGTCTACACTTCTTTCCTGGCCCTGGCAGGCTTCAGGGTCCCTGGCCAAACAAACTTTTTCTTGGAGACTTCCTCTCTGTATTGGTGGTCAGTTGTGCTATGAGCTGAGAGGTCCAATGGCTCCTCTACAGCAGAAGAGGACTCTTCTTTGGGGCGGTCTTGGCTTTCGTGCCACAGTTCCTCTGGGGGGATTGTCCTCCCCTCTACTTTTCCCATAGCGGGAACTTCTTGGCGGGGAACTCAGCGGTGGGGACATTCTGTAAAAAATAAAACAAGATGGCTGGGCGCCATCTTGAATGTCCATCTTCCAATTGACATGGGGCTTTGTAGCAAAGTCCACTAATTGTACATGATCCAACAGTATAACAACATCATCTCTCAGTGTGTAGCACATCCTCACTACAGCGGTTTGAAAGTAATTTTCTTGTTCTATCTGCAATTCAGACAGGAAACTCAATACCAACTCTCCTGAGTCTATTTGGGCACTACCAGACCTTTATAGAGCTTAACCTCTTACATGCTGCACCTGTGAAATACACATAACTAGAGACAAGACAATTTGCACAGAGCATCCACATAAAAGACATGACATGTATAACAGTTATGGAGGGGCCAGATATATGTACTTCGGGCCACAATATACACACCCCTGTTAAAATGCCACGTTTTTGTCATGTTAAAAAAAATTACAAAATGAAATCATTTAAGATTTCCACTTTCAGTGTGACCCATTATCTGTACAATTCCATTGAATGTAATCCCCTTCTTGATGACCTTTTCACTGTGCTCTATGGTATATGTAATGCCTTGGAGGTTTTTTTGGTCCCCTCCTTCTGACTGATACCTTAACAACCAGATCCATTTGATGTGATGTCAGCTATTTAAGGCTTTTGCTGAAAATGCAATAAAGAAAATGTCAGGAAAATCCTCCTAGAAGAGCGGAACTTTATATGGGGTCAATCAGAATCGGTGTACATAATGGCAGCGGAGTACTGACTGTTATTTAACATGAGTTTGATTGTGATTGGCTAATTCTGAACACAACCACATCCCCAAATATAGGAGAGTGTTCACACTTATGCAGCCACATTATTTTTCCACCCTACAAGATTTCAGTTATTCATATTTGTCATATTTTTTAACATGACAAAAACCTAGCATTTTAATAGGAGTGTACAGACTTTTTATATCCACTGTGGATGCATTGACAGGCCTGCAAGTATTCTTTGTCACAGAGCACCACCTTCTTGGTGTTGCTGCGGGGGATCTCCATCACCAATCCTCTTACGGCTTCTCCTACTGTGGCATGGCCCTGCACATCCCATCTCACAGAGCTGAGAGAGGCTCTAGGAAAGAAATGGTCCAAAGCAAAGGCCAGATGGCCAGAAAAAAATGTGTCCTTTCGTCTATTAGGTAATTAAAAAATATATATTTATTTTCACATGCCTGTCATCTCTTTTCTTCCATAGGGAACTATAATTCTCAGCATGGCACGACAGCTGCAGACCTTCTGGAACTACTGGAAGTTTTCCCCACAGATTGCCAGGACCAACTCAAAACTGAGGTCACACATAAACCTCTCTGACAGCATGATTTCAAATAGATTATTAATGGTCACACTATCTGCTGTTCACCTAGAAAACTGTGCAGCCATTAAATATCAGTTTGAAAATTGCCATTTTGTAATAACACTGCAAGTCGGGGCACTTTTATCGACATGCTGTGGCCTTCAAGTGCGATCTCACACTGCACCATAAAGGCCACCACTGGAATTCTCACCATTTCAACGGACTGTACTGTCCACATACTTCAGTGGAGACGGGCCACATGCAGATGCAGCCAACTTTCCACGGAATTGTATGAAAAATGTGGCAGTTGGGAATTTGCGAACGCAAATCAAGTTGTATTTGCATCTATCTGTAGAGTGGCCCCCAGAATGAATTTCACTGGTGGGCCCTGGGCACCCCAGTTCGACCCTGCTGTATAGAGGGAGCATCCATATTACTGTCTGTAATGTCTCAGTCTGTCATGTTCTGTAGAGCATTTTTAAACATCACAAAGTATCTGATTGTATTAAGGCAAGGGTCATAAATGCAGGCACAATGGAAAATAAGGTGCCTCACATTCTAGGAAACATATCTGTGAATATATTGTTTGATCCTTCATCCTGCAAAATTTGCCTTTGAAACTATTTCTATGAATGTCCTCAGGTGACATTTTAATCCTTTATCACTAAATGTCATATCAACAAATTGTGGACAATTAAGATAAAATATCGTTGTTGTATTCAGTCAGGAGATGATAAGTTTCCGTCACAGGAAGATTACTGTCATTCTAGCAATACAGGAGAAACAATGGAGCGCTTCTCAGAGCTGTTATTGTTCTCTTATGTTCATTGGACTGCTGGCCCCTCAATAGAGCGAGTTGGACAATTTTCTCTTTGAATGCAGAGCATTTGGCAGCCATAAGTCTCACTTTAGTAACGGGAAAAACTTTCGAGGGGATTCTGAGAGACGCCATCGATGAGCACCTCAAGAAGAACGAGGGAATAACTCCTCACCACCATAGATTCATGAAGGGTCAATCATGTCAGACAAATCTGATCAGCTTCTACGATGAAGTAAGTTCTAGGCTGGATCTGAAGAGAATCTATTGATCTCGTATATCTGGACATCTCTAAAGCGTTTACCGTGCCACATAATAGGCTAATATACAAAATGAGACAGCTCGGATTGGGTGAAAACGTGTGTAATTGGGTAAAAAATTGGCTCAATGATAGAAAGCAGAGGGTGGTAATAAATGGCTCATACTCTGATTGGGCCACCGTCGCTAGCGGGGTGCCACAGGGTTCAGTATCGGGCCCCATTCTGTTCAATATATTTTTCAACGACCTGATAGAGGGGCTGCACAGCAAAATGTCAATATTTGCAGATGACACAAAACTATACAATATAATTAATGCAATGGAGGACAATGTGCGGCTACAAACGGACCTAGATAAGCTGGGGGCTTGGGCAGAAAAATGGCAAAGGAAGTTCAATGTTGATAAATGTAAGGTTATGCACATGGGCAGCAAAAATGGATGTTACTAATATACACTTAATGGGGCACTGCTAGGGAAAAG
This sequence comes from Eleutherodactylus coqui, assembly GCF_035609145.1. Classification (NCBI taxonomy): domain Eukaryota; kingdom Metazoa; phylum Chordata; class Amphibia; order Anura; family Eleutherodactylidae; genus Eleutherodactylus; species Eleutherodactylus coqui. The sequence goes on along the minus strand of NC_089839.1, from coordinate 269,313,958 downwards.
TGATATGGAAAAAGACCTGGGGGTACTAGTGGATTGTAGACTAAACTGGAGTAACCAATGCCAATCAGCTGCTGCAAAGGCAAATAAAGTTTTGGGATGCATTAAAAGAGGTATAGGGGCGAGGGACGAGAACATTATCCTTCCATTATATAAGGTACTTGTCAGGCCCCACACGGAATACTGCGTACAGTTCTGGTCACCGGTGCTCAGGAAAGATGTTACGGTATTGGAGGGGGTTCAAAGAAGAGCGACTAAGCTAGTACATGGAATGACGGGACTGGAATACCCAGAGAGGCTATCAAAATTGGGACTATTTACTCTGGAAAAAAGAAGGTTAAGGGGCGACCAATAACCGTGCATAAGTACATAAGGGGGCAATACAGGGATCTCTCCCAGAATCTGTTTATACCCAGGACTGCAACGGTAACAAGAGGGCATCCACTACGATTAGAAGAATGCAGGTTTCATCACCAACAAAGAAAAGGGTTCTTTACTGTTAGAGCAGTTAGACTGTGGAACTCTCTGCCTGAGGACGTAGTGATGGCAAAATCCATAGAGGAGTTTAAAAGGGGACTAGATGTCTATCTAGAGGGGAAGGATATTATAGGCTATAAATCTAAGGTTATTTGTTACCCGTGTATACAGGCAGGTAGGAACTATTAGGGGTTGATCCAGGGAACAGTCTGATTGCCTTTAGGGAGTCGGGAAGGATTTTTTTCCCCAAAAGGGCTAATTGGATTCTGCTTTTGGGGTTTTTGCCTTCCTCTGGATCAACAAAACAGGAGGCTAAACAGGCTGGACTAGATGGACATTGCCTTCATTCAGCCTTACGAACTATGTTACTACGTTCCTATGTTACTATATAATTAGTTCTGTTGACAAATGACATCTTGTTTTGTTGGGAACAAGTTGCAATGTTTGTGGCACTATTTTAGGGGTTCTTATATGCATTAGAAATTAGTTTATATTAAAGGGGTTTTCCGGGCAAAAACTATCGATCACCTATTCTGCGTCATAGGGAAGTGTCGCGTTGACTCTCCTTGGATGCCAGAGCTTAGATCCAGCCAGGTCAATCAGTGGGTGATGCATCACTTGTGACAAATCCACCACTGACCTGGGTGGCAGGAATTGCGTCCGGCATGGTCGGAGCAGGGGCGGAAGCTGGAACTTTGCCAGCTTCCGCCTTGCGATTGGACGGCTGCCAGAAGGAAAGAAGAGGAGCAGCAGCCTCCCGGTGACCGGCCCCGTAAGGCACAGGTGAGTTACATTTTTTTTTATGACAGAACCCCTATAAGGCTCTTGGACCCAGTAGCAACTGCTATCTCTGCACCCCCTATAGCTACACCCCTGCTGTACTGTACAGAACCCGGAACAAGCTTCTGTTCTCTACACAGAAAGTGATTTACGCCTCACTTACACAGAGGTTTTTTTCAGGGTTTAGCTCTACACTTTCAGCACAGCGCTAAGCGCTGTCAGAGGCTCCCATTGTTTTTAATAGAGCCTCTCAGACAGCCACTCGATCGCAATTTTCGAGCAGTGTCTGTTCTATCTTTGTGCGTTTAACGCTCCTCATCAATGGTAAGGAGTGCTAAAGGCTGGCGTCAAAAATAAGAGTAAAATGCAGCAAAGGGCAGTAAATTTAATTGCAACGCTTTCAACAGCAACGCCTGTGTGAGGGAGGCCTAACATCTTCTGGCAGCTTTTAATGAGTGTTATGAGTAAGGGATTGCTTTACGATATCTGTATTAGTTAAAGGGGTTCTGTCATTAAAAACAACAATTTTATACTTCCCTATTCCTCCCCCGTCAGTCTGCTTACAGCATCTTCTTATCAACGATCTTCTTCTGTCCCCTGCGGTTCCCCATGGTCACCTCACCTCCAGTGAGCCGATACTTCGTCTTCCGGTGATGAAACATTTATTCTTTGCAGTCTCCTTACTGCAGGGCAATGTATGCTACATCACAAGTAATGTAGCATCCATAGCCTGGCAGGGAGTGCTGAAAAAATGCAGAGACTGAGCATGCGTGCCGTCTCTGCAATAGTATGTGAACTCTCGTGGCGAGACAGCGCGCATGTGCATTCTCAGCCAGAGATCGGCATTCATTCCTAGGCAGTGAAGGTTACATCACAAGTGACATAACCTTCACTGACCTGCCAGAGGAAAAAAGAATGCTCCACAACAAGAAGAAGAGAATTCGGCTGGCAGGAGGTGAGGTGACCCGGGGGATCTGAAGAAATTCAGCGAGGAGAAGATGCAGTAAGAAGGCTGCCTGGGGAGGAATAAGTGAGTATTGATTTTTTTTTTTTCTTATGACAAAACCCCTTTTACTGCTTAATTTTTTAATCTTCATTTTGTATTACTTTTGGTTGACATTTTCGGAACCTTCGGCACACGTTTACCATGAAGTTATGGTTTTAACATCTCAACATGCAGTGGTCGTTCAGGACCAATTTATATTGTATGCTGATGGAACACTGGCGTTTTAGATTGCAACAACGCTTATTAAAATTAAGCTTAATCATACTCCAAATTTATAGATAAAAAGTCCTTAGATAAAACAACAGCACACCGTGCATCTGCCAACTTTGTCTCAACTTTTTTTTTTTTTTCATTGGTGTTGCGGTAAAGGGGCAATAGCCTGTTCAACAAATGTGCAACCAATATCAGTCTTTGTAATGGTTACTACTGCTGGCCGCCCAGGGAGTGTAGGTCTTCACCCTTTAGGCTCCTTGCACACGGGCGGAAATGATGTGGCGGCATTTCCCGCAGAATTTCCGACTGTGGCCGCTGTTATAGGATTGCATTAGAAAACGTAATTCTAGGCAGACGGCCGCAATTTGTCCGCGTGAAATCACACACGGAAAACAAATTGCGGCATGTTCTATTTCTGTGCAGGTATCGCAGAGGTCCACACAGAAATGTCAGTGAAGAGCCGTCATCTCCGCTCTGCGCATGCTCTGGCTGGGCAGCAGCTGGCACATTACAGAGCTTTGGAGACGCCGAGAGTGTGTGAGCCGCGGGACTCTGCAGCGGCACGGGTCTGCATCCCGCTGTGAGAATTCTCGCAATGGGATCTGACTTGTCCATCCGCAGGTGGCCTTGGACCTCATGTCCATGGGGAAAATCAGGCCTGCTACGAATTCTCCGTGGATAATCCGTAGCTGGTCCCTCCTGCCCCGCAGACATGAGGGCTGAAAATAAGAATTACTCACCTCTCCGGACACTCCGGATATTCCCTTCTTCGTGGCCTGATCTTCTCTCCGTCGCGGCCAGATCTTCTTTCTTCGGCCCGGCGGATGTCCTCGGCACGCCGGCTGCGCGCCGCGCGGATGCGCCAAGCACATCCACCGGGCCGAAGAAAGAAGATCCGTCCGGAGCAGGTGAGTTCAATTCTGCTGCAGGTCTCCCTTGGATCCGGATGGCTTCCATAGGCTTCAATAGAAGCCTGCAGGAGCCGTCCCCGCAAGAGACCCGCACTAAAATGGAGCATATCCATTTTTTTACATGCTGAAATTTTTTATTTCACTTTTATTGACCATCCGCGGGTATTTATCTACCCGCGGGTTGTCAATGCATTCCTATGGGGTACGGATCCGCGTGCGGGTGATCCGCTGCGGATTTTAATTCTTCTTTTCCCTGTGGACATGAGGCCTTAACCCCTCCAAGCAGTATGTGGTTTTCAGCTGCTACAAACCCCTAGGGTGCATTACCAGAGTAGTCGCTCATTTGCAGTGCAGAGAACAAAGTCAGACAAGCCCGGGGTCAGTACCGAGAGGTCAGAGGAAACATCAGAGGCAAAGGATAGTATAAGATTCAGAGGATCATATTTGCAAGCGTTTTTGCGTGTATAAGATATGTGCGTTCAATGCTCGGAGAATAGAACCCACTGATGTCAATGAGTTCGTTCTCATGAATGGTGTTTTGCATGCATATTTCTTGTGCGCGCAAAAAGTCCCACATGCTCTATCTTTCTGCAAATTGCGCAGCAAAGGAGCCCATAGAAGTCTATGGAAGGTGTGCAAATGTGCATGCAAAAGCGCGATACGCTGCGTAATTCTGATAAAAATGGAACACATCAGGAACTCATTAGGTGAAATAGCCTTTAAAATCAGGGCGGGGGTGTCTTGTGCTCACATGTGAACACGCCATGAATGTGAAAAATGTACAGCACTATGCACCAATATGCGCACAAATCAACCTTGTTCATGGCGCAATAACGTTGCACTGAAGCCTGCATAATTGTGCATAGTTGTCGGAAAAAACCCTTAGGGCAGCTCATGCTTCAGCGCAACGCATTCGTGCCATGAAGTAGGTGCTTTTGTGAATATATTGGTTTATTTTACTGTACATGCGAACGCAGTACACGTTCACATGGGCTCTGGACACAGCGCTGCAACCTGGAGCATGGACTGTATGTCCAGTTTCCCCTTTCATGCGGCTTGAAAAAGACCTTGAACGGTCGAAACGTTGTCTTGCCATTTTTAAGATGAAACAATAAAAGTCTTTGCTTTTTTATGATGCTGTGAAGCCCCGTCTATATGCTGCTGCCTCCTCTCTCTATATAACCAGCTGCCCTTATTTCAATGGCCATTTACCTAATGAGTTCCAGATCTGTTCTGTTTTCAATGGAATTGCACAGCGTATTGCGCTTTTGCATATGTATTTACACCCCCCACCCCTCAAAGACTTCTATGGGGTCTTTTGCTGCGAAAGATAGAGCAGGTCTTAATTTGCGCAGGAAAACAGCATGCTGTGTTTTTTTCCCGCAAACAAAATGCGTGTGCAAAATATGCTTAAGTGCACAAACCCATTGAAATTAATTGGTTTTGCTCACTGCGTATTATGCACGCAATTTTTTTTGTACATAATACACTGCGCAAATATGTTCAATCCAACCGAACATTCAAATGTAAATGGGAAGTTTGTGCCTTCTCCTGTGGAATCACTGTTGCCAATTTTGTGGTTTATTTTGCTGTGGATTCATGTTCCAGATTTCAGTACAGAATTTCAAATACCTTTGAAATCTATGAAGAAACGCCGCTACCAAATCCGCAATGCGTGTACAGCAGAAAGGTGGAAATACGTATTTACCCAACAGAAAACTTGTGTATGGAAAATTACAGCTGTGAACTATTTCTGCAAATCTTTGCAGGTGATTTCACCGATTGTACGACCCGATAAGTTCGCCCTTATAAAGCAATTTAAACAGATGAATATTTTAAGAAATTGTAAAAAACAAGATCTCCATTAAAAACATTGACATATTCACAAGACTTCAGACATATGGTTTGCATACATAATTCCCGTAACTGATTCTACCAACGACACTCCTGACAGTGAAGTGTTATGGAATAATAGGTGTCAGAACAGTTCCTATATAGCAGGCTCAGACTGGCCAACAGGGGCATAGGTGGACTCCCTGGTAGGCCCTGAGCCAAGAGTGGCCCTCTATGGCCCTGCACTACAGATAGACTGGGGGATGCTGTATGCTGCCTATACATCCATATAATAAACTGGCAGGTTTATCTGTTTATATAGTCTCATAGACTGGATAAGAATACATGTGGATATAAAAAGTCTACATGCAGCGACCGAGACACACCACTGAGGAGATGGCGGGGATAGTTAGGGATGTCACTGTTGCAGTACCAACTCTTCCCCTGAGGGACGCATGGAATGGTCAGAGACTGGAACTTTACTTTGAGAACGTATAACTTCACACACCAGTACAGGAAGAACAGGTTAAAGAGGTCAGGGAGGAAAACACAGGATGAAACCGGGCCTACAGTCTAAGTTATCTGCATTACTCGGCTCCTGGACACACACACTCCGGGACACAGGATGACACAGGGCCTACAGTGCGAATAGGCTCGTCTGCCTCTCTGAGTCAGTAGACCAGCCGGTGGGGGTGGGTAGGCTTGACCACATGCTGATCCCCAAAGATGCCAGAGATGAGGGGCTGTCGGGGTCCCGGACCCTTATCTCCCCAGTCCGTTCATAAGACAATAAGTAATGTGAGCAGTGTCTCATCAGTTGCTCCAAAATTTATCTGTGGGTAACTTGGTCTGCTTCCTTTTTCTGCCCAGGTGGTCCTGCCAGTGGTTGACACAGCTCTCCCCACAGGTGCAACCGTTCATGGGAGTGGAAGTAGACTTTCACCTCAGGGTGCTCAAGCCTGGGGGCATTGCTGCTTAGGCCACGCAGTTCTCCTGGTGAATGATTATCCAAGGTAAAATCATCGGTTTCTTCTGGTTCGGGTGAATCTTGACTGCTGCTGTAGATGCAGGAATTCCCTCCATGAGTATCGTCCACACTTCTTTCCTGGCCCTGGCAGGCTTCAGGGTCCCTGGCCAAACAAACTTTTTCTTGGAGACCTCCTCTCTGTATTGGTGGTCAGTTGTGCTATTAGCTGAGAGGTCCAATGGCTCCTCTACAGCGGAAGAGGACTCCTCTTGGGGGCGGTCTTGGCTTTCACGCCACAGTTCCTCAGGGGGGGGGGGGGTTGTTCTCCCCTCTACTTTTCCTATAGCGACATTCTGTAAAAAAAAAAAAACGAGATAGCTGGGCGCCATCTTGAATGTCCATCTTCCAATTCACATGGGGCTTTGTAGCAAAGTCCACTAATTATACATGATCCAACAGCATAACAACATCATCTCTCAGTGTGTAGCACATCCTCACTACAGCGGTTTGAAAGTAATTTTCTTGTTCTATCTGCAATTCAGACAGGAAACTCAATACCAACTCTCCTGAGTCTTTTTGAGCATTACCAGACCTTTATAGAGCTTAACCTCTTACATGCTGCACCTGTGAAATACACATAACTAGAGACAAGACAATTTGCACAGAACATCCAAATAAGACATGACATGTATAACAGTTATGGAGGGGCCAGATATATGTACTTCGGGCCACAATATACACACCCCTGTTAAAATGCCATATTTTTGTCATGTTAAAAAAAATTACAAATGAAATCATTTAAGATTTCCACTTTCAGTGTGACCCATTATCTGTACAATTCCATTGAATGTAATCCACTTCTTGATGACCTTTTCACTGTGCTCTATGGTATATGTAATGCCTTGGAGTTTTTTTTGGTCCCCTCCTTCTGATTGATACCTTAACAGCCAGAACCAGGAAAATCCCCCTAGAAGAGCTGAACTTTATATGGGGTCAGTCAGAATCGGTGTACATAATGGCAGCGAAGTACTGACAGTTATTTAACATGAGTTTGATTGTGATTGGCTAATTCTGAACACAACCACATCCCCAAATATAGGAGAGTGTTCACACTTATGCAACCACATTATTTTTCCACCCTACAAGATTTCAGTTATTCATATTTGTCATATTTTTTAACATGACAAAAACCTGGCATTTTAATAGGAGTGTACAGACTTTTTATATCCACTGTGGATGCATTGACAGGCCTGCAAGTATCCTTTGTCACAGAGCACCACCTTCTTGGTGTTGCTGCGGGGGATCTCCATCCCCAATCCTCTTATGGCTTCTCCTACTGTGGCATGGCCCTGCACATCCCATCTCACAGAGCTGAGAGAGGCTCTAGGAAAGAAATGGTCCAAAGCAAAGGCCAGACAGCCAGAAAAAAATGTGTCCCCTCGTCTATTAGATAATTAAAAAATATACATTTATTTTCACATGTCTGTCATCCCTTCCCCCTCCATAGGGAACTATAACTCTCAGCATGGCACGACAGCTGCAGACCTTTTGGAACTGCTGGAAGTTTTCCCCACAGATTGCCGGGACCAACTCAAAACTGAGGTCACACGTAAACCTCTCTGACAGCATGCTTTCAAATAGATTATTAATGGTCACACTATCTGCTGTTCACCTAGAAAACTGTGCAGCCATTAAAAATCAGTTTGAAAATTGCCATTTTGTAATAACACTGCAAGTCAGAGCATTTGTAGCCTTCATGTGTGATCTCACACTGCGCCATAAATGCCACCACTGGAATTCTCACCATTTCAACGGACTGTACTGTCCACATACTTCAGTGGAGACGGGCCACATGCAGATGCAGCCAACCTTTCACGGAATTGTATGAAAAATGTGGCAGTTGGGAATTTGCAAACGCAAATCAAGTTGTATTTGCATCTATCTGTAGAGTGGCCCCCAGAATGAATTTCACTGGTGGGCCCTGGGCACCCCAGTTCGACCCTGCTGTATAGAGGGAGCATCCATATTACTGTCTGTAATGTCTCAGTCTGTCATGTTCTGTAGAGCATTTTTAAACAACACAAAGTATCTGATTGTATTAAGGCAAAGGTCATAGATGCAGGCACAATGGAAAATAAGGTGCCTCACATTCTAGGAAACATATCTGTGAATATATTGTTTGATCCTTCATCCTGCAAAATTTGCCTTTGAAACTATTTCTATGAATGTCCTCAGGTGACATTTTAATCCTTTATCACTAAATGTCATATCAACAAATTGTGGACAATTAAGATTAAATATTGTTGTTGTGTTCAGTCAAGAGATGATAAGTTTCCGTCGCAGGAAGATTACTGTCATTCTAGCAATACAGGACAAACAATGGAGCTCTTCTCAGAGCTGTTATTGTTCTCTTATGGTCATTGGACTGTTGGCCCCTCAATAGAGCGAGTTGGACAATTTTCTCTTTGAATGCAGAGCATTTGGCAGCCATAAGTCTCACTTTAGTAACGGGAAAAACTTTCGAGGGGATTCTGAGAGACGCCATCGATGAGCACCTCAAGAAGAACGAGGGAATAACTCCTCACCAGCATAGATTCATGAAGGGTCAATCATGTCAGACAAATCTAATCAGCTTCTACGATGAAGTAAGCTCTAGGCTGGATCTGAAGAGAATCTATTGATCTCGTATATCTGGACTTCTCTGAAGCGTTTGACACCGTGCCACATAATAAGCTAATATACAAAATGAGACAGCTCGGATTGGGTGAAAACGTGTGTAATTGGGTAAAAAATTGGCTCAATGTAAGAAAGCAGAGGGTGGTAATAAATGGTTCACACTCTGATTGGGCCACCGTTGCTAGCGGGGTGCCACAGGGTTCAGTATTGGGCCCCATTCTGTTCAATATATTTTTCAACGACCTGATAGAGGGGCTGCACAGCAAAATTTCAATATTTGCAGATGACACAAAACTATACAATATAATTAATGCAATGGAGGACAATGTGGGGCTACAAACGGACCTAGATAAGCTGGGGGCTTGGGCAGAAAAATGGCAAATGAAGTTCAATGTTGATAAATGTAAGGTTATGCACATGGGCAGCAAAAATGGATGTCACCAATATACACTTAATGGGGCACTGCTAGGGAAAAGTGATATGGAAAAAGACCTGGGGGTACTAGTGGATTGTAGACTAAACTGGAATAACCAATACCAATCAGCTGCTGCAAAGGCAAATAAAGTTTTGGGATGCATTAAAAGAGGTATAGGGGCGAGGGATGAGAACATTATCCTTCCATTATATAAGGCACTTGTCAGGCCCCGCATGGAATACTGCGTACAGTTCTGGTCACCGATGCTCAGGAAAGATGTTACACTATTGGAGGGGGTTCAAAGAAGAGCGACTAAGCTAGTACATGGAATGACGGGACTAGAATACCCAGAGAGGCTATCAAAATTGGGACTATTTACTCTAGAAAAAAGAAGGTTAAGGGGCGACCAAATAACCATGTATAAGTACATGAGGGGACAATACAAGGATCTCTCCCAGAATCTGTTTATGCCCAGGACTACAACGGTAACAAGAGGGCATCCACTACGATTAGAAGAATGCAGATTTCATCACCAACATAGAAAGGGTTCTTTACTGTTAGAGCAGTTAGACTGTGGAACTCTGCCTGAGGACGTAGTGATGGCAAAATCCATAGAGGAGTTTAAAAGGGGAATAGATGTCTATCTAGAGGGGAAGGATATTATAGGCTATAAATCTAAGGTTATTTGTTATCCGGGTTTACAGGCAGGTAGGAACTATTAGGGGTTGATCCAGGGAACAGTCTGATTGCCATTAGGGAGTCGGGAAGGATTTTTTTTCCCCAAAAGGGCTAATTGGCTTCTGCTCTTGGGGTTTTTTGCCTTCCACTGGATCAACAAAACAGGAGGCTAAACAGGCTGGACTAGATGGACATTGTCTTCATTCAGCCTTACGAACTATGTTACTACGTTCCTATGTTACTATAAATTAATTAGTTCTGTTGCCAAATGACGTCTTGTTTTGTTGGGAACAAGTTGCAATGTTTGTGGCACTATTTTAGGGGTTCTTATATACATTAGAAATTAGTTTATATTAAAGGGGTTTTCCGGGCAAAAACTATCGATGACCTATTCTGCGTCATAGAAAAGTGTCGCCGTCGACTCTCCTTGGATGCCAGAGATTAGATCCAGCCAGGCTAATCAGTGGGTGATGCATCACTTGTGACAAATCCACCACTGCCCTGGGTGGCAGGAATTGCCGTCCGGCATGGTTGGAGCAGGGGCGGAAGCTGGAACTTTGCCAGCTTCTGCCTTGTGATTGGACGGTTGCCAGAGGGAAAGAAGAAGAGCAGCAGCCTCCCGGTGACCGGCCCCGTAAGGCACAGGTGAGTTACATTTTTTTTTCTGACAGAACCCCTATAAGGCTCTTGGACCCAGTAGCAACTGCTACCTCTGCACCCCCTATAGCTACACCCCTGCTGTACTGTACAGAACCCTGAACAAGCTCCTGTTCTCTACACAGAAAGTGATTTAGGCCTCACTCACACAGAGATTTTTTTCAGTGTTTAGCTCTACACTTTCAGCACAGCGCTAAACGCTGTCAGAGGCTCCCATTGTTTTGAATGGAGCCTCTCAGACAGCCACTCGATCACAATTTTTGAGCGGTGTCTGTTCTACCTTTGTGCGTTTAACGCTCCTCATCAATGGTAAGGAGTGCTAAAGGCTGGCGTCAAAAATAAGAGTAAAATGCAGCAAAGCACAGCAAATTTAATTGCAACGCTTTCAACAGCACCGCAGCAACGCCTGTGTGAGGGAGGCCTAACATCTTCCGGCAGCTTTTAATGAGTGTTATGAGTAAGGGATTGCTTTACGATATCTGTATTAGTTAAAGGTGTTCTGACATTAAAAAACAACAATTTTATACTTCCCTATTCCTCCCCCGTCAGTCTGCTTACAGCATTTTCTTATCAACGATCTTCTTCTGTCCCCTGCGGTTCCCCCTGTCACCTCACCTCCAGTGAGCAGATACTTCGTCTTCTGGTGATGAAGCATTCATTCTCTGCAGTCTCCTTCCTGCAGGGCAATGTCAGCTACATCACAAGTAATGTAGCATCCATAGCCTGGCAGGGAGTGCTGAACAAGTGCAGAGACTGCGCATGCGTGCCGTCTCTGTAATAGTATGTGAACTCTCGTGGCGAGACAGCGCGCATGTGCATTCTCAGCCAGAGATCGGCATTCATTCCTTGGCAGTGAAGGTTACCTCACTAGTGACATAACCTTCACTGACCTGCCAGAGGAAAAAAGAATGCTCCATAACAAGAAGACGAGAATCCGGCCGACTGGAGGTGACGTGACCCGGGGGATCTGAAGAAAATCAGCGAGGAGAAGATGCGGTAAGAAGGCTGCCTGGGGAGGAATAAGTGAGTATTGATTTTTTTTCTAATGACAAAACCCCTTTAACTGCTTCATTTTTTAATCTTCATTGTGTATTACTTTTGGTTGACATTTTCGAAACCTTCGGCACACGTTTACCATAGAGTTATGGTTTTAACATCTCAACATGCAGTGGTCGTCCAGGGCCAATTTATATTGTATGTTAATGGAACACTGTCATTTTAGACCGCAACAACGCTTATTAAAATTAAGGTTAATCATACTCCAAATTTATAGATAAAAAGTCCTTAGATAAAGCAACAGCACACCGCGCATCTGCCAACTTTGTCTCGCCATCTTTTTTTTTTCATTGGTGTTGCGGTAAAGGGGCAATATAGCCTGTTCAACAAATGTGCAACCAATATCAGTCTTTGTAATGGTTACTGTTGTTGGCCGCCCAGGGAGTGTAGGTCTTCACTCTTTAGGCTCCCTGCACACGGGCGGAAATGATGCGGCGGGATTTCCCGCAGAATTTCCGCCTGTGGCCGCTGTTATAGGATTGCATTAGAAAACGTAATCCTAGGCAGACGGCCGCAATTTGTCAGCGTGAAATCACACACGGAAAACAAATTGCGGCATGTTCTATTTCTGTGCAGGTCTCGCAGAGGCCCACAGAAAAGTCAGTGAAGAGCCGTCATCTCCGCTCTGCGCATGCTCTGGCTGGGCAGCAGCTGGCACATCACAGAGCTTTGGAGATGCCAAGAGCGTGTGAGCCACGGGACTCTGCAGCGGCACGGGTCTGCATCCCGCTGTGAGAATTCTCACAACGGGATCTGACCGTCCGTCCGCAGGCAGCCTTAGACCTCATGTTCATGGGGAAAATCAGGCCCGCTACGAATTCTCCATGGAGAATCCGTAGCGGGTCCCTCCTGCCCCGCAAACATGAGGGCTGAAAATAAGAATTACTCACCTCTCCGGACACTCCGGATCTTCCCTTCTACGTGGCCTGATCTTCTCTCTGTCGCGGCCGGATCTTCTTTCTTCGGCCCAGTGGATGTGCTCGGCACGCCAGCTGCGTGCCGCACGGATGCGCCAGGCACATCCACCAGGCCGAAGAAAGAAGATCTGGCCGGAGCAGGTGAGTTTAATTCTGGTGCAGGTCTCCCTTGGATCCGGATGGCTTCAATAGGCTTCAATAGAAGCCTGCAGTAGCCGTCCCCGCGGGAGACCCGCACTAAAATGGAGCATATCCATTTTTTTTCATGCCCAAGAAATTTTTTATTTCATTTTTATTGACCATCCGCGGGTATTTATCTACCCGCGGGTTGTCAATGCATTCCTATGGGGTGCGGATCCGCGTGCGGGTGATCTGCTGTGGATTTTAATTCTTCTTTTCGCCGTGGACATGAGGCCTTAACCCCTCCAAGCAGTATGTGGTTTTCAGCTGCTACAAACCCCTAGGGTGTATCACCAGAGTAGCCGCTCATTTGCAGTGCAGAGAACAAAGTCAGACAAGCCCACCCAGGGTCAGTACCGAGATGTCAGAGGAAACATCAGAGGCAAAGGATAGTATAAGATTCAGAGGATCATATTTGCAAGCGTTTTTGCGTGTATAAGATATGTGCGTTCAATGCTCAGAGAATAGAACCCACTGATGTCAATGAGTTTGTTCTCATGAATGGTTTTTTTCTAGGCATATTTCTTGTGCTCGAAAAAGTCACCTGCTCTATCTTTCTGCAAATTGCGCAGCAAAGGAGCCCATAGAAGTCTATGGAAGGTGTGCAAATGTGCATGCAAAAGCGCGATACGCTGCGTAATTCTGATAAAAACGGAACACTTCAGGAACTCATTGGGTGAAAAAGCCTTTAAAATCAGGGCGGGGGTGTCTTGTGCGCACATGTGAACAGGGCATGAATGTGAAAAATGTACAGCACTATGCACCAATATGCGCACAAATCAACCTTGTTCATGGCGCAATAACGTTGCACTGAAGCCTGCATAATTGTGCATAGATGTCTGAAAAAACCCTTAGGGCAGCTCATGCTTTAGCGCAACGCATTCGTGCCATGAAGTAGGTGCTTTTGCGAATATATTGGTTCATTTTACTGTACATGCGAACGGGGTACACGTTCACATGGGCTCTGGACACAGCGCTGCAACCTGGAGCATGGACTGTATGTCTAGTTTCCCCTTTCATGCGGCTTGAAAAAGACCTTGAACGGTCGAAACGTTGTCTTGCCATTTTTAAGATGAAACAATAAAAGTCTTTGCTTTTTTATGATGCTGTGAAGCCCCGTCTATATGCTGCTGCCTCCTCTCTCTATATAACCAGCTGTCCTTATTTCAATGGCCATTTACCCTAATGAGTTCCAGATCTGTTCTGTTTTCAATGGAATTGCACAGCGTATTGCGCTTTTGCATATCTATTTACACCCCCCACCCCTCAAAGACTTCTATGGGGCCTTTTACTGCGAAAGATAGAGCAGGTCTTAATTTGCGCAGGAAAACGGCATGCTGTGTTTTTTTCCACAAAAAAAATGCGTGTGCAAAATATGCTTAAGTGCACAAAGCCATTGAAATTAATTGGTTTTGCTCACTGCGTATTATGCACGCAATTTTTTTACATAATTCACTGCGCAAATATGTTCAATCCAACCGAACATTCAAATGTAAATGGGAAGTTTGTGCCTTCTCCTGTGGAATCACTGTTGCCAATTTTGTGGTTTATTTTGCTGTGGATTCATGTTCCAGATTTCAGTACAGAATTTCAAATACCTTTGAAATCTATGAAGAAACGCCGCTACCAAATCCGCAATGCGTGTACAGCAGAAAGGTGGAAATACGTATTTACCCAACAGAAAACTTGTTTATGGAAAATTACAGCTGTGAACTATTTCTGCAAATCTTTGCAGCTGATTTCACCGATTGTACGACCCGATAAGTTCGCCCTTATAAAGCAATTTAAACAGATGAATATTTTAAGAAATTGTAAAAAACAAGATCTCCATTAAAAACATTGACATATTCACAAGACTTCAGACATATGGTTTGCATACATAATTCCCGTAACTGATTCTACCAACGACACTCCTGACAGTGAAGTGTTATGGAATAATAGGTGTCAGAACAGTTCCTGTATAGCAGGCTCAGACTGGCCAACAGGGGCATAGGTGGACCCCCTGGTAGGCCCTGAGCCAAGAGTGGCCCTCTATGGCCCTGCACTACAGATAGACTGGGGGATGCTGTATGCTGCTTATACATCCATATAATAAACTGGCAGGTTTATCTGTTTATATAGTCTCATAGACTGGATAAGATTACATGTCGATATAAAAAGTGTACATGCAGAGACCGAGACACACCACTGAGGAGATTGCGGGGATAGTTAGGGATGTCACTGTTGCACTGCCAACTCTTCCCCTGAGGGACGCATGGAATGGTCAGAGACTGGGACTTTACTTTGAGAACGTATAACTTCACACACCAGTACAGGAAGAACAGGTTAAAGAGGTCAGGGAGGAAAACACAGGATGAAACCGGGCCTACAGTCTAAGTTATCTGCATTACTCGGCTCCTGGACACACACACTCCGGGACACAGGATGACACAGGGCCTACAGTGCGAATAGGCTCGTCTGGCTCTGAGTCAGTAGACCAGCCGGTGGGGGTGGGTAGGCTTGACCACATGCTGATCCCCAAAGATGCCAGAGATGAGGGGCTGTCGGGTTCCCGGACCCTTATCTCCCCAGTCCGTTCATGAGATAATAAGTTATGTGAGCAGTGTCTCATCAGTTGCTCCAAAATTTATCTGTGGGTAACTTGGTCTGCTTCCTTTTTCTGCCCAGGTGGCCCTGCCAGTGGTCGACACAGCTCTCCCCACAGGTGCAACTGTTCATGGGAGTGGAAGTAGACTTTCACCTCAGGGTGCTCAAGCCTGGGGGCATTGCTGCCCTGGCCACCCAGTTCTCCTGGTGAATGATTATCCAAGGTAAAATCATCGGTTTCTTCTGGTACGGGTGAATCTTGACTGCTGCCGTAGATGCAGGAATTCCCTCCACGAGTATCGTCCACACTTCTTTCCTGGCCCTAGCAGGCTTCAGGGTCCCTGGCCAAACAAACTTTTTCTTGGAGACTTCCTCTCTGTATTGGTGGTCAGTTGTGCTATGAGCTGAGAGTTCCAATGGTTCCTCTACAGCAGAAGAGGACTCCTCTTTGGGGCGGTCTTGGCTTTCATGCCACAGTTCCTCAGGGGGGATTATCCTCCCCTCTACTTTTCCCATAGCGGGAACTTCTTGGCGGGGAACTCAGTGGTGGGGACATTCTGTAAAAAATAAAACAAGATGGCTGGGCGCCATCTTCAATGTCCATCTTCCAATTCACATGGGGCTTTGTAGCAAAGTCCACTAATTGTACATGATCCAACAGTATAACAACATCATCTCTCAGTGTGTAGCGCATCCTCACTACAGCGGTTTGAAAGTAATTTTCTTGTTCTATCTGCAATTCAGACAGGAAACTCAATACCAACTCTCCTGAGTCTTTTTGGGCATTACCAGACCTTTATGGAGCTTAACCTCTTACATGCTGCACCTGTGAAATACACATAACTAGAGACAAGACAATTTGCACAGAGCATCCACATAAAATACATGACATGTATAACAGTTATGGAGGGGCCAGATATATGTACTTCGGGCCACAATATACACACCCCTGTTAAAATGGCATGCTTTTGTCATGTTAAAAAAATTTACAAAATGAAATTATTTAAGATTTCCACTTTCAGTGTGACCCATTATCTGTACAATTCCATTGAATGTAATCCACTTCTTGATGACCTTATCACTGTGCTCTATGGTATATGTAATGCCTTGGAGGTTTTTTTGGTCCCCTCCTTCTGACTGATACCTTAAGAACCAGATCCATTTGATGTGATGTCAGCTATTTAAGGCTTTTGCTGAAAATGCAATAAAGAAAATGTCAGGAAAATCCTCCTAGAAGAGCTGAACTTTATATGGGGTCAGTCAGAATCGGTGTACATAATGGCAGCGGAGTACTGACTGTTATTTAACATGAGTTTGATTGTGATTGGCTAATTCTGAACACAACCACATCCCCAAATATAGGAGAGTGTTCACACTTATGCAACCACATTATTTTTCCACCCTACAAGTTTTCAGTTATTCATATTTGTCATATTTTTTAACATGACAAAAAACTGGCGTTTTAATAGGAGTGTACAGACTTTTTATATCCACTGTAGATGCATTGACAGGCCTGCAAGTATCCTTTGTCACAGAGCACCACCTTCTTGATGTTGCTGCAGGGGATCTCCATCACCAATCCTCTTATGGCTTCTCCTACTGTGGCATGGCCCGGCACATCCCATCTCACAGAGCTGAGAGAGGCTCTAGGAAAGAAATGGTCCAAAGCAAAGGCCAGACGGCCAGAAACAAAATGTGTCCCCTCGTCTATTAGGTAATTAAAAAATATATATTTATTTTCACATGTCTGTCATCCTTCCCCCTCCATAGAGAACTATAACTCTCAGCATGGCACGACAGCTGCAGACCTTCTGAACCTACTGGAAGTTTTCCCCACAGATTGCCGGGACCAACTCAAAACTGAGGTCACACATAAACCTCTCTGACAGCGTGCTTTCAAATAGATTATTAATGGTCACACTATCTGCTGTTCACCTAGAAAACTGTGCAGCCATTAAATATCAGTTTGAAAATTGCCATTTTGTAATAACACTGCAAGTTGGGGCACTTTTATCGACATGCTGTGGCCTTCAAGTGTGATCTCACACTGCGCCATAAATACCACCACTGGAATTCTCACCATTTCAACGGACTGTACTGTCCACATACTTCAGTGGAGACGGGCCACATGCAGATGCAGCCAACTTTCCAAGGAATTGTATGAAAAATGTGGCAGTTGGGAATTTGCAAACGCAAATCAAGTTGTATTTGCATCTATCTGTAGAGTGGCCCCCAGAATGAATTTCACTGGTGGGCCCTGGGCACCCCAGTCCGACCCTGCTGTATAGAGGGAGCATCCATATTACTGTCTGTAATGTCTCAGTCTGTCATGTTCTGTAGAGCATTTTTAAACAACACAAAGTATCTGATTGTATTAAGGCAAGGGTCATAAATGCAGGCACAATGGAAAATAAGGTGCCTGACATTCTTGGAAACATATCTGTGAATATATTGTTTGATCCTTCATCCTGCAAAATTTGCCTTTGAAACTATTTCTATGAATGTCCTCAGGTGACATTTTAATCCTTTATCACTAAATGTCATATCAACAAATTGTGGACATTTAAGATAAAATATCGTTGTTGTATTCAGTCAAGAGATGATAAGTTTCCGTCACAGGAAGATTACTGTCATTCTAGCAATACAGGACAAACAATGGAGCGCTTCTCAGAGCTGTTATTGTTCTCTTATGTTCATTGGACTGCTGGCCCCTCAATAGAGCGAGTTGGACAATTTTCTCTTTGAATGCAGAGCATTTGGCAGCCATAAGTCTCACTTTAGTAACGGGAAAAACTTTTGAGGGGATTCTGAGAGACGCCATCGATGAGCACCTCAAGAAGAACGAGGGAATAACTCCTCACCACCATAGATTCATGAAGGGTCAATCATGTCAGACAAATCTGATCAGCTTCTACGATGAAGTAAGCTCTAGGCTGGATCTGAAGAGAATCTATTGATCTCGTATATCTGGACTTCTCTAAAGCGTTTGACACCGTGCCACATAATAAGCTAATATACAAAATGAGACAGCTCGGATTGGGTGAAAACGTGTGTAATTGGGTAAAAAATTGGCTCAATGATAGAAAGCAGAGGGTGGTAATAAATGGCTCATACTCTGATTGGGCCACCGTCGCTAGCGGGGTGCCACAGGGTTCAGTATTGGGCCCCATTCTGTTCAATATATTTTTCAACGACCTGATAGAGGGGCTGCACAGCAAAATGTCAATATTTGCAAATGACACAAAACTATACAATATAATTAATGCAATGGAGGACAATGTGCGGCTACAAACGGACCTAGATAAGCTGGGGGCTTGGGCAGAAAAATGGCAAAAGTTCAATGTTGATAAATGTAAGGTTATGCACATGGGCAGCAAAAATGAATGTTACCAATATACACTTAACCCCTTAGTGACGGAGCTTTTTTGCTTTTTTCCATTTTTTTTTTTTCCTACTCCCTTTTAAAAAATCGTAGCTCCTTAATTTATCTATCAACGTCGCTGTATGAGGGCTTGTTTTTTGCGGGTTGAGTTGTATTTTTCAATGGCGCTATTTATTGTACCATATAATTTACTGAAAAACTTTTAAAAAATTCTTAGCGGAGAGAAATGGAAAAAAAACGACATTCCACCATCTTTCGGTGCTTCCTGTTTCTACAGCACACAAATTGCAACAAAAACAACCTGATATTTTTATTCTATGGGTCAGTACGATTGCTACGATACTAAACTTGTATAGTATTTTTTTTGCTGTAGTACTTTTATTTTTTTTTTAAGATATTTAATTTTTTTCAATTATTTTCTGCGGTCATTTTGTGTGCGCAATACCTTTTTTATTTTTTCATCGACGTAGTTGAGCAAGGGCTCATTTTGTGCGGGATGTCCTGAAGTTTCCGATAGTATTAATTTGGAACACATATGACTTTTTGATCACTTTTTATTGCATTTTTTGTGGGAGACAGGGTAACTAAAAAATTTTCTGGCGTTCTTTATTTTTTTTTTCACACGACATTCACCGTGCGGGAAAAATAATGAACTATTTTGACAGATCGGACTTTTACGGACGCGGCGATATCAAATACATATTTTTATTTTATGATTTTGATTTTTTACTAATGGATATGGCAAAAGGGGGGTGATTTAAACTTTTATAACTTTTTTTTTTTTAACAATTAAAAAAACTTTTTGGATCTTTTTTTCTACTTTACTTTGAAGTCCCCCTGGGGGACTTTACCACGCGATGCTTTGATCGCTCCTGCAGTATGACGTAATGCTATAGCATTACGTCATACTGCTTTTTTTACAGGCAGTCTATGAAGCCACCCTGTGTGGATGGCTTGATAGGCAGACTGCTAAGGCAGCCCTGGGGCCATTCATTAGGCCCCCGGCTGCCGTGACACCTGCACGGCTCCCCCGATCTCACAGCGTTCGGGGGATTTAAATGCCGCTGTCAGAATTGACAGCGGCATTTAAAAGGTTAATAGCAGCGAACGGCCGAGCGCAGCTATTGCCCATGGGTGTCAGCTGTAATAAACAGCTGATGCCCGCGCTGTATGGAGGGAGATAGCGGCGCTACTTCCCTCCATACACATCCTGCAATAGCAGGACGTAGTTTCCCGATGGGGCGGTCGTTAAGGGGTTAATGGGGCACTGCTAAGGAAAAGTGATATGGAAAAAGACCTGGGGGTACTAGTGGATTGTAGACTAAACTGGAGTAACCAATGCCAATCAGCTGCTGCAAAGGCAAATAAAGTTTTGGGATGCATTAAAAGAGGTATAGGGGCGAGGGACGAGAACATTATCCTTCCATTATATAAGGCACTTGTCAGGCCCCACACGGAATACTGTGTACAGATCTGGTCACCGGTGCTCAGGAAAGATGTTACGGTATTGGAGGGGGTTCAAAGAAGAGCGACTAAGCTAGTACATGGAATGACGGGACTAGAATACCCAGAGAGGCTATCAAAATTGGTTCTATTTACTCTGGAAAAAAGAAGGTTAAGGGGCGACCAAATAACCATGTATAAGTACATGAGGGGACAACACATGGATCTCTCCCAGAATCTGTTTATACCCAGGACTGCAACGGTAACAAGAGGGCATCCACTACGATTAGAAGAATGCAGGTTTCATCACCAACATAGAAAAGGGTTCTTTACTGTTAGAGCAGTTAGACTGTGGAACTCTGCCTGAGGACGTAGTGATGGGAAAATCCATAGAGGAGTTTAAAAGGGGACTAGATGTCTATCTAGAGGGGAAGGATATAATAGGCTATAAATCTAAGGTTATTTTTTATCCGGGTATACAGGCAGGTAGGAACTATTAGGGGTTGATCCAGGGAACAGTCTGATTGCCATTAGGGAGTCGGGAAGGATTTTTTTCCCCAAAAGGGCTAATTGGCTTCTGCTCTTGGGGTTTTTTGCCTTCCTCTGGATCAACAAAACAGGAGGCTAAACAGGCTGGACTAGATGGACATTGTCTTCATTCAGCCTTACGAACTATGTTACTACGTTCCTATGCTACTATAACTTAATTAGTTCTGTTGCCAAATGACGTCTTGTTTTGTTGGGAACAAGTTGCAATGTTTGTGGCACTATTTTAGGGGTTCTTATATACATTAGAAATTAGTTTATATTAAAGGGGTTTTCCGGGCAAAAACTATCAATGACCTATTCTGCTTCATAGGGAAGTGTCGCCGTCGACTCTCCTTGGATGCAAGAGATTAGATCCAGCCAGGCTAATCAGTGGGCGAAGCATCACTTGTGACAAATCCACCACTGCCCTGGGTGGCAGGAATTGCCGTCCGGCATGGTCGGAGCAGGGGCGGAAGCTGGAACTTTGCCAGCTTCTGCCTTGCGATTGGACGGCTGCCAGAGGAAAAGGAGAAGAGCAGCAGCCTCCCGGTGACCGGCCCTGTACGGCACAGGTGAGGTTACATTTTTTTTTTTTCTGACAGAACCCCTATAAGGCTCTTGGACCCAGTAGCAACTGCTACCTCTGCACCCCCTATAGCTACGCCCCTGCTGTACTGTACAGAACCCTGAACAAGCTCCTGTTCTCTACACAGAAAGTGATTTAGGCCTCACTCACACAGAGATTTTTTTTAGGGATTAGCTCTACACTTTCAGCACAGCGCTAAACGCTGTCAGAGGCTCCCATTGTTTTGAATGGAGCCTCTCAGACAGCCACTCGATCGCAATTTTCGAGCGGTGTCTGTTCTATCTTTGTGCGTTTAACGCTCCTCATCAATGGTAAGGAGTGCTAAAGGCTGGCGTCAAAAATAAGAGTAAAATGCAGCAAAGCGCAGCAAATTTAATTGCAACGCTTTCAACAGCACCGCAGCAAGGCCTGTGTGAGGGAGGCCTAACATCTTCCGGCAGCTTTTAATAAGTGTTATGAGTAAGGGCTTGCTTTACGATATCTGTATTAGTTAAAGGGGTTCTGTCATTAAAAAACAACAATTTTATACTTCCCTATTCCTCCCCCGTCAGTCTGCTTACAGCATCTTCTTATCAACGATCTTCTTCTGTCTCCTGCGGTTCCACCTGGTCACCTCACCTCCAGTGAGCAGATACTTCGTCTTCCGGTGATGAAGCATTCATTCTCTGCAGTCTCCTTCCTGCAGGGCAATGTATGCTACATCACAAGTAAAGGGAGGCCGTAACCGGAGTCCGCAGGGCTGTAGGTAGAGGCGAACATGACGGGATTAACGGGGAGGAAGGGGTTAATGCTTTTAAAAAATAAGGATAGGGTGATGTTAGAAGGGGAGGGGTTAAAGAGGGGAAGTGAAGAATTATGGGATAGAAAGAGCGCGAAGGGAGGGGGAGGAGTCATTTCGGGTGCAGCAGAGGAAGAAGACGGACCTGGAGCCGGACGGGGAGAAGAGTGAAGACAGCGGAAGAAAATAGAAGCGAAGCGGGAGAAGAAAAAGGGAGAAGACCTGAAGAAGAGGACTTTCGGGAGAAGACAGGAGGAAGAAGACTCACGGGAGAAGACCGGACGAAGAAGATTGTCCAGGAGAAGACCGGAGGAAGAAGATAGTCCAGGAGAAGACCGGAGGGTGCAGCGAGTAGGAAGAGCCTGAAGAAGACGGTACCAGGGTAGAATGGAGGCGTTAATGGAGCGGATCCGGGCGGCGGCGGCTGAGAGAGGCATCGGGTGGCTGGAAAAACTGGCAAGTGAGGGAGAGGGGGGAGCGGCGGCAGTTCCAGAGAGGGAGAGGAGGCCGCGTCGGGTGCGTGCGCCGGAGAGGCTTAGCCCCGAGCACGCGCCTGTGCGTCGGCTCCGCAGAAGGAGCCCAGCTATGGAACCTCCAGCCGAGTTAACCCCCGCAACAGCAGGCGGGGGGGCCAGGGCTGGGAGGAATCCTAACCGGCGTCGTAGCGCAGCGTGCAGCTCAGGTACCCGTGCTGGAAGGGGGGCGGGGCCTGCGGCTGCACAGTCGGCTCCAGGAGCAGTTAGAGGGGAGGGTGCTCCAGCGGTGATTGTAGCAGAGAGGAGCGCCACTGTTCCAGCTCGTCAGGAGGATCCGGAGCAGTAGGGAACAGAGGGTCCAGAGCTGCAGGAGGGAAGCAGTGTGGACTCAGTGGGGGGGCTGGCCGGGAGACCAGAGAGTGGGGGATGGAGCAGAGGGTCGCGCAAAGAGGGGGACAGCATCAGGCTGGTCCAAAGAATGTTACTAATGCCGGTGTTTTGAGTTCCAGCGGGGCAGCTGCGCGCGCAGCTGAGAGGTGGCAGTCGGCAGAGGAATCGGACGGACCGAGCGGGACATGGATGGATTCCAGGTCGAGACGCCAGGAAGATGGATCGGCGGCTGGTGGGCCCACAGCACCTGCGCAGCCCGGTGAGTTACCCATGCAAAACACTTTCAATTTAGTCGCTAAATCTGTGCCCGCTGGGGGGAATATGGGAATAGGTAGTGGTGCGGTCGGTTTTTCCGGTGCGCATGGGGGGGGATAGCGAGATGAGGGCACTGTTAGGTTGTATGTGGGAATTTTTGCGGAGGCAGGAGATGGGGCCTGTTGGTTTGCCTGTTTCGGCGTTTAACACGCCGTGTAGTGTGTCGTCTGGTAGGGAGGGCTCGCTAACGGGAGCCCCCGCCGGGGCGACTGGGGGAGAACAGGCAAGGGGATCTGGGGGGCCAGGCATTGGACCATCGCCGGTGGTGGTATGGAGTACTTCAATGTCAACACCATCCAGTAGGGTAAGTAATCTGGGGGGCAGCTCGGGAGGGGCAGAGGAGTCGGGGGTGGCGGTAGCCGTGCAAACGGAAAAAGATGGGGTAGCGGTGCGGTTGGATGATAGGGTAAAAGGCGAAGTATATGTGTGCTTCGAGGGCCCCTTAGGGGCCCATCTTAAAAAGGAAGTTAAGGAAAAGATATGGAGGGACGAATTTGTAGAAATATTCTCCCTCTTGCCTTTGGAGAAATTTAAATTAGACAAAGGCAAAAGAACGGAGTACAAGAAGGAGGAGGAAGAAAAACGCAGGTGGCGTTTAATTTCTCAAACTTTCAATAATTGGTTGCAGGCGTTCGCTATCTTGGCAAGCATGATAGGAGAGAAGGCGCCGGATAACTGTTCCGGCCTCTTCTGCTATTTAGATTCAATAGGCAAAGCATATCGTGTATACGGGGGCCAAACCTGGTTAAGATACGACGAACAATTTAGGCAACGGAAGGCGGTAAGGCCGTCAATCCGATGGGACCAAAAGGACATTGGTCTATGGCTTCGGGTTATGGCGCCAAGCCGCTATGGGCAGCCTTTTCACGGGAGAGCCGGGCCATCAGGCCTGGCCTCTACTTCGCATGGAGGAAACCAGGGAGGTCAGTCGGGGGGTAACAGAGTCGGTTTGTGTTGGCAATATAATGAGGGCCAATGCAAATTTGGGCCAGGTTGCAGATTTAAGCATATCTGCTCCCATTGTAATGCCGGGTCACACGGAGCATCCAAATGCTTCAAGAAAGGGAAGGGTAAAGCCCCAGGGCGGGGTGGAAAAAGGGAGGACGCCGGTGAGACTGGAAGAGATGGTCAGGTTCCTAAATAGATATCCTGACAGGGAAAAGGCAAAATTGCTATTGGAGGGTTTTCGGGACGGGTTTCATATTCCGCCCCCGTTGCACGAAATTCCATTCTCGACAAAGAATCTACTCTCGGCCATGAGGAATCCGGAGGTGGTTTCAGAGAAACTCACAAAAGAAATTAGCTTAGGGAGGATGGCAGGTCCCTTTCAGGAGCCTCCCTTCCCGAATTTCGTGGTGTCGCCCCTTGGGGTAGTCCGAGAGCGTGTGAGCCGCGGGACTCTGCAGCGGCAGTGGGTCTGCATCCTGTACCGGTTTTCATAAACAACAATAGTAGAAATAGATATTTTCTTACAGTGGGAGCCAGAGCCATTGGTGCTCTTTGCCGTACCGTTGGGTGTGTAACAACGAAAGAAATGGAACAGAGACAGAGAGGAAGGAAAGATGGAAGTAAAAACCACTGAAAGGTCTCTTGTTTCCATTCCTCTCTCTTGATGAGATTATGGCAAGTGATAGTGCTGGTTTTGTGAAACCCTTGTACATGTGTAATGACTCCTAGGGGGTAATCCTCAATGCAACACTTGCAGTTCTATATTTCTGCTAACGCATCCTCTCGCATGATGTGCTTACAGAAAGACAGGATATATACAGAAAACTTACTAACAACCCACAGAGTAAAAGGCGGGAACAGGGGGGGAGGGAAGGAAACTGCGGGGGTCGGAGGGGGCTGTTTGATATCTTAAGTGCATAGTAATTGCCGGTATTCCTCTGAACTCTGGAACGCTCTCCAATGGTACCAGGTCTTCCTGAATTTTCCTTGTAGCCCTTTAAGGGATGCAGTAAGGTCCTCAATTTCCATGATCCTGTTTACTGTATTAAGCCACATGTTCAATGTGGGAGGCGCAGCCGGCCTCCAAAGTCTAGGGATACAAGATCTCGCCGTGCCCACCAAATAGTACACAACAGAGTTTTTGTACATCACTAGTGGTATGTCGCTATGATGCAGAAGGAAGGAAGCCGGGATTTTGGAAGCGATTGATCCGTGAACTTTGACGTAATCGGCCAAACCTCAGACCAAAAGTTCGCTAATGCCGGACACTCCCTGAGCATGTGCAATAATGTACCCTGTTCTGTACCACATTTCCAGCACAAATGCCAGACTGAAGGAAATATTGTATGTAGGAAGGAGGGCACCCTGTACCAGCACGAAAGGATCTTAAATCCTGACTCTTGAATCTTGCTCGATATTGATGAGGAGTGCGTGATGGTGAATATTCTTTCCCTTTCTTCGAAAGAAAACGTGATCCGGATTTCTGTTTCCCATTTCTGCATGTATCCCGGGGGCGGTGCCTCCGGTTGAGAGTTTAGTAAGTTGTATATTCTGGATAGTGTGTGTCTGGAGGGTCCCTTTTCATTGCAAGTGAATTCAAACTGCATTTTAGGGTGCATGAAGGTGCTGGGTTGGGGAAGAGAGGTGAGAAAATGCTGTAGTTGAATCGTCTGCGAATATGTCAGTGGTGCTCTGTTTGTCACTTCTATTAATGCATCCGCCGATAGCCATTGGCCTTCCTGTAGGAAATGCTCTGCTCTGAACACACCCTCAGAGAACCAATTTCTAAAGGCCCAGTCTTCGTTGCCTGTGGGGAACGCAGGGTTACCCAGAATTGGGAACATTGGTGAAGGCCTTGGAGAGACATCTATTCTAGGGTATGTTTTAGCCACTACTAACAGTGTAGGACCGATTGTAGGGTCTCTGACTATCTCCGGGGGATTACAACTTGCACCCAAGGTAAAACGATGAGCGGCACAGGCGTGATATGTTGTTCTATAATAACCCACTATTTAAGTGCTGAGTGTCTGTGCCAGTCTACAATTCGTGTCAAGTGAGCTGCCTAGTAATATCGCATAAAATTGGGACGACCCATACCACCTTCATGTGTTGGTCTAGAAAGTGTGTTCCGTGCAATACGAGTAGGCCTGTCCGCCCAGACGAATTTGGTCATTAGGGAATTTAAATGTTGGAAGAATTGTTTCGGGATTTGAATGGGGAGAGCCTGAAGTAAGTACAGCACTCTTGGGATGATGTTCATCTAAATTATCACCCCTCTACCGAAGCATAAATATAAGCCTTTTGTCCAGGAGCAGAGGTCTTGTCTTACCTTGCTCAGTAGAGCTTGAAAATTGGCCTCATACAGTCCCTTGGTCTCTGGTGTCAGCTTAATGGCTAGGTACTGTATGTGGTTTCCTGTCAACGAAAAAGGGAAAGAATCCCTAAGCTCAGGTACCAAAGCCTGGGGTAGTGATATGTTGAGCGACGCTGATTTGTTAAAGTTAATTTTGAAATTCAATAGGGCGGAGTATTGGTTTATTTCTGCTAGCAGGTTGGGTAAAGATATTCGCGGGCTCAAGATAAAAAACAGAAGATCATCAGCATAGGCCACGATCTTGTGCTTTGTGTCTGCAAGCTTGATCCCCTTAACATTAGGGTTAGAGAAAATATGTCCCATTAGCGGCTCCAGGCACAAGATGAAGATCAGGGGTGATAATGGGCAGCCGTGCCGTTTGCCATTTTTGATCGTGAATGGGGTGGAAAGATAACCATTCACCCTGAGGGAGGCTGTTGGGTTAGAATAAAGGCTCGCAAGCCAGGAGAGCATATTCGGCCCCACCTTCATGTGGGAGACCGTGGCAAATATGAAGTCCCAGTCCACTCTTTGTCCGCGTCCGTGGAAAGTAGACAGATGGGGAGTGAGCTTTTTTGCTATGCTAATCAGGTTTATTACTTTCGTCGTGTTGTCCCTGGCCTCTCTAAGTGGGACAAAGCCAACCTGGTCTTTGTGGATCAAGCCCTACAAAAATGGGAAAGTCCTACTGGCTAATATTTTGGCAAACTGTTTCAGATCTGCGTTTAGCAAGGAGATAGGGCGGTAGCTCTGGCATTGCGATGGGTCCTTCCCTTCTTTTGGGATAACTGTAATGTGTGCTTTTAAGGTGTCCCTTGGCAGTTTGTTCCTGGACATAATGGCGTTAAAGGCCCGAATACGATGGGGTGACAAAACCTCTGCATATTTTTTGTAATACATTTTTGTGAGACCGTCAGGCCCTGGTGCTTTCCCTGTGTCGGAGCCCGGTAGGACACTTGCTAGTTCCACTTGCGTAATTGGGGCCTCCATCGCTCCTATGGCCTCCTGTGAGAATTTACCTAAATTTGAGCACTGGAGGTAATCTTCCATCTTTGCCTTTCTGGCTATCCTTTCCTGTTCTGGCATGGAAGGGGCCAAGTTATATAGAGCCTGATAGTAGTCCCTAAATGCTTCTGCTATCTGTTGGGGTATGTGTCGCATCTGGCCATTGACATTTGTTATGTGTGGCACATATGTCTTGGATCTAGTGGCGCAGAGTGCGCGGGGATAGTGTGCGACTGGGTTCGTCCCTGAATTAAAAAAAGTGGTGATTGCATTTTGTCAGGTTCGCTTTTGCCTGATCTAGATAGAGAGAACATACTTTCTCCCTGAGCTGGGTCAGCTCTGCCCCCCTGTCGCTACCTCAGGAAGATTTGTGGGTATGTTCTAATGTCTGGATCTGGGAGAGTAATATCCGAAGATGTGCGTTGCGTTCTTTCTTGATGCGAGATCCGAGGCTGACACATTTGTGGGCTTCCCATATCGTTAATGGGTCTACGTCTGTGGTGTTGTTATGTTCAAAGTAATCTTGTAGCGCCTTGCTGATTTTCTTAGAGGTATTCGGGTCGCTGACCAGAGATTCATTTAAGCGCCGGTGCCATACTCTGCTATGAATAGTAGGGAGCGCTAGGGGTGTGTAATCATGCCATGGTCTGAGAAAGTGATGTTGTCTATGTCTGCCGAGACTAGGATGGACAAGGTTGAGTGATGTAGAAGAAAATAGTCTATTCTGGAATATGTGTTATGTGGTGTGGAGAAGAATGCATAGTCTCTGGTGGAGGGATGCAAGATCCTCCATGCATCCCCCAATTGGTATTTGTGGAGTGTTTTTCTGCGGTGCGCAGCTAATGGTAGACAGCTGCTTCCCCTGGGAGTGTCTATGTGCGGGTCTAATAGCAGATTGAAATCTCCCTCCAGTATCAGGGTGCCCTCCTTGAATTCCTCTAAGTCCTCCAGGGTCCTGTCTAGGAAAGTCACCTGGTTGGAGTTAGGGAGATAAACCGTTGCAAGTGTGACTGGTGTGTCGGCAAGCTTACCTTTAAGGAAGAGATATCTACCTCCTGGATCACTACGTGTCTCCACATTTTCCCAGAGTACTGAGTTGGCAATGAGGATCGAGACACCCTTAGATTTGGATTCATAGTTTGTGCTGTGGTAGGCGTTTAGGAACCTGGCATCAGAGAGCCTGGGGGATGCATCCGTCCGGGAGTGTGTCTCCTGGACAAAAGCCATCTGCGCTTTTCTTTTCCACAGGAGATGGAGAATGGAGGACCTTGTCTCTGGAATGTTCAAACCCTGTGCATTTAGGGATACAACCATAAGATTAGCAGAGCCGGGCAGCATATTTGACATTACAAGATCTAGTATGTGGATAGGGTGAGGTTATGATATTCCCTGTAACCAAGAGTGTTCACTGGGAGAGGGGATCGGGAAGGAGGGGGGGGGGGGGAATAAGAGGGAAGGAGAGACTCACGAAAACAAAGACAAACATTAAATGCAATTACTTAGTATTATGCTAGCTTCGCGCTAGCCGCTATTATTTAGTCAGAGGGCCTGTTCCCCAAAAACCCGGGGACATATCAGTGCCCCTGAAACCCTACTTGGGGAAACGTGGCAATGCGCCAGGTCTGCAAAGACGCCACCAAACTCAGAAATCGTGTAATGGGAGGAAAGAAAAGAAACGTCTTCTCTTATCCTAGTAATAATAAACAAATAACTGCAGGAATGTTTGGCCTAACCACTTGGCTGCAATTTGTAAAGTTCCCTCTGAAAAGAAAGAAAATGGTTATAAAGGAGAACATCTGTCTTAATTGTCCTCCTCTGTGGGGTAAGGAGGGCAGGAGATTCTGCTCCTGTGGAAGGGTTGGTCAGAGTGCCGCGCCTTGGAGACAAGCCAAGAGTGTCACAGTTTGAGCTGGCATTGGAGGACTGAGGGCCAGCAGTCTCCTAGCGTTTCAGATGCTCGGAGGGACCGTGTCCGTTGGGGCAGTCCAGTCTGGAACCGAGACAGCTGGTACCTCCAGGAAAGAGAACGCAGCCCCTCGAGGTCCTCTGGGGTTCTGACCGTAAAGAGGTGGCCGTGTCTGCGGAGGATCAGATGGAATGGATGCCCCCATCTATTTGTCGCATCTACTCTGCGAGCAGCATCCAGTAGCAGTCAGATTAGCCTCCGATAATTGAGAGTTAGCCTTGAGACATCCAGTTAGATTGTAATCTCTGCCCCATTAAAGCTGACTAAGCCCCGTTCCCATGCAAGTCGCTGAATCTCCTCTTTCTGCCTATAAATGTGCACGCGGCAGATAACGTCCTACGGGATATTAGGGTTCCGTGTTCTCCTGCCCTAAAGACGGTGGACTCTGTCCATTTCTATAGCTCCATCTTAGGGGCATTGCATCAGTTTGTGTAGCGCATCTCGGGGCATGTCCTCGGAATGCCTCCTAATTTGAGATTGTTGCACCTTCCTTTATTCTCAATGTCATCTAGATGAAATGTTAAAGGAGTTGTCTCGCGCCAAAACTGGTTTTTCTTTTTTTTCATAGGCCCCCAGTTCAGCGCAGGACAAACCCAAGGGATGTGTTGAAATAATAAAAAAAAATTTTACTTACCTGAATCCCCTGTCTGCGACTTCTTCCCTCTTTTCCTCCAAGATGGCCGCCGGGATCTTCACCCACGATGCACCGCGGGTCTTCTCCCATGGTGCACCGTGGGCTCTGTGCGGTCCATTGCCGATTCCAGCCTCCTGATTGGCTGGAATCGGCACGCATGATGGGGCGGAGCTAGGCGATGATGCATAGAAGGGGCCGGAGCCAGAACGCCGCTCATGCCCGGACCGAGCAGAAGGGAGAAGACCCTTCTGCGCAAGCGCACCTAATCGGGCGATTAGCCGCTGAAATTAGACAGAGCCATGGAGACGGGGACGCCAGCAACGGAGTGGGTAAGTGAATAACTTCTGTATGGCTCATACTTAATGCACGATGTATATTACAAATTGCATTAATATGGCCATACAGAAGTGTATAACCCCCCTTGCTTTCGCGAGACAACCCCTTTAAGTCTCTAAGCTGCTTCTGTTGCTTTTTCACCATGAGGGAGAGTTGTTTAAAGTCCATAGGCGACCCGCCTGGGATTATCTCTAATGCGGTGACCCGATCTGACAAAGTCTGCATAGAGTAATTATCTGTAGAAATAGCTCGCTCGTGTTTCTCTTCCATACGTTGGAGTTGTAATTCTGACTTTGAAGTCTGCTTTCGTCGGCAGGGCGTGAACCATGACCCATAATGCCTGCAGGGTCTGAGAATCATCTAAAGGCTGTTCTGGTGGCTTATAAATTGGTGCTCTATCATCTGGTTAGAGGGCCCCCCAGGCCTGGGGAAGGTGGCATATAGTGTAGACTTTCCTTTGGAAAAGCTGCATAATGGAAAGCAGGAGTCATGGTGCCCTCATTTGGTGTACTTGTGGGTCCTGTGGAGGCACACATTATCTGCTGAACTGTCCCTTCCTGTCTGTTATGGCTGCCTTCTTCATTGCTGCTGTTGGGCTGCTCTGGGGTCATGCAGGTATCTTTTCCCACTGTGCTGCATGCTGGTGTGGAGGGAGAGCCTGATGCTGCCTCCAGCCTCTGTGCCTTGTCTCCATTACTGACCTTGTTAGTGGAGTGTGGAGACTTGTGAGGGCGCAGGCTCCCCGCTTCTCCTCCGCTCCGTTGTGCCTGTCCAACGTGTTTCCTCGGCGCCATGTTGGCAGGGAGCTGCTCTGCTGTGGCTGCAGCAGCGGCGCCCGCACCATTAAGATATCGGCGCAGCGGGGTCCTAGTTACTGGCAGAGGATCTGCCCTCCGTTTCCCTCCTCTCCATCATCTGGCCCGGTGAGTGATGGCTGTAAGCTGGCTGACTGTGTGATGGCGGCCGTGAAGTTCAGAGCCGTGCGTCCTCACTCTCCCATTGCCTGGCCATACCCCTCCAGTTATTATATAATTAATAATATGTTTTATTATTTCATAATTCTGCTGGTAAACCTCCTTCTGCTAGTATATGGATTATTTGTATTCATTAAGGCTCTTGCACACTGGCGATAGATTTTCTTGCAATGCGAGAGTGAGTGAAAACGTATGATTTTGTAACCAATGATTTTCAATGGTTTCATTCTCATTCGCAATGTGTTCATTCAAGCCAAGTTGCAATGAAAAAAATCTGCGATATCACAAATTGTTTTCGGGGATTCCAAGGCTGTTTCACAATCTCTTCCTATTGATTTCAATGGAGCCGGCGCTGCCCTTGAAGAAAGTTCAAGAAGGAGCCTGGATGCCTTTCTTGAGCATTACAGTATTACATCTTATTGTGTCTGATTACTTCTTCAGGGTTGTTGTTATAGAGAGTTATTCTAATTGACACATTAGAGTTGGGAAGGAATATTTTCCTCTAAAATGAGGAAAGTTGGCTTCAACCTCATTGTTTTTTTTTGCCTTACTCTGGCTCAATACTGGGGGGAATAGGCTAAAAATGGATGAACTTATGTTTTCTTAGCCTTACACATTATGTTACTTATTTTTCCGTAAGGTATGCTCATATATTTTGTGTTGCTTTTTTCTTGATATACGCGAGCCGTCTGAGCGAGCCGTGGGCAGCACCAGTTTAAGTACTTGGGGGTCACCTGATCCCACCAGCCACTAACTGCTGTAGACGTGCAGAGAGTTGGCACGTCACAGCAGGAAGTGGTAAAGCCTTCCCTGCATGTTTAGTGGCTAACAAATGGCGTTAAACATGCGGGGAGGGGAAATAAAAATGTACTCAAGCACCGCGAGGTGCTCAACTCGAGTAGCGAGCATCTCAAATAGCCTAATACTAGGTCGAGCATCAGGCTCGGATGAGTGGGCTCGCTCATCCCGAGTTACTGTTAAAGAGAGTTATTATTAAAGAGAGTTATTCTAATTGATACATTAGAGTTGGAAGGAATATTTTCCTCTAAAATGAGAAAAATTGTTTGCCTTACATATTATGTTACTTTGCTATTTTTCTGTTAGGTCTGCTCATATATTATGTGTTGTTTTTTTATTGACATACATGGTCTATGTTCATACTTTAGTGGCACTCCATCCATATTTCTAGTCTTGCCCATTTTTTTCTAGATCAAGGGCTTTTACCCACTAGCGTTTTTTTTTTCGCTGCGATTTCGCTGCGTTTTTTCCCCAAATGTTAATGGGACTTTTTAATGTTTAAAATCGCATTGCACAAAAATAGCTAAAACGCAAACTTGCAATTTTGGTGCTATGCGATTTTAACATTAGAAAGTCCCATTGACATTTGGAAAAAAAAACGCAGCAAAAAAAAAAACGCTAGTGGGTAAAAGCCCTAAGAGTGGCATGTATACACATAGAATTCCCAAGGTAAGTAATTTATATACTGTGGACTCGGTTGGACTGCATCTTATTACGAAGTCCTGAGCTGAAGTAACTTTGAAGTCATTTTGCTTAAAATGTTAGATCTTTCAAGCGATGTGGAGTTTAAACTTATGAATCCATCACTATTTCTCCCTTCGATTATATATATCACTATTCACAGGCTTATACTGAGGTCTGAAATATTCAAAATTGTTTGTTTAAGTCCGTCTGTACACGGGCGGGTCGGACCCACTGCGGGATTCCAACTCCTGTAGCGGAGTTCGACCCGGTGCCCGGCCGGTGACCCCTGCTTACCTGTCCAGCGGCTTCTGCACACGCTGCGGATGTACAGGCTGCACTTGCGTAGTAGCTGCAAGTGCAGAGTGTGACACGTATCCCGCGATACCTCCGCAGTATTTACTGCAGAAGTGCCACGAGATCGACAGCTTCCATTGACTTGAATGGAAGCTGGCCGTGTGTAACCCGCATAAAATCGCAGCAAGTTGCGATTTATTCTCCACGAGCGCAAAATCGCAATAGATTTCCCTTCATGAAAATGAAATGGCTCTTTGCCATTGAAAGCTATGGGCAATATGTGCTGTGGAGTCCGGAGCTGGATGCCCGCCGCGGACTCCACAATGCAAATAGGCCCGTGTGCAGGAGGCCTAAGTCATCAAATTCAGTGATGCAGGGTTTGAGCAGATGATGCATTTGTAACAAATCCAAAAACGTTTGCATGTAGAAAAAACATGCAACCAGTTTAGGCCCCCGAACCTAGATGTGCTGCCAGATTAATCCTCTATTTAAGCGTCCTGCACACCGGCGAGTCGGACCTTGTGTGCGGGATTCCCGCAGTGGACTTCGTCCTGGTGCCCGACTGGTAACCCCAGCTTATTTGTCTGGCGGCTTCTGTACACGCTGCAGATGTGCCGACTGGCAGTTTGTCGCACATGCGCAGCAGCCGTCAGCGCTGGGGGGTGACGCATATCCCGTGATACTTCCGCAGTGCTCACTGCAGAAGTGCTACGGGACGGATTGACCTCAATGGAAGCTGGCCGAGCATAACCAGCACAAAATTGTAGTATGCTGCGATTTATTATCCGCGAGCGGAAGATTGCAATTGCTTTCCGCCAGTGGAAATGAAATGACGTTTCGCCATTGAATACTATGGAGCTGTATTTGGTGCGGAGTCCGGAGGCAGACACCCGCTGCTCACTCCGCAATGCAAATACGCTCGTGTTCAGGCAGCCTACATGTCATTGTTTCATTGCACTTGGGATTAAAAATGGACTCATTTTGCACACTTCCAGATCTCAACTTTTTTATTGCATACATAATAATATGCCTGAGTGCATAAGAAGTGTACCTACCCTTTGTGAACTAGTGTGAACCGAGAGCAAGGCAGGTGGTTTGGTCTCCGCAACCAGAAAGGACGCACACGGGGTGGTCAAGTTAAGAAAAATGTATTTACTACAGGTTAATAAAGGCAAGTTAATGGTAAAAGAACAGGAATAAGGACAAGCACAATACACAGTATAGTTGGAACAATTCAAGTTAGATTTCACAATATATTCCACGGTTACTATGTCCACCTCCACAGCACGGACACTGAAAGAACAATAGTCCCAAAACTATCCCTAACTGACCCTAACTTCACATTTGGGGGCACACCCCTCTTACCAGTGGTCCGGGTGGACTGCTTACAGTGTGTAGAAGCGCGCGTTGGGGCCCAATGTCGTTCCTTCCTTGTATAGCGAAGTGTCCTCTCTTCACGGTTATCACAACATCCGAGGCAATAAGATTCTTCTCAGCAGGCAGGAAAACTGACAGTCCTGCAGAATCCATACGCCCCGGTGTGATATAAGCCAGGGTTGTGCAGTTACCGTCCGGTACTCAACAGCACTGCCAGTCTTTAACTTTGGTGGCAATGTCCACAGCCACAATATCAGTATTACTGGTTAGCCACTGGGCACAGTCCTTTCAGCATGGCTCCACTGAACATACTGTCTCTTTACACTCTGTCTGCCTCTGGACTGAATTACACACAGGTTAGCTGCACAGGACAGTCCTCTAAGATCTCCACACACTCTCAATGCAGCACAGACACTTGGCTCTTTCTCTGCAAAGATGGCTGCTGCTCTCTCTGTGTCGTCACATCCTGCTTCCTTCTCATACTGGATCTGCAGACAGGCAGGCTGACCTCATAGGGGTGTGTCCCTCCAGCATCACATTCCCAGTGCAGGGGCTGCTGACCAGAATCACAGAAACACATATACACTCAACTTTAACACAGCTTAAACAAATGGAACTTGGCACATCATTGAGCTGTATATTAGGACAAGTATATGCACAGAAGCAGCACTCCTATTGCCATAAGGCTGGGACACAGTCTGTATATTACATATTCCCCCAACTTTAAGATTGGCAGTCCCTGCCAATGACTGAATATCCAGAGGGTTGTACTTTTATGCGCAAAGTGGAAGTGTACCGTTGTATGGCAGGCCAAACAAACTCATCCTGCAAATACCGAACAGGGGGGGGTGCCAGCATTTGTCCTAGTGGTCCATCTGAGGATCTGTGAAATACTCTGGGGCACTTCAGCCATGGGCTGAGAAGTACTAGCAGACTCCGCACCAGTGGGCGCACAGGCTGGAGGCTCAGTAGTCACCGGTGGAACATCCTCAGGAGCAAGGATCGGCCAGCAATCATCCTCATCGTCATAGGCCCATTCCACACCACCAGTCTCTGACTGTGTGAGCTCGTTGATGTTGGCAGTTCTGGTACAATTTGTTTCTTCAGAATGACATAGGCGCAGCATATTTCTGTGAAGTACTCGAACACAATCAGCTCCTTCCTTCTGGACTTGGTACACTGGCCCATTGGCATACTTGCGGCAAACAACACGATATGGCACAGCCTCCCATCTGCTTTCCAGCTTCCCTTGGGGCTTCTTGACACGCACCAGAACCAGGTCGCCTGGCTGCAATGGTGCTTCTTGCACTGGGGTCTTATCAGAATGAGAATGTTCTCGTAGACGCCGCCGCAACAATCGATGGATCGTCTCAAGTCTCTGCCGATGTGCTCGTACCCAGGAGTTTGGATACCTTGGAGGGAACCCATCCACATCAGTCAGCTGTAATTCTCCCATACTTCGCCCAGAACGCCCAAAGAAGAGAGTATAAGGGGAGTACCCTGTTGTAGAATGGACCTGATTATTATAGGCCCAGACCATCTCAGACAAGAACTGAGGCCATTGTAACTTCTTGTCTTCCTCCAGCGTCCGCATCATCTGTAGCAGAGTTCTGTTGAATCTTTCACAGGCCCCGTTCCCTTGCGGATGGTATGGAGTTGTGTGCGACTTCTTTATTCCATAGATACGTTGAACTTCCTTCATTACATGGCCCTCAAAGCAGGCTCCCTGATCAGAGTGGATGCATTGAGGACACCCATACACTCGAATTAAATCTTGACACAGAGCCTGAGCTGCTGACTCAGCTGTCTGGTCCTTGGTGGCAGTTACCACTGCAAATTTGGTGAAGTGGTCCACCATTACGAGGCAATACTGATGCCCGCTGTTGGATGGGCCCACCATTAGATAGTCTATCATGACGATTTCCAAAGGTTCTTGGGTCACTATGGTTTGCAGGGGAGCCCTCTCTTCTATTGCCTTATGGATCTCACAAGTTCGACAGCTGCGGCATACTTCTTCAACCATTTGACGGAGACCATGGCAGTAAATCGGACGCTGTAACCAACGAAAGGTCTTCTCGTGACCAAAGTGACCATTCTTGTTATGAGCCTCCATCGCCAATGAGCGAGCCAGTTCACTAGGCACCACAATTTGGTATCGAACATCGATTTCAGAAGGTAGATAAACCTTTCGGCATAGAACTCCATTTTTCATCTCCAACTTCTCCCACTGATTCAGAACCGATAATATCTCCCGTGTCAGTCGTTTTCTTTCCTCTCTACATCATTCATGCCAGCCCCTCATGGGCCTGCTGCATCTGTGCCCATTCCTGTCTTGAGGGACCACAGAAAGGAGCCACTTCAGTCCCTTCCATTTCACACTGATTAGCGGTGGCCAGGGCCTGTGAAAATCTGCTGAAGTCAGGCACCTCCACATGCTCTAACTCGTGATCCACATCTCCTGTGGGGGTCTGGGTAGTTACCCTAGAAAGTCCATCAGCATTCTGGTTCTCTGTCTTGGACCGATACTTAATGTGATAATTGAACTTAGACATTCGGGCTATCCACCTGTGCTCTAAAGCCCCAAGCTTGGCATTTTCCAGATGAGCTAATTGCTTGTTGTCAATCAGTACCAAAACTTCAGCCCCAGTCAAGTATTCAGAGAATTTCTCAGTCATGGCCCATACTAGTGCCAACAGCTCCAACTTAAATGAACTATAATTCTCAGGATTTCTTTCAGAATCCCGTAAAGACCGGCTGGCGTATGCTATAACCCGCTCCTGGCCATCCTGAACCAGGGAAAGCACTGCTCCGAGACCATACAGGCTCGCATCCGTATATAGCTGGAACGGTAAGTGGTAATCAGCGTACGCCAAGATTGGGGTCGTTGTCAGAGCATCCTTCAATTCCCGGAATGCTTTTTCCTGTTCAGTTCCCCATTTCACAGGCCGGTTCTTCGGACCACCGGATGTGCCCCGTAGGAGGGCATTTAGTGGTGCTGCTACCCTGGCAAAATCCTTAATAAACTGTCGATAGTAACCGGCTACTCCAAGAAATGCCCTCACTTCTCGCAGGGTAGTTGGTGTCGGCCAATCCTGAATAGCCACTATCTTGTCCCTCGACGGTCTCACCCCTTCTCCTGATACGCGATGACCCAAGTAATCAATTTCAGATTGGAACAACCGACATTTGCTGGGTTTTAATTTTAGCCCGTGTTCCCGCAATCGTCAAAATACTTGACCCAGTTGGTAGAGATGGTCTTCAAAGGTTGCAGAATACACAATAATGTCATCCAAGTAGATGAGAGTGAACTCAAAGTTGAAGTCACCGAGACATTTCTCCATCAATCTCTGGAACGTTCCAGGTGCATTTGTCAGCCCGAAGGGCATCCGGTTAAATTCATATAGTCCTATGGGCAAGATGAAAGCTGTCTTCTCCTTGTCTTTCTCAGCCATCGGCACCTGCCAATATCCACTAGCCAGATCTAGTGAGAAGTACCGAGCTCTCCCTAGCGCCGAGAGGGACTCCTCAATCCGGGGTAAGGGGTAGGAATCTCTCACGGTGCAGGCATTTTACTTCCGATAGTCTACACAAAACCGAAGAGACCCATCCTTTTTTTTTACTAACACCACTGGAGCTGCCCAGTGACTTTGGCTTTCTCGGATGATCCCACCTTGCAGCATCTTAGTCAACAGTTCTTTCACTTCCTGATACAACCGTGGAGGAATTTGTCGGTAGCGCTCTCTAATTGGAGGGGTGTCTCCTGTGGGAATCTCATGGCAGACCCCAGTTGTACATCCAAAATCTTCAGCGTAACGCGTGAAAGTGGCTCTGTTTTCCCACAACAGCTCATCTATCTTCTGGACCTGTTTTGGAGAACACGAATAAGTCTCCATCTTCATCTGTTCTCGAATTGCACAGCCATTTCATTCAGAGGAGGGACCCTCATCTTCTCCCATAGACACGGTTATGGTCCACTCATCTCTTTCAGCCGGCTTCAGATGCATCGGCGTTACATTCTTTACTTCTTCCGGAGTTACATAGATGTTAGCCAGCATCCTTCCTGGTGTCAGATCTACACTCTGGTCCTGGGTGTTTACACATTGGAGTGGTACTCTCCCATTGAGAACTATTGCCAAGGAACGGGCTACTAGCGGATCAACACCTCCTTTGGCTGCCGGCAGTGGTTCTACCAAGACAGCTATGCCTTCTAATTTCCAACAGGTGCCTACAGGCATGGACACTATCATCTCCCGACGGGGTGGCAGTGTAACTTTTGTATGCATAGGGACAGAAATTCGTGCCAGAGGACGCTGTGCATCCAAGCTTTCCTGTAAGCCACATATCCGGATCAGCCGCTGGAACGCTGCTCGAGTAGACCGATGGGTGGTAGTTTGTTTCCAATAACCATGACCTTTCTTTTCAAAGAGGATCTGATCCAATTCTTTTAGCACATTCATCCCCAAAATGACAGGGGCCTTTACTTCATGTGGCTCCTGTACTACCACAATGCCTTTCTTACCTAGATCTTGACCACATAACCGGACATTCATCCAGGTCACTCCCACTACTGGGACTGGTAACTGGTTGGCTGCGACCACTCATACAAATGTATGGGGATCATATTTCACATGTTGTCGGAAGTACCGTTCATAACAATCTCTACTCAGAGTTGTTACTTGAGAACCCGTGTCAATCATCCCGATAACCGGAATACCTTCTAATTCCATTTGGATGACAGGACTTGCAGCAATTAGGTCATCATCAGGGCATTTTCCCCACATAATCTCCTTCTCAGTCTCCCCTACTCCGTGCCCTATAGCAGCAGGGGACCTTAGTTTAACGGCAGTCTCTCATAAGCTTGTCGCTGGTCTGGACATCTGGCAGCAACGTGGCCCATCCGTCCACACTCCCAGCAACGTATTTCCCGTCGTTCTGGACATCGATTTGAGCCCCTTCGGTAAGCCCCTTCAGTTTCTCTTGAGCGCAGTACTAAATTATTGGGACCCCTTCGGTAGGTCCTGTTCTCATCCCTCCAGCAGGATTGTGGGTGGTTCTGACCTTCTTAGTGTGGATGGACCACTCCTTCATCTCTAGTTCTCTGTAAGTCTGCAATTCTCATAGAGTTTTCATCACAACAGGTTTGCAAGCGTTCCATTTGCTCTTGCAATTTCTGCATTACTGTTAGAATTTCTTTAGCTGGCACTCTTTCTACTGTTTCTAGCCTGGAGCTAGCCCCCTGCGACAAAGTGACTCCAACTGCGGTCTGGGGCTTTGGGACAATACTATTGGCACGTGAGATGGCCTCTACCTGCACGTCATGAAATTTAGCATTAGTCTCTCGTTGTATAAAGTCCTGCATAGCAACAGTCAAACTGCCGTCGCGGATCCCCAGAACAAACTGGTCACGGAGAGTCCGATCAGGGTTACAGAAGGCCGGTGAGCCTCTTTCCTTCCCTTGAATATCTCGGATCAGTTCTTGTAGGGCATTCGCATATTGGGGGAGACTTTCATTCTCCTGTTGCACTCTCTGGAAGAATCGAGCCTGCAGGGATCCCAGCAATGCTGTTTCTCCATAGATGGTTTCTAGAATCTGAACCACTTGCTCAAATGTCTGCCTTTGATCGAATGG
Source organism: Eleutherodactylus coqui (assembly GCF_035609145.1). NCBI lineage: Eukaryota > Metazoa > Chordata > Amphibia > Anura > Eleutherodactylidae > Eleutherodactylus > Eleutherodactylus coqui. The sequence continues at coordinate 269,273,713 of NC_089839.1, read as the reverse complement.
CCTTAATATCACTGTGGTCTTAGCATCACCTTGTAACGTCAATATTGCTAGCTCTACTAGTACTTCTGGTGCGGTCTGGTACATTCGCTGGACCATTCTTATCTGCTCCACCCACATACTCACAGACATATTATTGCCATCAAATTTAACTAACTGACTCACTATAGTCCCTGCTGGCATTCCTCCTCTGGTACCATCCCCTCTAACTGGTGCGTTGCCTTCCATTCTGGAAAGCGGATCCTGCCGACTAATGCCAATTTGTGAACCGAGAGCAAGGCAGGTGGTTTGGTCTCCGCAACCAGAAAGGACGCACACGGGGTGGTCAAGTTAAGAAAAATGTATTTACTACAGGTTAATAAAGGCAATGAATGGTAAAAGAACAGGAATAAGGACAAGCACAATACACAGTATAGTTGGAACAATTCAAGTTAGATTTCACAATATATTCCACGGTTACTATGTCCACCTCCACAGCACGGACACTGAAAGAACAATAGTCCCAAAACTATCCCTAACTGACCCTAACTTCACATTTGGGGGCGCACCCCTTTTACCAGTGGTCCGGGTGGACTGCTTACAGTGTGTAGAAGCGCGCGTTGGGGCCCAATGTCGTTCCTTCCTTGTATAGCAAAGCGTATTCTCCTCACGGTTATCACAACATCCAAGGCAATAAGATTCTTCTCAGCAGGCAGGAAAACAAAATGGAGGCAATGAAATCCAACAGCAAATAGCTCAGCACACTGATAGTCCTGCAGAATCCATACACCCCGGTGTGATATAAGCCAGGGTTGTGCAGTTACCGTCCGGTACTCAACAGCACTGCCAGTCTTTAACTTTGGTGGCAATGTCCACAGCCACAATATCAGTATTACTGGTTAGCCACTGGGCACAGTCCTTTCAGCATGGCTCCACTGAACATACTGTCTCTTTACACTCTGTCTGCCTCTGGACTGAATTACACACAGGTTAGCTGCACAGGACAGTCCTCTAAGATCTCCACACACTCTCCATGCAGCACAGACACTTGGTTCTTTCTCTGCAAAGATGGCTGCTGCTCTCTCTGTGTCGTCACATACTGCTTCCTTCTCATACTGGGTCTGCAGACAGGCAGGCTGACCTCATAGGGGTGTGTCCCTCCAGCATCACATTCCCAGTGCAGGGGCTGCTGACCAGAATCACAGAAACACATATACACTCAACTTTAACACAGTTTAAACAAATGGAACTTGGTACATCATTGGGCTGTATATTAGGACAAGTATATGCACAGAAGCAGCACTCCTATTGCCATAAGGCTGGGACACAGTCTGTATATTACACACTGACACACTAAACTTAAGGGGTGCTCTAAAAATGCACCTGTTCAGGGAGGCATACGATATCCCCTAAACCAAACCCCTCAGTACTCTGCCTGATAACATGCTCCCTGTCCCACACACTGCAATCCCTGCTAACCGTAATCAACCGGCACCTGCAGTCATCCCGATTTCGCCACTATGCGGCCTGACCATTGTCTGTGTGTATAGCCTCCCTCACTCTCCGCCTCGCCATACCGTACACATCTCCAGCCCCTTTACCTTCTGTATCACCCCACTATTTGTATTATGTAAGCTCGTTGGAGCAGGACCCTCACCCCTACTGTTTCCATCAATTGATTACTTCATGTAACCGTTGATTTGTGTTATTTCCCCTGTATTGTAAGCGCTGTGGAATATGTCGGCGCTACATAAATAAAGATTATTATTACTGCCGGAGCTCGTCTACACCCTACATTGCTCCACCGGCTATACTCCTTATTATTTGATGTTTGGCCGCCAAGAAAGACTGCCCTCAGATCTCAACTTGGGGTTTCAGTGACAGATGATTACAATCCATTTCCCAAATCTGACTGGATCTAGGACTACAAAGTAGATTGAAAGAAGTCCAAGAAATTATCGACACCAGTTTGTAACAAAAAAGAGAGAAATAAGCTTGTGGTTTTGACAAACATGCCCATGCACCAGACCTGCAAATTGGAGACCAGATCTGGTTGAAAAAGGAACACCGTACTGGAAAATTAGATACTCCTTGGGAACTTACCCCTCACACAATCATTACATCTATCACCCCAGAAAAAAGACTCTATCACATAGCTCACCCTGATGAAAAGATCCAAGTCGTGCACTGCAACCGCCTCAAGATTTGCCTAGCCCAACCTGTTCCACCTCAAGATTCCAACACAGAAGAAGAGGAAGCCATCCAACCTACTCCCCAGTCTACCCAAGAATAACCATCTCCTTTCAACCTAGAGAATCAAGTGCTGTGGTATTTGAATCCTTTCTCCCACCTCGTGTACTAAGCTCCATCACCCAATCCCGTGAAAACATCACCATCTCTTTCAGTTTCATCCTCTGCATCAGATTTTTCAAGTTCATCTAACTCATCCAAGTACACACCAGCTTCTCCAACATTATCACCAACCTCCAGACGAAGAAGATTGCCAGCATGACCAACGGACCTCAGAAGATCCACCAGGTCCACACATGGATAACTACTGTCCAGATTCCTGGATTAAACTTTGTACATATCCATGACATTTTGTTCTTTTTATCAATCCTATGGATTCAGAAGTACCTGTATATACTTATTGCAACATTTGCTGCAACTAAGCTCATTGCCCTGAGAGACTACTCAGTGTCCTACAAGTTTAACCGTTTTGCAACGTATATGATATGTGCCTCAAGAGACTACTTGAAGTTTGATACCAGTTTTGTTGTTTTTGTTGCTCACTTTTCTTCTAGCCTCTTTCCAGAGACGCTTGTATTGGTGCACCGCACCACCTCCCTGTGGACTTATTATACTTCCCATGGACTCTCCCACATGCTAGCGGCTGTAACGCTGTAAACAGGTTAGCAAGAATCAATCTGTTGTTGCTCCTGCATGTTTCTTTCAGGACAATGAAAACAAAGATCTGGTACCGTGTTAGCCATTAGAGCAAAATGTGATTGTTCTCAGCAAGAGAGACGACGTAATCTTGTAGATATAATACCTTTTAATGGCTAACAATAATACATGATGTAATAATAGCGAGCTTTCGTACCAACGCAGGGTACTTCTTCAGGCTTAAATGGATTGGATCTGAAGAGGCATGCATATTTATACACACTTATAGCATACATACTTATGACAAGGCACAGATATGGATCTGATTGGTTCGCACTTAAAAGGAATTCTGCAACAGCAAACAAACTTTTTTTTGTCTAGGCACTGATAGCGGAGTGAAAGTTTTATGGTCCCTAAATTACTGTTGGAGGGGGGGAAAAGGTCAACAGGCTCGAATTGTTATAAGAGATACACAAACATTTTTAGCTAAACACTGATAAAGGAGTGAAAGTTTATGGTCCCTGAATTACTGTTGATGGGGGTCTTATCTGTGCAATCAAGTCTCACACTTCCCATTCACGCATAAATCCTGGGGAATAATTTAGCCCAGTATTCAGCGTGTCAAAGGTTGTTATCAATTTATATTCCCAAATTCTTCTGTGGTTTTGTGACTTGAAACCACCCTTCAATATCAAAACTCTCATATCTCCTATGTCATGTCCGTGGTTAGAGAAGTGCTCGGCCACAGGTAATTCTCTTCTTCTGTGTTCAATCGGCATCCTCAAACCACTGGTGAGAAACACACCCAGCTACCTGCAAGACACCACGGACCTACTGAACAAACTGTCAACCGTAGGTCCCCTCCCCAATGGCACCATCCTGGCCACTATGGATGTGGAATCCTTGTATTCCAACATCCCACACGAGGATGGACTGACTGCCTGCCAGGCGCACCTTGAGGCCAATGGGGTCGCCTCTGATGCAGTGCTACAACTCACAAGATTCATTCTCACACACAATTATTTCTCCTTTAGCAAAGAGAAATTCCTGCAACTCACAGGGACTGCCATGGACAGTAAAATGGCACCGCAATATGCCAACCTTTTTATGGCAAAACTGGAGAGTGACTTTCTGGCCTCTTGCCCCAGCAAACCATTGGCCTACTTCCGCTACATTGATGACATCATGATCATCTGGACCAACACTGAACAAGAATTAATAAAATTCCATGAAAGATTCAATGCATTCCACCCCACCATAAACCTGACATTAAACTACTTGCATACAGAAATCAACTTTTTGGACACCACCATAAAGATTTCAAATAACTCAATACAGACATCCCTGTACCGAAAACTGATTGATCGGCCCACATACCTCAGATGGGACAGTTTCCATCCTAAACACGTCAAAAAGTCCATTGTGTACAGCCAGGCCATCAGATACAACCGGATCTGCTCCAACCCAACAGACAGAGAGGAACATTTGTACCATCTTAAAAGAACATTTATAAATCAGGGCTACCATCCCACCTCAATTGATGACCAAATCACCAGAGCCACCAGGATACCCAGAAGTCAACTACTCCAATACAAGGAGAAGGAAAGAAACAATCGTGTGCCTCTAGTAGTGACCTACAATCCGCAACTAGAGGTACTAAGGAAAACCGCAAGGAAACTCCACCATACCCTGCACAAGGATGACCGTCTGAAAACCATATTCCCGGACCCTCCGCTTCTGTGTTACAGGCAACCTCCTAACTTGAGGAACTTTATAATCAGGAGTGCATTACCCTCTGACACACAAAAAGGAACTTATCCCTGTAATGTAAGGAGCTGTAAGACCTGCTCACATATACTGACTGCGGACAGAATACGGATCCCCAACACACAGCAGGACTATAAGATCCAGGGGATATTCACATGTTCCTCGTCCAATGTGGTGTACCTAATCATGTGCAGTAAATGTCCTGTTGGGGGTCTTTATGTTGGAGAAACAGGACAGAAACTCAAAGCCAGGATGAGATCTCATCGCCACACAATTGAACACAGAAGAAGAGAATTACCTGTGGCCGAGCACTTCTCTAACCATGGATATGACATAGGAGATATGAGAGTTTTGATATTGAAGGGTGGTTTCAAGTCACAAAACCACAGAAGAATTTGGGAATATAAATTGATAACAACCTTTGACACGCTGAATACTGGGTTAAATTATTCCCCAGGATTTATGCGTGAATGGGAAGTGTGAGACTTGATTGCACAGATAAGACCCCCATCAACAGTAATTCAGGGACCATAAACTTTCACTCCTTTATCAGTGTTTAGCTAAAAATGTTTGTATATCTCTTATAACAATTCGAGCCTGTTGACCTTTTCCCCCCCTCCAACAGTAATTTAGGGACCATAAAACTTTCACCCCGCTATCAGTGCCTAGACAAAAAAAGTTTGTTTGCTGTTGCAGAATTCCTTTTAAGTGCGAACCAATCACATCCATATCTGTGCCTTGTCATAAGTATGTATGCTATAAGTGTGTATAAATATGCATGCCTCTTCAGATCCAATCCATTTAAGCCTGAAGAAGTACCCTGCGTTGGTACGAAAGCTCGCTATTATTACATCATGTATTATTGTTAGCCATTAAAAGGTATCATATCTACCAGATTACGTTGTCTCTCTTGCTGAGAACAATCACATCTTTCAGTACAAACATGCTACACTTTGACAGGACTCTAGAGTAATATAATGCTGTGATGTCTGCCTTTCTTCAAACTCCCTATCTTACAGGCTGTCTACCATACAGTACATTTCTTTTATGTCATTTATTGCATCAAATGTTATGCATTTTCTTTGTGTCTTTGGGGAGAAGAGCTATGTTGCAGTGCTTGAGGGGGTTCAAAGAAGGGCAACTAATTTAATACATGGAATGAAGGGACAGGAATACCCAGAGAGGCTATCAAAATTGGGATTATTTACCCTGGAAAAAAAGACGGGTAACAGGGGATCAAATAACTATGTATAAATACATTAGCGGACAATACAAGGATCTCTCCCATGATCTGTTTATACCCAGGACTGCGTAACAAGAGGGCATCCTCTATGTTTAAAAGAAAGCAGGTTTCATCACCAACACAGAAAACAGTTCTTTACTGTAAGAGCAGTAAGACTGTGGAACTCTCTGCCTGAGGACATGGTGATGGCAAAATCCATAAAGGAGTTTAAGAAGGGACTATATGTCTTTCTAGAGCGGAAGCATATTACAGGATATAAATTTTACGTGACCAACTGGTTGTTGATCCGGGTCTTACAGACAGGTGAAAACTATTAGAGGTTGATCCAGGGATTAGTGTGACTGCCATTAGGGAGTCGGGAAGGAATTTTTTCCCTGAAAGGGCTAATTGGCTTCTGACACTTGTTTTTTTTTGCCTCCCTGTGGATCAACAGGGAGTTGAATCAGGCTGAACTAGATGGATATTGTCTTCATTTGGCCTAACATACTATGTTACTATGTAAATGCCCCATAGCAAGCTGGAAGCTAGGATTCTGTCTTAACCCTTCCAAACTACTCAAACTCTCAAAATACTTATGAATTCCACAAACAGGAGTCCGGCTTGCGTGAGATAATTATTCCTGCTTTATTTACATAAACATGTGCTCTTTACAGACAATAGAGTACGCTTTTCGGTTCTTATAGAACCTTGCTCACCTCTATGCAACAAACATTCTAACAATCTTTAAAAAACCTAGTTCCTAATTACTTAATTAAAAACAACTGTGAACTAGGTTTTTTAAAGATTGCTAGAATGTTTGTTGCATAGAGGTGAGCAAGGTTCTATAGGAACCGAAACGCGTACTCTATTGTCTGTAAAGAGCACATGTTTATGTAAATAAAGCAGGAATAATTATCTCATGCAAGCCGGACTCCTGTTTGTGGAATTCATTTGTTTGACAAAAGCCAAAGCAACCAGATGGCTATGTGATGGGTCATGAGTATACCAGCTGACAGGAACAGGGCAAAAGCACAACCAGCAAGGTGGGACAAAACAAAACCTCTTTTCTTCTTTATATCTCAAAATACTTATCTACTGTCACATACCTGGTTGCACACCTTTCTACCTCTCGCAGCTCATTACAGCCGAGGGCGGCTGTGTTTTTAAGTAGGGGAAGCTGTACTGTCCCAGCAGGCACTACAAAAACACACACAGCACACGTCCTGTCTTACCTGTATGTATGCCATCATTGGATACAGAAGGTGCCGTCTGTGGGAGAGACCTTGTGTCTCCCCTTTCTGCTCTAGCAATTAGCCCATCTCTGATGTCGGCTGGTTCCTAATTGGCTGACAGTTAGGTTTAATCTTACTGGTGCAGAGCCCAAGGGCAGCTCTATTAGTCCCTATGCAGGAGGAGGAGTGCGGAAAGGAAAGAGAGAGGTGATAAATAGGGGAAGGCAGAGCAGTTAGGGAGTCGTTGTCAGAGTCAGAAAGAAGAATGACGTCAGACAGTGAGAGCGAGGAGCTCAGCACGTTTCGTTGCCAGTTCGGACAGGGTCTTTATCCATCCCCTGGGCATCCCACAGCAGAGAAAAGGAAGCATCTCTCTGAGATCTAGTTGTACAAAAAATAGTGAGTCAAAAATTTCTGGTAAAGTCAAACCGTGATCAGTCTTCTAGTCATTTATCCTTCCGCTTCAGTTTTCCCTCAGTTTAGCTAAATCAATTCTTCAGTCAAATCTATTAGCGGGGAAATTGTCTAAGTCATTAATCCACAGTAAATATTATAGAGAGAGCATTGAAGTTAAAGCTTCATTATTACAACTGTATTTTTACCAAGTACTGTAATCCACTGTGTTTATTGCAAATTACTTTAATTAGTAAATCTGCTCACTCTTGGATTACTAATTTGCTGGACTCATCTCCGTTATGTCTGCGGCAAATCATATGTCTCTGTTATGTCTGCGGAGGGTTTAATTAGAGTGTGGCATCACCGTGAAAAGGACTAGGCCTCCAGCTATACGCACAATAAGTGTATTGGGGTGTTACAGCCCCCAAACTTTGGCGTTCCAGGAACAGGATACTACCTTCTGTGCCTTAAATTCAAGATGTCGGTTGTTTGAGATTGCACAGTAGAAATTCCCATGGGCCTAGTTAATTGTTGGGCTTACTGGAAGCTAGTGATGCAGTTATTTAAGTTGAGATTAGGATGGACCTCTGCACTGTCCCTGGCTTTGACTTCACCGGGTGTTGTGTAACTGACTGTTTAGTGGAACGATTCCCAGATTCTCTCCTCACTGCTGGCAGACTAGGGAGCTTATAAATCCTAGCTTTCCTGCAGAACATAGCATGCTATGGCTGCTCGCTCTGCTGACCTCCTCCTACACGACCTGCTCTGACGACTCTCCGCAGACTACTCACTAACTCCTTCTTTACTTCCTGTTTTATTCCCACACTTTTTCCATTCCAACCCCTCAGCATACTCACTCACTGTGTAGTTTCCCACTCTGAACTCTCACCATCCCCATTGACCAATCAGTAGGGGCATGACACACAGCCAATAAGCAGCCAGCTGCTGCCAAGCTTTAAGCTTCAGAAAAAGGGGAAACAAGGTTTCTCCAATGTACTGCACCTTCTATGCCTCCTGGGAGCCCATAGACAGGTGTGACCCTCTGGGTCACTAAAGTTGCGAGCGATTCCACCGCTCATACGCAATATTAATTGCATATGGGTGACATAACACACACATCCATTGACTTTAATGGGGGACATCTGTGCTAAAATAGAGCATTCTGCATTTTTTCTTCTGCTCGCAGAGTACGCAATTCCTACCCTCGAGTGTGAATGAAAGATTGAAAACACAAGTCTTTCAATTCCCACGTTTTACCACGGATCTTCCAAGCCAACAGTGAGTGTGGATTCCGCAATTAAAATATGCTGATGTGAGGCTCTCCTTACATGCTAGGTGCACTGCTCAGACACAGTCTTCTGCTTCGGTGTCTGGTAGAAATGGGCGTAGCTCTATTTTCCCTGAGCTTATATTTATTCTAGTTCAGCACTTCTAGGGTTAATGGTTTCTGCCCAGCTGAGGCAGCCTTTCTAATCACTGCTCTATATAGCCCCTCTAGGCCTTTTAGATCTTTAGTTTTCTTCACTTCATGTTCAGCTGCTGCTTTTGCAGTTACCTTGTTTCCTTGCTAGATGCTCGTGTTCTGTTTTCTCCGTTTGTTTATCCAGCTGTCTGTCACTCTGTTCATCCCTGTCAGTTTCTACCTCCTTTGTTCCTGTACATCCCGGTGTTGTTCTGTTATTTATTTTATAGGTTTTCTGTCCTGCCCTGGTTAGTCAGTGCCTAGAGGAAGACCGTGGGGTCATCCTTAGCGGGACAAGTGCTCCGCTTATAGGAAGGGGTCTCCCCTCCTGGTTATTAGTTCAGGGTAAGATACCTTCCCTAGTTTCCATCTGCATATGGCGTTTGTACATCAGGTTTCTTACCTTCCACGCTGGGGTTGGCTGTCAACTGTGTTGGACTGGATCATCACTTACCTGGTAGGTTGACACGGTGATTCCACGTCCATAGTCCTTTCAGCACACTCCATCCATGCATCCCGCTGGCTTCAACCCCAGAGGTCTTCCTGAATGATTTCAGGAGATGATGTTTCAAAGTAGGGGCAAGTCCTGTCGTATCTTAACAATGCGAGTACCCATCTTGGTACTATTTTTCCTGTCATAGAAGTACTGCAGGGTTTCTCTGGGAGTGCAGTGATCCACCGATTAAAAACCTCAGTCTGTTCATTGAGTCTTTTCGGAAGGTGTTTGGCGAGCCTGATCGTTCATCTTTAGCTGCATCTGCCCTTTTAAGTCTCGGTCAAAATTACCTCACTGTGGGCCAATATGCTATTCAGTTCCGAACATTGGCCTCAGAGCTGGGGTGGATCAACGAAGCTCTGGTAGCAGCATTTTGGTAGGGACCAGCAGGTCGCATCACACATGAGTTGACAGGTCATAAGGTCCCTACCTCTTTGGACGCACTGATTTCTCTGGCTACAACGATTGATCTGAGGTTCCAAGACAGGTTTAAGGAGGTTATGCAAGAAAAGGGATCAATCTCTCTGGTGCCTTGGTTCCAGAGAACAGTTGTTACCCCGCCGACCGTTACTCAGTCTAGCAATCCTGAGCCCAGCTTAAGGTCCATTTACACTGGACGACTATCGCTAAAAATTCACAAATCAGCGATCGTTTTAGCGATAATCTGTGCATGTAAATAGGCGCGGGGCACCCGCATTTCAGGCCCTTTTAGCTGATCGTTAAAATCAAGCTCACCTAAAAAACATCTCTCACTTTTATCATTAGTTCTTCACGGGGGAGTGCTGATAGCAATGTTTCCCCATGGAGAGCAAAGGATCTGAGCTCAGATAATAGCCTCAGGCTATTAACTGCATTCAGTGAAGGCTTCATTTGCACACTTAATTGATATTTAAGTAGCTGAGTAGCTACTTAAGTGCCAATTATTTTTTATGCAAAATAATCGCTCAAAGCTGTTGCTCAAACTGTCGTTTGAGCGATCTTTGAGTGATTATCTGCTCGTGTAAATGGGCCTTTAGACTATCCGAGGAGGAGCACACATACAGATGTGCTAAGAGCCTTTGCATGTATTGCGGTTCTCCAGGTCACCTTGTTCATGCTTGTCCCCCCAAACCGGGAAACCTCTCCACCTAGGGTCAGTTGCAGAGACTACCCTAGGTTTGTATTGCTCCTCTCCCAGGCTGAACGTATCTGTAACCATGGTTCTTTCCAGTGCCCAGGTGTCAGTGGCAGCTTTCCTGGATTCCGGCTCTGCTGGCAATTTTCTCCAACAAGCGTTGGTGGACTGTTACCGGATTCCTGTTCGGTGTCTCGAGAGACCACTCTGGTCACCACAGTTAATGGTAGTACCCTTTCTGAGATGATCCAGTTTCTTAAGGAGCTGCTGGAGTTGAGATTTGGCGCTCTCCATTCTGAGAAGATTTCCCTGCTGGTGATGCCTTGGCTGACCAGTTCACTCCTTCTAGGTTTGCATTGGCTGCAATTACACAATCCCACCTTGGACTGGAGTATGGGCGGGATATTAAGTTTGGGTAACACCTGCTATATGAAGTGCTTGCATCCTGTGCGTCCTGTTCACAGTGTCACCTTACTATCTAACCTTATCATAGTCTTTGACAAGGGGGCTGAATGTTTGCCATCGCATCATCCCTGCGATTGTCCAATTGATTTCGTGACTGCTTCCATACCTCCTGAAGGTAGAGTATACCCTCTTTCTCAGCCCGAGCCCCAGGCCACGGCCAAATATTTTAAAGACAACCAGAGGGTTTATCCGTAAGTCCTCGTCTCGTGCTGTAGTAGGTTTTTTCTTTGTAAAAAGGATGGATTGCTACGGCCCTGTATCGACTATAGTGGTCTGAACGTGATCATGATTAAGAATAAGTACCCTTTGCCCTTGATCCCTAAGTTATTTGATGCGAGGTGCTCGGATTTTCACCAAGCTTGACCTGCGTGGTGCTCAGCTGATGCACCTTTTCTAATCACTGCTCTATATAGCTGCTCTGGGCCTTTCAGATCTTGCTGCAGGGTTGATGTGACTTTAGTTTCCTTTGCTTCATGTTCAGCCACTGCTTTTGCAGTTACCTTGCTTCCTTGGTACCTGCTGGTGTTCTGTGTTCTCCGTTTGTGTATCCAGCTGTCTGTGAGTATGCCTCTCCGTTTATCCCTGTCAGTTTGTACCTCCTTTGTTCCTATATGTCCCGGTATTGTTCTGCCATTTATTTTATAGGTTTTCTGTCCTTCCAGGGTTAGTCAGTGCCTTGAGGAAGACCATGGGGTCGTCCTTATCGGGACGAGTGCTCCGCTTGTAGGTAGGGGTCTCCCCTTCTGGTTATTAGTTCAGGGCAAGATACCTTCCCTAGTCCCCATTTGCATACTGGGTTCGTACATCTGGTGTCTTACCTTTCACGCTGGAGATAGCTGACAACCGTGCTGGACTGGATCATCACTTACCTGCTAGGTTGATGCGGTGGTTCCATGTCCAAAGTCCTTACATTATACATTTTGCAGTTACATTTTGCATATTGTAGACCAGTGTTTCACAACTCCAGTCCACAAGGCACCCCAACAAGTTTTCTGGATTTCCTCAGTATTGCGCATGTGATGTAATCATTATCAGTGCTTCAGAAATTGCCATAGGTGTTCTTACTATAGGACAGTGGTGGCGAACCTATGGCACGCGTGCCAGAGGAGACATGCACAGCCCTCCATACGGGCACACTCCTGGAGGAGAGGACGAACCTCACCAGTGGCACCGGCACGGGTGGCAGAGACGGCGGCCCCTATTTATGTTCCATCCTGGGAGCGGCAGCAGCCGGGTTGCCACAGATGGCATTGCTGCCTGTGGCCCCTATTGAAAATCCGTCCTGGAAGCATAATCGCCAGTGACGGGGCCTTTTCAAGTGCCATCCTATTGGCAGCGGTACGGGCGGCAGAGATGCGTGGCGGTGGCCTCTATTGCAGTAGTATCCTGGTCCTGCAGCACAGACGGCCAAAAATGGGGAGTGCCAGCACCGGCGGCAGCAGCACAGACACCAGCCAAAAGAAGTCTAATGATGTGCGGCCGGAATAGAGCACACAGGCAGCACAGCTTGTGTCAGAAGTGGCGTGGTATTGGTTGACTAGCACTGATGCAAGGGGGACCCTCAAGGCCAGGTAAAAAGCAATAGGGACCTGCAGTGTCCCCCTTCCATGTGCCAATTCAGCCTATCGGGAGCTAGGGGTGTGACCACGAGGGGGGTGGAGGGGGTTGTGGGATGTCACTATTACACTGGGGGCTGCTCTGGGATATCACTGTTACACTGTTAAACTGGGGGCCGCTGTGGGATTTCGCTGTTACACTGGGTGCCGCTGTGGGATTTAACTGTTACACTGGGGGGTGCTGTGTCACGTCACTGTTACACTGGGGGCTGCTGTGTCGCGTCACTGTTACACTGGGGGCTGCTGTGTCACATCACTTTTACACTGGGGGCTGCTGGGGGGGGGGGCACTATTACCGCTGGGGTATGTTTACATGTGGCGAAAATGGGCAGGGCTGTTTTAAAATAGACAGCGTGCAGATTTTGACTGCTTTTTGGATGTGGAAATGCTGCAGAATTTCCACAGAGATTTCCGCTGAGGACATTCTGCAGTATTTCCGCATTCAAATAGAAGTCAAAATCTGCACACAGTCTATTTTGAAGCAGCCTTGTCCTTTTTAGAATGACGGGGTTAAAATCATACGTTGTGATAAGCCCCGCCCCCTGACATGTTGGCACTTTGCAATAAATAAGTGGGCTTTGGGTTGCAGTTTGGGCACCTGGTCTCTAAAAGTTTTGCCATCACTGCTATAGGATTTCCTGAAAACATGACCTGTTGGGGAGCTCTGAGGATTGGAAAACACTGTTATAGACCCTTGTGAAAACTGTTCCACTACAATGTCGGCTTCAAAAAAATATATACACACAATAGTTCAGACAGCGCCAATGGATATTGAGCAGACTCCCCAATGTGCTTTTCTCCAATCCTCCGTGAAGGAGAGCTGCAATGACAATAAAGGGGGGACTCTCACCAGGAGAGTGGGCCCCCAAAGAGAAAACAAACAGTAGGTTTTAAGTAAAAAAGTTATGCGCTCGTGGAAGAAGCAATTAGGACAAGCAAGATGTAAACACTGTCCATCCCGTAAGGGACGGAAAGCATGTAAAACAGGATAGAATGGCACTTACTCGGAAGGAGGGGGGTGTATGGAACAAGAAGCCCCCTCCTCTGTGTGCCGACTCCTCAAAGTCCTCTCAGTCGTCGATGAAAATCGCGAAAACCAAGTTGATTTGTCCAGTTTTAATTAAATAAAATCAAATTTACAGGAAGGCAACGCGTTTCGGTGCGACATGCACCTTTTTCAAGCCTATGTGAACATATGTTAGAATACAGATCTACTCACATTTATAGATGTCAGGTTAATACTTTCCTTCTGTGTGTAGCGCCATTTTTTGGGTGGAGCTACGTGATTCAGAAGGGAGGAGTCTGTGGTGATAGGTTGGTGTGTGTCACGTGTTCCGTTTGGTGACGTGGCCGCATAGGCCGGAAGTGTTACGTGGCGTTGTGTGTTTTTTTACTTTCACATTTTTGTGTTGCGTGGTCACGCTGCTTGTGCGTGCCACGTCATCACGGAGGGTCCTCGGTCATGTGACCACGCAACACAAAAGTGAAAGTAAAAAAACACACAACGCCACGTAACACGCGTAGCCTTCCTGTAAATTTGATTTTATTTAATTAAAACTGGACAAATCAACTTGGTTTTCGCGATTTTCATCGACGACTGAGAGGAATTTGAGGAGTCGGCACACAGAGGAGGGGGCTTCTTGTTCCATACACCCCCCTCCTTCCGAGTAAGTGCCATTCTATCCTGTTTTACATGCTTTCCGTCCCTTACGGGATGGACAGTGTTTACATCTTGCTTGTCCTAATTGCTTCTTCCACGAGCGCATAACTTTTTTACTTAAAACCTACTGTTTGGCTTCAGAAAAATGTAATCAACCGACTTCGATTATGAGGTGATCAAGGCTCAAACCGAGCTGAAACGCGTCGCCCATGTTTCTGATTTTATGAAGCACTTTTTTTTGATAAAGAGAAGGTTTTATTCACTGAAGTCCGAGTTCCCATTTATCCGGATGTTTGCTAGAAATTAGACGACCTGATCGAGTGGCGTTTTCAGACGTGAGTATTCACCTTTCTCTATCAAAGCAAAATATGCAGTGAAGCATATATGGATGAAGCAAGGTGAGACGACCTGTTTGTGTGAAAGACATACTTTTAATAAAGCAGGTGAAATATACACTCGTAGTACATTCATATTCCTCCAATTTTGTATTCTTTAGCCAAATGTAACCACCCGGACCAAGTGGCAGGATGTGAGTATTTATCTGCATTATGCACAGGACACATACGAGCATGAACTGGCAGCAGCAAGGTGAGATGCTCTTCCATAGAATTTAAATGTGCACCTTGTCAAGAGAAACATGTACGGCATGTGCCAGCTGCCTGGATTGACCCTCCTTGCACTATAGAAGCTGTACAATAGATGTTTTCATTGCAGCACAGCAGTGATTTGCTTCCAGGCACATTGTTTGCGCCATCCCTTCTTAATTCATGATTCTGGTGTTTGTTTTATTTCTGACAGTTAATAAAGGAAAGTTCTAACAAACAAATCATTGTTTAATATTGTTATGCCTTTTAATTACTGTCAAATAATCGTAAACTGAGAAACTGAACATATCAATAGAAGCCGCCAGGGAGGAAGTTTGGCTCTACTAAGGCAGCAATTCAGTTTGGGGCTATTTTACCATGAAGTAATAAAAACTAATGCTTGTAGGATTAAGGGCATTCATGTATCTGTAGTCCCCCAGCCCTGCTGTTCTGCACCATGAGAAGTGAGTCCACTGCAAAAATTATATATAACCCTATTATTAAAATATTCCTACCCCCCTGGACGTCCCCTACATTGGAGGTCCCTACAATGGGGTACGAGGTAGTCTTTCCTTCTCCTCCATCTTCAGCGATACAAGGACTGATGGTGCCCTCATGAGCCTCTGTGGTAGCAAACCATCAGATGGTAGATGGGCGCTTCTGAGCAGCAAAGAAAGAACTCCTCTCTTCTGGAACCCAATCACTCATACTTATAGATTCATCCACACCATGTCATGTCACGTGACACTACAAGATAGATACATTTAACATGCAGCCAAGCTCACAGGCAATGATTTTAACGGGGTTAACCCTTCAGAGGCTGAAGCTGTGCAACATACATACAGAAAATAGACATGACAGCTTTACACAGTGCATCTACATCAGACAAACGTATGACAATAATGGATGATGTTCTGGGACACTACACCAGGACTTCGCTAAGATACACCCAATGATGTATTCATGTCTGGAGGTGAGTTCTCATGCTTCATGTTGTCCCTGCTGTCATCCCCATGTGCCAGCCTATCAGCAGACTATGTTTTAGCATTACCCAACAGGAGGGCACCTGCCATCCCCGTTAGGCTTCCATCACGCAGGCGCTTTTTACTGCGATTAGCGCAGTGCTTTTAACACCGCACTAATCGCAGCATAACTCTCCCATTGTTTTCAACGGGACCACTCAGACAGCCACTCATTTGCAGCACTTCTCAGCCTTGCAATTTTCGAGCGGTGTCTGTTCTATTTTTGGGCGTTTAGTGCTTTTCATCAATAATGAGTAGTGCTAGAAGCCGGCATCAAAATGAAAGTCAACCACAACACCTGTGTGAGGGAGGCCTTAGGGCTCATGTCCACGGGCAAAATAAGAATTAAAATTTGCAGCAGATTTTAACTCTTCTCCTGCCCGCGGATCCGCATCCCATAGGGATGCATTGACCACCCGCGGGGTAGATAAATACCCGCGGATGGTCAATAAAAGGGATTTAAAAAAAAATGGAGCATGAAAAAATCTGGACCATGTTCCATTTAGGTGCGGGTCTCCCGCGGGGACAGCTCCCGCGGGCTTCTATTGAAGCCTATGGAAGCCGTCCGGATCCGCGGGACACAAAAATCGTATTTTACTCACACGCTCCGGTTCTTCTCTTCGCCGCAGCGCCATCTTCTCTCAGTCGCGGCCGGATGATTTTGCTTCGGGCCGGCGCATGCGCGGAGCACGTCACCGACGTCATCATGCGTATCCGCCGAGCCGAAGAAAGAAGATCCGGCCGCGACGCAGAGAAGATGACGCCGCAGCGAAGGAAGTATCCGGAGCGTGTGAGAGGTGAGTTAATTCTGATTTATTCCTATTTTCAGCGCTCATGTCCGCGGGGCAGGAGGGACCCGCTGCAGATTCTCCATGGAGAATCCGGAGCGGGCCTGATTTTCCCCGTGGACATGAGGCCATATACTTGCAACCGCAACACCTGTGTGAGGGAGGCCTTATACTTGCTGCAATGGTGAAAGTTGCAGCGAGGCTCCAAGTACTGATCAAGGATACGATTTCTTTCCTGTAACAGAGTTGATAATTTTGAAAGACATGATAGATTGTAGAATCACACATTCACCCATTGCTGGGCTGTAGAAGAGCATTGTGTGGTAATGTAAGTGCATGGGAGCTGAAGGTTCACTTTTTGCAAATATTTCAGTTTGAAAACCTTGCTCTGCGTACATTACAGCGGCACGGTCCTCTCTGTCCTCAACCTGAACTCATCTCTATAATCAGCGCAGGGAGGAAACAACTAGTGGAACTAGCAGTATTCTGCCCCCTATTATGGCCAGGACGAGACTGGAGCATGGTGAACTGAGTAGAGATGAGCGAACGTACTCGTCCGAGCTTGATACTCGTTCGAGTGTTAGCTCGTTCGAGATGCTCGTTACTCGTGACGAGTACCACGTGATGTTCGAGTTACTTTCACTTTCATCTCTGAGACGTTAGCGCGCTTTTCTGGCCAATAGAAAGACAGGGAAGGCATTACAACTTCCCCCTGCGACGTTCAAGCCCTATACCACACCCCTGCAGTGAGTGGCTGGCGAGATCAGGTGTCACCCGAGTATAAAAATCGGCCCCTCCTGCGGCTCGCCACAGATGCATTCTGACATAGAGGAGGGAAAGTGCTGTTGGTGCCGGAGCTGCTATAGGGAGAGTGTTAGGAGTATTTTTGGCTTCAAGAACCCCAACGGTCCTTCTTGGGGCCACATCTAACCGTGTGCAGTACTGTGGAGGCTGCTTTTTGCAGTGTTGCACATTTTTTTTCTTGTATATCGGCCGTGCAGAGCATTGCGCCCTGCAGTAATTATACATACTCCAGGGCCAGTAGTGGTGGTGAGGCAGGGACAGAAGACATATATTGTGAGGCAGGGACAGAAGACATATATTGTGAGGCAGGGACAGAAGACATATATTTATTGAATATAGGTAGTGGGCCTTTCCAAAAACATTTGGGGAAATAAATCTATTTGGGCTGCCTGTGACTGTCCTCAGTGTTCTGGGTCTGTGCTGGGTGTAGTTGTCCTCCTAATTCATACGCAGCCAGCTAAGTGTTACAGCAGGCTTGTGCAAAATTATTTCCTGGCTCTGTGTTGGCTGTTACATCACATTCCAGTCCACAGTGCAACAGTCTGCAGTTATTTTACATACTCCAGGGCCAGTAGTGGTGACGCAGGGACAGAAGACATATACAGTGTATATAGGCAGTGGGCCTTTCCAAAAACATTTGGGGAAAAAAATCTATTTGGGCTGCCTGTGACTGTCGTCAGTGTTCTGGGTCTGTGCTGGGTGTAGTTGTCCTCCTAATTCATACGCAGCCAGCTAAGTGTTACAGCAGGCTTGCGCAAAATTATTTCCTGGCGTTAAATAAGCGAAGTCAGCCTCCAACCACAGGCCAATAGGCGGCACATTTAATTACAGCGTTCTGTTTCTGCACTACTGGTAATACACCATGCTGAGGGGTAGGGGTAGGCCTAGAGGACGTGGACGCGGGCGACGACGAGGAGGCCCAAGTCAGGGTGTGGGCACAGGCCGAGCTCCTGATCCAGGTGTATCGCAGCCGACTGCTGCGGGATTAGGAGAGAGGCACGTTTCTGGCGTCCCCACATTCATCTCACAATTAATGGGTCCACGCGGTAGACCTTTATTAGAAAATGAGCAGTGTGAGCAGGTCCTGTCGTGGATGGCAGAAAGTGCATGTAGCAATCTATCGTCCACCCAGAGTTCTGCGCCATCCACTGCTGCAACTCTGAATCCTCTGGCTGCTGCTCTTCCTTCCTCCCAGCCTCCTCACTCCATTACAATGACACATTCTGAGGAGCAGGCAGTCTCCCAGGAACTGTACCCAGGCCCCTGCCCAGAATGGCCAGCAATGGTTCCTCTCCCACCGGAGGAGTTTGTCGTGACCGATGCCCAACCTTTTGAAAGTTCCCGGGGTCCGGGGGATGAGGCTGGGGACTTCCGGCAACTGTCTCAAGACTTTTCAGTGGGTGAGGAGGACGATGACGATGAGACACAGTTGTCTATCACTCAGGTAGTAGTAATTGGAGTAAGTCCGAGAGAGGATCGCTAAGAGGATTCGGAGGAAGAGCAGCAGGACGATGAGGTGACTGACCCCACCTGGTTTGCTACGCCTACTGAGGACAGGTCTTCAGAGGGGGAGGCAAGGGCAGCAGCGGGGCAGGTTGCAAGAGGCAGTGTGGTGGCCTGGGGTAGAGGCAGGGCCAGACCGAATAATCCACCAACTGTTTCCCAAAGCGCCCCCTCGCGCCATGCCACCCTGCAGAGGCCGAGGTGCTCAAAGGTCTGGCAGTTTTTCACTGAGAGTGCAGACGACCGACGAACAGTGGTGTGCAACCTTTGTCACGCCAAGATCAGCCGGGGAGCCACCACCACCAGCCTCACCACCACCAGCATGCGCAGACATATGATGGCCAAGCACCCCACAAGGTGGGACGAAGGCCGTTCACCGCCTCCGGTTTGCACCGCTGCCTCTCCCCCTGTGCCCCAACCAGCCACTGAGATCCAACCCCCCTCTCAGGGCACAGGCACTACCGTCTCCTGGCCTGCACCCACACCCTCACCTCCGCTGTCCTCGGCCCCGTCCACCAATGTCTGTCAGCGCACCGTCCAGTCGTCGCTAGCACAAGTGTTGGAGCGCAAGCGCAAGTACGCCACCATGCACCCGCCACACGCTCAAGCGTTAAACGTGCACATAGCCAAATTTATCAGCCTGGAGATGCTGCCGTACAGGGTTGTGGAAACAGAGTTTTTCAAAAGTATGATGGCGGCGGCGGCCCCGCGCTACTCAGTTCCCAGTCGCCACTACTTTTTCCGATGTGCTGTCCCAGCCCTGCACGACCACGTCTCCAGCAACATTGTACGCGCCCTCACCAACGCGGTTACTGGCAAGGTCCACTTAAAAACGGACACGTGGACAAGTACAGGCGGGCAGGGCCACTATATCTCCCTGACGGCACATTGGGTGAATTTAGTGGAGGCTGGGACAGAGTCAGAGCCTGGGACCGCTCACGTCCTACCCACCCGCAGAATTGCGGGCCCCAGCTCGGTGGTGGTATCTGCGGCGGTATATGTTTCCTCCACTAAACCACCCTCCTCCTACTCGTCCTCCTCCTACGCAACCTGTGTCTAGCAATCAAGAGGTGTCAGCAGCAGCACGTCGCCAGCAGTCGGTGTCGCGCGGCATGGCAGCACAGCGGTGGGCAAGCGTCAGCAGGCCGTGCTGAAACTACTCAGCTTAGGAGATAAGAGGCACACGGCCCACGAACTGCTGCAGGGTCTGACAGAGCAGACCGACCGCTGGCTTGCGCCGCTGAGCCTCCAACCGGGCATGGTCGTGTGTGACAATGGCCGTAACCTGGTGGCGGCTCTGCAGCTCAGCATCCTCACGCACGTGCCATGCCTGGCCCACGTCTTTAATTTGGTGGTTCAGCGCTTTCTGAAAAGCTACCCACGCTTGTCAGACCTGCTCGGAAAGGTGCGCCGGCTCTGCGCACATTTCCGCAAGTCCCACACGGACGCTGCCACCCTGCGCACCCTGCAACATCGGTTTCATCTGCCAGTGCACCGACTGCTGTGCGACGTGCCCACACGGTGGAACTCTACGCTCCACATATTGGCCAGGCTCTATGAGCAGCGTAGAGCTATAGTGGAATACCAACATGGGTGGCGCAGTGGGAGTCAGCCTCCTCAATTCTTTACAGAAGAGTGGGCCTGGTTGGCAGACATCTGCCAGGTCCTTGGAAACTTTGAGGAGTCTACCCAGATGGTGAGCGGCGATGCTGCAATCATTAGCGTCACCATTCCTCTGCTATGCATCTTGAGAAGTTCCCTGCAAAGTATAAAGGCAGACGCTTTGCGCTCCGAAACAGAGCCGGGGGAAGACAGTATGTCGCTGGATAGTCAGAGCACCCTCCTGTCTATATCTCAGCGCGTTGAGGATGAGCATGAGGAGGAGGGGGAAGAGACAGCTTGGCCCACTGCTGAGGGTACCCATGCTGCTTGCCTGTCATCCTTTCAGCGTGTATGGCCTGAGGAGGAGGAGGAGGATCCTGAAAGTGATCTTCCTAGTGAGGACAGCCATGTGTTGCGTACAGGTACCCTGGCACACATGGCTGACTTCATGTTAGGATGCCTTTCTCGTGACCCTCGCATTACATGCATTCTGGCCACTACGGATTACTGTTTGTACACACTGCTCGACCCACGGTATAAGGAGAACCTTTCCACTCTCATACCCGAAGAGGAAAGGGGTTCGAGAGTGATGCTATACCACAGGACCCTGGCGGACAAACTAATGGTAAAATTCCCATCCGACAGCGCTAGTGGCCAAAGGCGCAGTTCCGAGGGCCAGGTAGCAGGGGAGGCGCAGAGATCGAGCAGCATGTACTGGACAGGCAGGACAACACTCTCTAAGGCCTTTGACAGCTTTCTGGCTCCCCAGCAAGACTGTGTCACCGCTCCCCAGTCAAGGCTGAGTCGGCGGGAGCACTGTAAAGGGATGGTGAGGGAGTACGTAGCCGATCGCACGACCGTCCTCCGTGACGCCTCTGCCCCCTACAACTACTGGGTGTCGAAGTTGGACACGTGGCCTGAACTCGCGCTGTATGCCCTGGAGGTGCTTGCTTGTCCTGCGGCTAACGTCTTGTCAGTGTCAGAGAGGGTGTTTAGTGCGGCTGGGGGAATCATCACAGATAAGCGTACCCGCCTGTCAACCGACAGTGCCGACAGGCTTACACTCATCAAGATGAACAAAGCCTGGATTTCCCCAGACTTCTCTTCTCCACCAGCGGACAGCAGCGCTACCTAAACAATACGTAGGCTGCACCCGCGGATGGAAGCATCGTTCTCTATCACCATCAAAAACGTGGACCTTTTAGCTTCATCAATCTGTGTATAAAATTCATCCTCCTCCTCCTGCTCCTCCTCCTGAAACCAGACGTAATCACGCGAACGGGCAATTTTTCTTAGGCCCACAAGGCTCAGTCATGTAACTTTTGTAAACAATTTTTATACGTTTCAATGGTCATTAAAGCTTTGAAACTTTCACCTGAACCATTTTTTATTTTAACTGGGCTGCCTCCAGGCTTAGTTACCAATTAAGCCACATTAACCAAAGCGATTAATGGGTATCACCTGCCCTCTTGGTTGGGCATGGGCAATTTTTCTGATGTATATTAGTACTGTTGGTACACCAATTTTTTGGGGCCCTCGCCTACAGTCTAATCCAATTATTTTTTTGCCCACCTGCATAAAATGCATAAAAGCTGACGTTACATCAGCTGTGTTGGGCACTGCAATGGGATATATTTATGTACCGCCGGTGGGTTCCAGGGAGCCACCCATGCCGTGGGTCCACACGGAGTTGTAACTACATGTGTCCACTTCTAAAGAGCCCCAGTCTGACTGGGGCATGCAGTGTGGGCCGAAGCCCACTTGCATTAAACATGACATTACCTCAGCTGTGATGGGCACTGCAATGGGATACATTAATGTACAGCCGGTGGGTTCCAGGGAGCCGCCCATGCTGTGGGTGTACACGGAATTCCCATTGCGGAGTTGTACCTGCCTGTGACTATTTATAAAAAACCACGGTCTGACTGGGGCATGCAGACACCTTGACAGAATGAATAGTGTGTGGCACATAGGTTCTCCATTGTTATGCCCACGTTTGCAGCTCCTGATGGCGGTGGCACAGGATTATATTTCTCATTGCTTCTGTACAGCATTGTGGGCTATCGACCCGCTCCTTTTAAAGAGGGTCGCTGCCTAGCCGTGCCAACCCTCTGCAGTGCGTGCCTGCGGTTCCTCCTCATGGCAGACGCACTTATAAATAGACATGAGTGTGGCGTGGCATGAGTGCAGCTGAAGGCTGCGCAGGGACAATTTGGTGTGTGCTGTGGACACTGGGTCGTGCAGGGGGGGGGGGGTTAGGCAGCATGTAACCCGGGAGAAGTGGCAGCGGAGTGTCATGCAGGCAGTGATTGTGCTTTGTTGGAGGTACTGTGGTGCTTAGCTAAGGTATGCATTGCTAATGAGGGCTTTTCAGAAGTAAAAGTTGTTGGGGGGGGCACTCTTGCCGCTATTGTGGCTTAATAGTGGGACCTGTGAACTTGAGATGCAGCCCAACATGTAGCCCCTCGCCTGCCCTATCCGTTGCTGTGTCGTTCCCATCATTTTCTTGAATTGTCCCGATTTTCACGAATGGAAACCTTAGCGAGCATCGGCGATATACAAAAATGCTCGAGTTGCCCATTGACTTCAATGGGGTTCGTTACTCGAAACGAACCCTCGAGCATCGCGATAGTTTCGTCCCGAGTAACGAGCACCCGAGCATTTTGGTGCTCGCTCATCTCTAGAACTGAGTAATCACTGGACTGGAATAGGAGTCTCCAGGCTCGTTGAAGTCTTGTAATTGGTTAACATTTACATCATAGACTGTACCATCACAAATGTATGTAGCATTATACGACCGCTCATATGCCTTTTTATGGTGTTTGTTAGAGGGCTTTACTCTGATGAGACTTTTTATGGCACTGCATCAAAATACTGGCAAGTGTTTACTGTGCTGATAGAAGCAGGAGCCCAGTTGTCTTCAGTTGGCCCAGCATCTACTTCAACAGCGAGGACCAGGGAAACTGCCACTACTTTTTAACTCTTTACAAGCCATCATCAATGTGACCACGTCATGTAAAATGCTGATAGAAGGAGGAGACTCCCTCTGTCACCAATGTCTGATGTGATGGGTTGCTATGGCACCCAGAGGCTTAAAGATAGTCTCTAGGTGTGCCATCTATGGTGGCTTGTCAGACTCGGCCTCTGGGCTTATTCAAAGGAAGGTATATCGGCCACTGTTTTCACAGCCAGCCGATATACGCTACCTTCTGAGCTATCTTCTCCTTCCCTCCTCCTCACCAGGTCTCTGCCTCTCTCCTCCCCTCCAGCTGTTTGTAATGAGAGGGGGTGGGATGGGGCCGCATTTGTAATGAGCCATGCAAAAAAGTTAGTACCATATTTAACCCGAATAGTACAATCCATGGAAAAATAAACACATGGCGAAAATAGTTAATTTTGCATATCTCGCCTCACAGAAACTGAGCTAGAAAGTGATCAAAAAGTTATATGGATCACAAAATGGTGTCATTACTGCAAAAAAGATCCTCACGCAGGAACATTTATGGAAAACAAAACGTTAGGGGTCTTTGAATGCGGTGATAGAAAAAACCTTTTTTTTACAAAAGTGTGAAAAAGTGGCCAAAAAAAACCTCTATATGAATTTGGTATCGATGTAATCACATTGACTTGTCAATTTAATGTACCATATTATTTATACTGCTCAGTGAAGAATGTTGTTTTAAAAAAATGCCAGAATTGCAGATTTTCATTAATTAATCTTGCCTCTAATTGTACAAATTAATCTTAAATTAAAGAATTACCAAAAAAAGCAAGCTCTCATATGTTGAGCCAAAAATTAAACAGCTATGGCTCTAGGAAAGCGAGGATAAAAAAACAGAAAATTCAGTTGGTAATTACAGGACAAACAGGCTTCGGTATTAACAGGTTAAAGTGCTTTCCTTATGTTTACTATTCATGTCCTCTCAGGCAGTGGTGTAGCAACCTGGGTGCAGAAGGTGCGGGACGCCCCGGCTGCTATCAGGGAGGGGGTGACAGCTCAGCCAGTCAGCTGTGGCAGTGGGTGGAGAAGCTACAGGAGCTGCTGCAGGAGAACCAGTGCCTACCGTCCGCCCTGTCAACCCTCTACCCAGTGCCATGTGTGACTGACTGCCACAGAGGAGCTTTCCCGTACAGCCCAGTCTGCCAGAAGCCCCTCATAGAGCTTGCACTACCCCCTAGCACCGGTTAATCTTCCCCGTCACTCCTGTCATGAGAGGACAGACAAACCTGCAGAGCCGGCAGCTTCCAGGATCTGTGTGGTCACCCTCATGTGATACCCTGTGTGGGAGGAGTCAGGGATCACTGGACCATGGGGAAAATCAGTAAATGTCGGACTCTGCTGTGTTCTTTGTGCATGTTGGAGCTGTGGGGGTCAGGATGGATAGATGGAGTTAGTGAGTGGAGATGTGTGTGTGATGTGTGGGGATCAGGATGGATGTAGCGGAGCTGTGTATGTGATGTCTGGGGGTCAGGATGGATGTAGTGGAGCTGTGTGTGTGTGATGTACGCTCAAAAAGATCGCTACCCGCAATCCTGTGCCACAGCGATGCCACAGCTGTCACAGAGGAGCGTGATGTTCTCTTATTGAAAGCAATGGGCTGCCAGCAAGTGCTGTATTAATTTTTGGGGAAGGGCTTCAAATATAAGCCCTTCCCTGAAAACCATCCTAAAAAAGGGTAAAACATAAAAAAAATCTATACTCTTATTTTCCACCATAATTTGCATATAAATTCGTTAAAAATCAGACAATGTGTTTTTCTGGATGTGTTTTCTCCTGTTGTCTCTCATAGTTGAGGTCTACCTATGATGTCAATTACAGGCCTCTCTCATCTTTTTAAGTGGGAGAACTTGTACAATTGGTATCTGACTAAATACTATTTTTTTCCCCACTGTATGTACTACTGGTATAAGCTAGACATCTCCTGTATATAGTGATATAGAGCATGCTGGGGTAACCTGGGTATCTCCTGTATATGATTATATATGTACTACTGGTATAAGCTAGACATCTCCTGTATATAGTGATATAGACCATGCTGGAGTAACCTGGTATATCACTATATACAGCAGCTGTACATACATAATAATATACCGGAGATACCCAGGTTAGGGCTCCTTCACACGGGCGAGCGTGATACGTGAATCATGACCCAATCTCGCCACCATGTGAAACCAGTGGATGCTAGGAGTTCTCATGTGAAGACAGCCTCGCATCACTGCATGGATGGAGGGAATCCCCGGCGCAGCTGTAACAACCGCCGCAGAGGATCGCAAGTAAGCAAGGAAATAGTAAACATGATACAAATAGCGCATTTTTCACTTGCGTTTTTTGGGTCATTGTCTATTTTCTGCCTTTTTTTTTGGTTTTTGGTTAGACTTCTCCATGAATGATGCCAGAAAAAAATCCATTCTAAACATAAGTAAATAAATAGTCACCACTAGAGATGAGCGAGCATACTCGTCCGAGCTTGATGCTCGTTCAAGTATTAGGGTATTCGAGATGCTCGTTACTCGTAACGAGCACCACGTGATGTTCGAGTTACTTTCACTTTCTTCCCTGAGAAATTTGCGCGCTTTTCTGGCCAATAGAAAGACAGGGAAGGCACTACAACTTCCCCCTGCAACGTTCAAGCCCTATACCACCCCCCTGCAGTGAGTGGCTGGCGAGATTAGGTGTCACCCGAGTATTGAAATCTGCCCCTCCCGCGGCTCGCCACAGATGCATTCTGACATTAGTTCAGGGAAAGTGCTATCGTGTTGGAGCTGCTATAGGGAGAGTGTTAGGAGTGATTTTAGGTTTCAAGAACCCCAACGGTCCTTCTTAAGGCCATAAATCTTCTCTATATGCGCTCAATGGGGCCGGCGGTAGCAGCGCCGACCCCATTGACAACATATAGAAGACAAATCCTTCTTCTCTGCCACAGCTGTAACAGCTGTGGCAGAGATGAACGATGTTTGCCCATTGAATTCAATGGAGCCAGCAATACAGCAGGTTCCACTGAAAGCAATGGGCTGCCGGCGTGTGCGGGGATGAATTGTCGGGAAGGGCTTAAATATATAAGCCCTTCCCTGCAATTCATCCAGAAATGTGTTACAATAAAAATATATACCGGCGTATAAGGCGACGGGGCGTATAAGACGACCCCCCAACTGTCACCTTATACGCCAGCAATACAGTGGAGCAAAGAATAAAAATCATTACTTACTTCTTCTGACGTTCAGCGGCGCTCCTGCAGGCTGTCGCTCCCTCCTGGTTCCCGGCAGAGCACTGATTTCTCTACGAAGGGCTTTAAATCCCCGCCTCCAGAAACACACGTGCCTTCAGCCAATCACAGCCAATGACAATGATGTCATTGAATGGCTGTGATTGGCTGTGTTTCTGGAGGCGGGGATTTCAAGCCCTGCGTCTAGAAAGCAATGCTCTGCCGTGGACCAGGAGGGAGCGACAGCCTGCAGGAGCGCCGCAGAATGTCAGAAGAAGTGAGTAATGATTTTTATTCTTTGCTCCACTGTATTCCCGGCGTGTAAGGTGACAGTTGGGGGGTCGTCTTATACGCCCCGTCGCCTTATACGCCGGTATATATTTTTATTGTAACACATTTCTGGATGAATTGCAGGGAAGGGCTTATATATTTAAGCCCTTCCCGACAATTCATCCTGTGATCGTCGGCAGCCCATTGCTTTCAGTGGAACCTGCTGTATTGCTGGCTCCATTGAATTCAATGGGCAAACATCGTTCTTCTCTGCCACGGCTGTTACAGCTATGGCAGAGGAGAATGATCTTTATGCTGACAGTGCGGGGAGGGGGGCACTCTTGCCGCTATTGTGGCTTAATAGTGGGACCTGGGAACTTGAGATGCAGCCCACCATGTAGCCCCTCGCCTGCCCTATCCGTTGCTGTGTCGTTCCCATCACTTTGTTGAATTGCTCCGATTTTCACAAACGAAAACCTTAGCGAGCATCGGCGATATACAAAAATGCTCGGGTCGCCCATTGACTTCAATGGGGTTCGTTACTCGAAACGAACCCTCGAGCATTGCGAAAATTTCGTCCCGAGTAATGAGCACCCGAGCATTTTGGTGCTCGCTAGAGATGAGCAAGCACAACTTTTACATCTGAAAAGCCCTCATTAGCATGGCATACCTTAGCTAAGCACCACACTACCTCCAACAAAGCACAATCACTGCCTGCATGACACTCCGCTGCCACTTCTCCTGGGTTACATGCTGACCAACCCCCCCCCGCACGACGCAGTGTCCACAGCGCACACCAAACTGTCCCTGCCCAGCCTTCAGCTGCCCTCATGCCACACCACCCTCATGTCTATGTATAAGTGCGTCTGCCACAGGAAAAGCAGGCACGCACTGCAGAGGGTTGGCATGGCTAGGCAGCGACCCCCCCATAAAAGGGGCGGGCTGATAGTCCACAATGCTGTACAGAAGCAATGAGAAATCCAATCCTGTGCCACCTCCATCTGGAGCTGCACACGTGGGCATAGCAATGGGGAACCTATGTGCCACACACTATTCATTCTGTCAAGGTGTCTACACGCCCCAGTCAGACCGCGTTTTTTTATAAATAGTCACAGGCAGGTACAACTCCGCAATAGGAATTCCGTGTGCACCCACAGCATGGGTGGCTCCCTGGAACCCACCGGCGGTACATAAAAATATCCCATTGCATTGCCCATCACAGCTGAGGTAATGTCGTGGTTAATGCAGGTGGGCTTCGGCCCACACTGCATGCCCCAGTCATACTGGGGTTCTTTAGAAGTGGACAGATGTAGTAATAACTCCGTGTGCACCTACAGCATGGGTGGGTGCCAGGAAGCCACCGGCGGTACATAAATATATCCCATTGCATTGCCCAACACAGCTGAGGTAGTAATGTCGTGCTTAATTCGGGTGGGCTTCGGCCCACACTGCATGCCCCAGTCTGACTGCGGTTCTTTAGAAGTGGACAGATGTAGGTTAAACTCCATGTGCACCTACAGCATGAGTGGCTCCCTGGAACCCACCGGTGGTACATAAATATATCCCATTGCAGTGCCCTACTCAGCAAAACTAACGTCAGATACAATACAGGTGGGCTTCGGCCCACACTGCATGCCCCAGTCAGACTGGTAATATGTACCTTAACAGTAACCTCGTTGGTGGTAATGTGGTGGTGACTGCGGACCTAGTAGCGCGGTTTTATGTAGTTCGTTTTCGGAATGTGGCCATGATTAAGTGGGCCGTGGCGGGGGGATGGTGGTGGTGCTCTCTTGTTGTGTCGTTAAAGGTGAAATTCTTGGACTGCCACCAGACGGACCAATGCAAAGGTATTTGCTAAGAATGTTTTCATTGTTGGAGGAGGAGGGGGTTGTTTTGGAGGCACTATGTGTCCTCTCCACATGTCCGTGGTTATATGCACCTTAACAGTAACAGTGTTGGTGGGAAATGGCCTCGCCGCCATCATGTCTTTGTGAAGCCTCTGTTTCCACACCCCAGTGACATACCATTAGCTGCGGTATAGGCAGAGCCCAGAATTATTCACATTTCAGCGGTAGTATTAGGGACAGGCCCCACTAACATATCACTAGCAGCAGTATAGGGGGAGCGCAGTCTTAGTTCCATTTCAGTAATAGTAGCACTCAAGACAGGCCCCAGTAACAATTCCGAAGCAGCGGTATAGGAGGAGCGCAGTCTTAGTTCCATGTCAGTAATAGTAGCACTCAAGACAAGCCCCAGTAACAATTCTCATTGCAGCAGTTTAGGGAGATAACAGTCTCTTTCACATTTCAGTAGCTGCAGTATAGACAAGGCCCCAGTTACATTTATGTAGCAAAAGTGTAGGCCAACCCCACACACCTTTCTGTACCATGAGTGCAGGCGAAGAACATAGAAATTACAATGATTACACTGTAGGTGAGGGCCCAAAAAAATTGTTGTAGCAACAGTACTAATGTACCTCAGAAAAAATTGGCCATGCCCAACCAAGATGGCAGGTGAAACCCATTAATCGCTTTGGTTAATGTGGCTTAAGTGGTAACTAGGCCTGGAGGCAGCCCAGTTTAACGAAAAATTGGTTCAAGTTAAAGTTTCATCGCTTGTAAGAGCATTGAAACGTATAAAAATTGTTTGGAAAAATTATATGACTGAGCCTTGTGGCCCAAAGAAAAATTGCCCGTTCGGCGTGATTACGTGAGGTTTCAGGAGGAGGAGCAGGAATATGAGTGAGCCTTGTGGCCCAAAGAAAAATTGCCCGTTCGGTGTGATTACGTGAGGTTTCAGGAGGAGGAGCAGGAATATGAGTGAGCCTTGTGGCCCAAAGAAAAATTGCCCGTTCGGCATGATTACGTGAGGTTTCAGGAGGAGGAGCAGGAATATGAGTGAGCCTTGTGGCCCAAAGAAAAATTGCCTGTTCGGCGTGATTACGTGAGGTTTCAGGAGGAGGAGCAGGAATATGAGTGCGCCTTGTGACCCAAAGAAAAATTGCCCGTTCGGCGTGATTACGTGAGGTTTCAGGAGGAGGAGGAGGAATATTAACACAGATTGATGAAGCAGAAATGTCACCGTTTTGGATGGTGATACAGAACGATGCTTCCATCCGCGGGTGCAGCCTACGTATTGCTTAGGTATCGCTGCTGTCCGCTGGTGGAGAAGAGAAGTCTGGGGAAATCCAGGCTTTGTTCATCTTGATGAGTGTAAGCCTGTCGGCACTGTCGGTTGACAGGCGTGTACGCTTATCTGTGATGATTCCCCCAGCCACACTAAACACCCTCTCTAACAAGACGCTAGCCGCAGGACAAGCAAGCACCTCCAGGGCATACAGCTCAAGTTCAGGCCACGTGTCCAGCTTCGACACCCAGTAGTTGTAGGGGGCAGAGGCGTCACGGAGGACGGTCGTGCGATCGGCTACGTACTCCCTCACCATCCTTTTACAGTGCTCCCGCCGACTCAGCCTTGACTGGGGAGCGGTGACACAGTCTTGGTGGGGAGCCATAAAGCTGTCCAGGGCCTGAAAGAGTGTTGCACTGCCTGTGCTGAACATGCTGCTCGATCTCCGCACCTCCCCTGCTACCTGGCCCTCGGAACTGCGCCTTCTGCCACTAGCGCTGTCGGATGGGAATTTTACCATCAGCTTGTCCGCCAGGGTCCTGTGATATAGCAACACTCTCGACCCCCTTTCCTCTTCGGGAATGAGAGTGGAAAGGTTCTCCTTATACCGTGGGTCGAGCAGTGTGTACACCCAGTAATCCGTAGTGGCCAGAATGCGTGCAACGCGAGGGTCACGAGAAAGGCATCCTAACATGAAGTCAGCCATGTGTGCCAGGGTACCTGTACGCAACACATGGCTGTCTTCACTAGGAAGATCACTTTCAGGATCCTCCTCCTCCTCCGCCTGCTCCTCCTCAGGCCATACACGCTGAAAGGATGACAGGCAAGCAGCATGGGTACCGTCAGCAGTGGGCCAAGCTATCTCTTCCCCCTCCTCCTCATCCTCCTCATGTTCCTCCTCCTCCTCCTCCTCAACGCGCTGAGATATAGACAGGAGGGTGCTCTGACTATCCAGCGACATACTGTCTTCCCCCGCCTCCGTTTCCGAGCGCAAAGCATTTGCCTTTATGCTTTGCAAGGAACTTCTCAAGAGGCATAGCAGAGGAATGGTGACGCTAATGATTGCGGCATCGCCGCTCACCACCTGGGTAGACTCCTCAAACTTTCCAAGGACCTGGCAGAGGTCTGCCAACCAGGCCCACTCTTCTGAAAAGAATTGAGGAGGCTGACTCCCACTCCGCCGCCCATGTTGGAGTTGGTATTCCACTATAGCTCTACGCTGCTCATAGAGCCTGGCCAACATGTGGAGCGTAGAGTTCCACCGTGTGGGCACGTCGCACAGCAGTCAGTGCACTGGTAGATTAAACCGATGTTGCAGGGTGCGCAGGGTGGCAGCGTCCGTGTGGGACTTGCTGAAATGTGCGCAGAGCCGGCGCACCTTTACGAGCAGGTCTGACAAGCGTGGGTAGCTTTTCAGAAAGCGCTGAACCACCAAATTAAAGACGTGGGCCAAGCATGGCACGTGCGTGAGGCTGCCGAGCTGCAGAGCCGCCACCAGGTTACGGCCGTTGTCACACACGACCATGCCCGGTTGGAGGCTCAGCGGCGCAAGCCAATGGTCGGTCTGCTCTGTTAGACCCTGCAGCAGTTCGTGGGCCATGTGCCTCTTATCTCCTAAGCTGAGTAGTTTCAGCACGGCCTGCTGACGCTTGCCCACCGCTGTGCTGCCACGGCGCGCCACACCAACTGCTGGCGACGTCCTGCTGCTGCTGACACATCTAGATTGCGAGGCAGAGGTTGAGGAGGGGGAGGGTGCTTTAGTGGACGAAGCATACACCGCCAAACATACCACCACCGAGCTGGGGCACGCAATTCTGGGGGTGGGTAGGACGTGAGCGGTCCCAGGCTCTGACTCTGTCCCAGCCTCCACTAAATTCACCCAATGTGCCGTCAGGGAGATGTAGTGGCCCTGCCCGCCTGTGCTTGTCCACGTGTCCATTGTTAAGTGGACCTTGGCACTAACCGCATTGGTGAGGGCGCGTACAATGTTGCGGGAGACGTGGTCGTGCAGGGCTGGGATGGCACATCGGGAAAAGTAGTGGCGACTGGAAACTGAGTAGCGCGGGGCCGCCGCCGCCATCATACTTTTGAAGGACTCCGTTTCCACAACCCTATACGGCAGCATCTCAAGGCTGATAAATTTGGCTATGTGGACGGTTAACGCTTGAGCGTGCAGGTGCGTGGCGGCGTACTTGCGCTTGCGCTCCAACACTTGCGCTAGCGACGGCTGGACGGTGCGGTGCGAGACATTGGTGGATGGGGCCGAGGACAGCGGAGGTGAGGGTGTGGGTGCAGGCCAGGAGACGGTAGTGCCAGTGTCCTGAGAGGGGGGTTGGATCTCAGTGGCAGGTTGGGGCACAGGGGGAGAGGCAGCGGTGCAAACCGGAGGTGGTGAACGGCCTTCGTCCCACCTTGTGGGGTGCTTGGCCATCATATGTCTGCGCATGCTGGTGGTGGTGAGGCTGTTGGTGGTGGCTCCCCGGCTGATCTTGGCGCGACAAAGGTTGCACACCACTGTTCGTCGGTCGTCAGGCGTCTCTGTGAAAAACTGCCAGACCTTAGAGCACCTCGGCCTCTGCAGGGTGGCATGGCGCGAGGGTGCGCTTTGGGAAACAGTTGGTGGATTATTCGGTCTGGCCCTGCCTCTACCCCTGGACACCGCACTGCCTCTTGGAACCTGCCCTGCTGCTGCCCTTGCCTCCCCCTCTGAAGACCTGTCCTGTGTAGGCGTTGCACACCAGCTGGGGTCAGTCACCTCATCGTCCTGCTGCTCTTCCTCCGAATCCTCTGCGCTCCTCCCTCGCACTTACTGCCCTTACTACTACCTCACTGCAAGACAACTGTGTCTCATCGTCATCGTCCTCCTCACCCACTGAAAGGTCTTGAGACAGTTGCCGGAAGTCCCCAGCCTCATGCCCCGGACCCCGGGAACTTTCCAATGGTTGGGCATCAGTGACGATAAACTCCTCCGCTTGGAGAGGAACCACTGCTGCCCAATCTGAGCAGGGGCCCGAGAACAGTTCCTGGGAGTCTTCCCGCTCCTGAGCATGTGTCATTGTAGTGGAGTGAGGAGGCTGGGAGGAAGGAGGAGTAGCAGCCAGAGGATTCGGATTTGCAGCACTGGATGGCGCAGAACTGTGGGTGCATGATAGCTTGCTCGAAGCACTTTCTGCCATCCACGACAGGACCTGCTCACACTGCTCATTTTCTAATAAAGGTCTCCCGCGTGGACCCATTAATTGGGCGATGAATGTGGGGACGCCAGAAACGTGCCTCTCTCCTAATCGCGCAGCAGTCGGCTGCGATACACCTTGATCAGGAGCTCGGCCTGTGCCCACACCCTCACTTGGGCCTACGCGTCCTCGGCCACGTCCACGTCCTCTAGGCTTACCCCTACCCCTCAGCATGCTGTATTACCAGTGATTTCCCAGCCAGGAAATAAATTGGCGCAAGCCTGCAGGCCAAATAGAATTTTTCCCTTTTTTTAAAAGGGAAGGCCCACTGACTATATTCAATCAGATAAGAAATGTGTTCCACAGAAATGCAGTTATATGAAGTGCAGCAGCGCGGTGATTTTTCCCAGGCAGGAAATAAATTGGCGCAAGACTGCTGTTAAACGTAGCTGGCTGCGTATGATTTTTTTACTATCTCCACCCACCACACACGTACCCAGAACGCTGAGGACTGACAGAGGCAGGCCAAATAGAATTTTTCCCTTTTTTTTTTTAAAGGGAAGGCCCACTGACTATATTCAATCAGATAAGAAATATGTTCCACAGAAATGCAGTTATATGAAGTGCAGCAGAGCGGTGATTTTTCCCAGGCAGGAAATAAATTGGCGCAAGACTGCAGGACAAATATAATTTTTCCCTTTTTTTTAAAGGGAAGGCCCACTGACTATATTCAATCAGATAAGAAATGTGTTCCACAGAAATGCAGTTATATGAAGTGCAGCAGAGCAGTGATTTTTCCCAGGCAGGAAATAAATTGGCGCAAGACTGCTGTTAAACGTAGCTGGCTGCGTATGATTTTTTTTCTATCTCCACCCACCACACACGTACCCAGAACGCTGAGGACTGACAGAGGCAGGCCAAATAGAATTTTTCCCTTTTTTTTAAAGGGAAGGCCCACTGACTATATTCTCGTTCATCAGCTGATCAGTTCATTTGTATTGCAGTAAAAATTATAGTGATCGGCAGCATATTTTTGGGGGAAACCAAAAAAGTGCAGTTCTGGCATTGCATTTTTTCCAGCTGCATTCATTGTGTGGAACAAATAATGTAATATTTTGATAAGTTGGATTTTACAAACATGGCAATATCAATTTAAACTTGCTTTGTAATGCAACAGCTGGGATAAGGGCTGGTATTTAAATGTTAAAATTTTTTAACTTGCAAATTAAAAAAAACTTTATCAAAGGGGTTTCTGTCCGTTTTTAAATATTTATCTATACCCTGGATAGGCCATTAGTAGTTAATGGATAGGGGTTCACCGCTCAAGACTCCGTCCATCGGCTGATTATCCGGCCCGCTGTCCATTGCAGTGGGTCGGACATTGTCGTAACTGGTCAGAGGGGGAGGTCGGAGTGCCGGATTCATTCCCAGTGAAATCAATGCGAGCGCCATGCTCCTCCTACACTTCCTGCTCAGGACAGGGTGTGATATCTTTACCATGGTCCTGAGCAGGAAGTTTTGGAGCAGCGGTATGACTTTCACCTCTGACTAGTGATGATGACATCATTGCACTGGACAGCTTGGTTTTGGTGCCATATTTACGCACCGAGCTTGGTTCTGATGCTGTATTTGCTATGTGCCTGGTTCTAGTGCTGTATTTATGTTCTGAGGTCAGTTCAGGTGCTGTTTTTATATCAAATAGGCTAAGAGGGGAAAGATACGGTGGGGCTGTCTGTCTTTAAAATCTCTGCCTGCTGAAAGAGCTGAATGTGATTGGCTGAGGTGCTCAGCCAATCCCAGGCAGCTCTCGGCGAGCAGCTCTCGCCACTAAATTCTCTCCAAAGGTCTAAAAAGATTGTGACATGCATTTTGGTACAGACCTGCAGTAGATTGCACCACTTCAATTCGAGGGGTAAGATTTGCTGCAGATCACACTAAAATCCACAAAATGGTGTTGATATTGGTGTGGATTTGCTGCAGAAAATGTGTCACATGTAAACATTGAGATATTATTCATGGAAGGTTTTGTGTGCTTGTACCTTTTGTAAATGTTGTCCTAACCCTAATTATCCTCCAATAATGTTGACACACAGACAGCACCCCTGAGAACAACAGTGCCAGATAGCATCGTAAAACTAATTGTGCCAAACAGAAAATGTCTCATATGGTGTCAAGGATGGTAAAAGTGCACCAAATAATAAAAGCGCCATATTTTATACCCAAGCAGTAATAGTGCTCCTCGTAGTTCCCCATGGAGTAATTTTGCCCTCTCTGTGACCCCTTACAGTAATAATTTTTTAAATCTCCTCATAGTAATAATACACACTGTTGTGCCGTGTACAAAGTAACTAGTAATTATTAGGAAATTATAGTACCAGTATTTCTGGTGGCGCAATGCGCCACACAGCTGTGCTACATACTACATGCATCATGATCCCCACACATCACACACACAGTAGCTTAATTACCACACAAGACAAACACAGCATGGCTCCTCTCACAGCAGTGCCATCACCACAGGTCCTTTGGCCCACCAGGCCAGGTCCGGTTTTTCCTGTGTGCCACCTGCTTCGGTCACGCAAATTTTTGAACGCATTTATTATGCGCACAAACATTTGCATGTCAAAAGGCCTGTGTGACTGAGCCCTAACAAGTAATAGAACCTCCTGAACCCCTCAGTCAGCAAGCCTGTTTGGAAATCTGACGTGTCACTTTGACATAGAATAACTCTGTTAAGGTTTTGCATACCCAAGTGATTCTGACATTGTTTTTTGCCATATATTGTACTTCATTTAGGTGGTAGAAATAGACTGAGAGAATTTATGTATATTTATTGTCAAACTTGGGAATTTTTTAAGAAAAGTAGTCATTTTTTTCACGTTTTCAACTGCAATAATCTCAAATATGTGCAAACAGTGTAGAAAGTTTTGATAAGATATATATTTTTCTATCTGTTACGTTTTTCCAATATGCTTCCAGAATAAAGTAAGTTTTTCTTAACCATTTAGGAAACATACAAATTTAACATATAATGTATCAAGTCATAAAAACAGAACTACAGAAGATTGGAGCTAAAAACAAAATCAGTTGAAGTTATCTTTAATAAAGGTTTAGCGAAAGTAATCTAGATAAATGTAAGGTCTGTCAGTTTATTGTGGGACATTGATCCCAGCGGTTGCACATGCTGTGCTGTGTGGGAAAGGTTGAAGGGTGCTATCAGATATCACATCCGATTCCAGTACTATGTTACAGCTCTCTTTAGTAATCTGGGCAGCAAACTAAGTCAGCTTTAGTGTTCAGTCACTGCAATTGAGCCAAAGTATCTAGCTCTTTTGACTTAGACTAACCTAAAGCTGCACTAAGGACACTAATGATAACACAGTTTATCAATGGGCTCATAATATTGAGGCCCAACTGTGTTTATGACCGCCTATATAAAAACATTTCAAGTAGCTGTGTAACATCTGTTAGCTACTTACTGATGGTTTATAAACAAACATCAGGGACAGCTACACAGAAGTACCCCAGTAAGTTACTAGAATAATTTATGGAATAAGATCACACTGATGACCATTAGTCTAACAGAGTCACAGTGAAGATACATACATCAGTTGGATACCAGTCCGTGTATTATCGTAACCACATGATTCCTGAATGATATCATTAATGTGGTTAGAGATTTAGCTCGGATGGCATCCGTTAACCATGATTAAACCTAAATCAATCTGGGCTGGATACTTCAAGTACTGAGCTGAAACCAATTAATATCAGAATTCAGACCATTTGCAACACAAGTATCATCAAATTTTGGGGAAAAGAAAACTCCCGTACTATATAAAAATCCACAGGAAAAGAAAAAAAAGGGAGTTTTTGATAAGTGATTAATACATCCTCACTATCCATCATCAAAGTGGACCTATTTCTGTAATATACTGTCTCCCCATCCTGATGAATCAGTCACAGGTTGGAGGTGACTGAAGAAACGCGTCGACTGTGGGAGAATAAATTAATTTCTGCACGATACACAAAAACAAGTTGATCGTGCATAATTTATATACTTTTTGTCCACCAACAGAATCTATTAATATTGGAACTACAGTGTTGATACTTTACTGATCGTAAATTGATCATTTAGATTGATATATATCTGTGTATGTTTGTCAGTGAGCTCAATTTTTAACAGAGTGAATAAAAGTTATATTTTATGTTTAAAATTAGTTAGTGGGCTCTTCCCAGTGTAAATAGATAAATGTAAGGTGATGCATTTGGATTGGGATAACTCATTTTAGAATTATGTATCAAATAGTAAAACATGTTAAAAATGCTACTGAAAGAACCTTGAGATATTGCTGGTCACTAAAGTTACCTCTAGGACTCATTCACATGGGCACTTAAACGCCATGGATTAAAGAATTGGACCATTTGGACCTGCACATTTAAAAAAAACAAAAAACAGCAGCATGTCTTTTTTTGGTATGCATAACGCACCAATGTAATCTATGAGTAGCTACAATACGCAGTGAACACGCTTGTTACATGTGTATCTACTCCATACTGCACATTTTTGCGGAGGCTTTTACGCACGTGAAAATCATGCCAGCAAAATGTGACAAAGCAAAGCCAATTATTTCAATGTTTTAATTCTCACAAGTGTGTTTCTTGAGCACAATTCCTATTGGAGTAGCCGAGAGTGTAGTCTAAATCCGAGGGGTTTGTATTGTCTCTACAATTACAATTCGGCTGTCTGATGAATGGGTCAATTTACTCTGAAACGCGTTATCTGCTGGTTCTTAATAATTAAACACAGAAAAGGGAAACCACCCTAATCATAAATAAATTCTGTGTGTATAGATATAAGCTACACTAAACCAGTAAGTCCAACACACAAGACACAGGAGCAAAAAAAGTAGAATTTTATTAGACCTCAAGATTACTAAAAAATGGTAAAAAAC
Source organism: Eleutherodactylus coqui (assembly GCF_035609145.1). Classification (NCBI taxonomy): domain Eukaryota; kingdom Metazoa; phylum Chordata; class Amphibia; order Anura; family Eleutherodactylidae; genus Eleutherodactylus; species Eleutherodactylus coqui. The sequence continues at coordinate 269,235,394 of NC_089839.1, read as the reverse complement.
TTTTTTAAAACATGGTATGCAGTGTCCATATAAAGAGGTTCACACAAACTGGGCAATATTACCTTTAGACAAGCCAAACATTGGTATAAAAATTATATATAGATGCAAGTCAGTCCTTATACATGTAAAAATTCAGTCCAATATGCATAAGGAAAACAAAAAAGGAGGACTACAGATATACTATTAGTGTGTTCCTGAACCCTTTGCAAATATATTGGACTTGATCCGTCATGCTGCACAGAGCCATAACGCTACCAAGAAAATTCTGGCTCTGGGGTTAGGGATGTTTTTATGCAATCGATGGCCGAGATTAATATACCTTCTACGGTCGTAGGCAACCACGGCACTAGAGAAATTCTTCAGACCCTGAAAATTGACTTGAAAGTCGGTTCTGCAAACGCTAGCCCACGGGGGAAAAGCCACCGTTATCCCCCCACACCGCCAGGAGTAACACAGGCCCACTTGCTGCCTAAAAAGAGGACTCTACCATTGCTTCAAATTGTATGGTTAAATTTGTAAATTATTGTAAAAATGTGGCAGAGTCGTTGTGTATTCCTATGTGTGTTCATTGTGTTTACACGTGCGTTCAATAAAGTTTTTTATAGCGTAACATACCCAACATCAGCACGGCCCGGCGTTGGGTAATAGTCGTCAAATTTCTAGGGGTTATCTTATAAAGCCTTCTCAGAGTAGACTTGTAAGTTTAAAACAATTATATATATAAGATGAAAGCCCTCACTGACTGACTCGCCAAAAGTTCTCCAACTTCCCGATGTAGTAGAAACATGAATTTTGGCACAAAAATAGATTATCTCCAAAATAGGAAAAGTAATTGGGTCCCAACTCGATTATTCAATTCTAAGTGCAAAAGAATTAGTGTACAAATTTTATGTACGGAATCTAATTCTCTCACTTCCTAATGTCATTTTATATAAAGGAAACGTCGCATGGTTACCTCTACGTGGTGTTTCCTGGGTAACGCAGAGAACTATGCAAAATGATGAACATATGTTTTTCCGGTATCTCTAAAGTAACCACGACTTCATAAGATTTTCCATGTGAACACCAGATAAACACCAGTACCAAATAAACTCGGGCAAAGCCGGGTATATCAGCTAGTTTATTCATAAATCCTTTAAAAACACACATGTAAGGGCACAATTGCCGCGTGGTCAATGCCCTATGGGGAGATGGGTTAGGGGGCGCAACCAGTAGGGCAGTAATTAGACACAGCTATACACTCAGACATACAAAACAGACAGCAAACTAACTGGTGTTTGGGTCTATAGATATTTTGCGGTTAATCCCAAGACGGGTATTCTTATTTTTCTAAATAATAAATATAATGAGTGCCTCAAAACAGAAACAGTCATTAATTATTCATAGTTCCAGCTAAAATCCGTGGCTCAAACAGATGGTCGTATTCTCTAAATGGTTAGCATACGAGGTGCTGCCATTGAAGAAACATATCAATTAGTAGTAGTACAGGCTTGGTATGGAGACTGTAGTAGTCCAAGCTCAAATACAAGACTCAACGAGTTTCACCGTGAATGTAGTGGATCTTTGGGAGATTTAAAGAGCTTATTGGAAGTGGAGGACTTGTGTAGCTCCTCTAAATTGAATCAATAAGAAGTTAAAGCTGATAGGATAAAAACTGAGGATGTTGCTGCACAAATTATTCTAATAGGGGGATGGGTCATAATTGTCCTCTTAAATCCTAAGGTACCCCCCTCGGGGGTATAGGCCTGAAAAATATATAGCGGTTTTAGGCAGAAAGGACATGGGCCGATAAGTGTGCTCAGCTACATTACAGATTGGATTTGACTATATAGGAGCATTGGTGTTCTCCACCCGGATTTGTTACCAGAGATAAGGAGACACCTAACGTTGTCCTGCCAGTAGTGCCACCGTACCTCGTGTGGGCATTTATTAAGATGCGAATATTGCCCAATTAACAAGGTCAGTCCCTTTACTGGCTTGAGAGGCAATGTTCAGGAGGCTATTTATGTATCGTATCTCAGAGAGCCTACTAGCTCGAGCTGCAAGATCTGTCCCTATATTGCCTATATGGTAGAGATCAGGAATCTATTTGCATGGTCTATGAAAGAGTCCGATCACCCTATTCAGGAAATCTGCAGGGTTATCTTATAAAAAACGTTATGTTTCTTTAGTGGTGATTTTAAAGCAAATGATAAATTAGTATCAACGTTTGTAAAGTGCAATAAATCACTCATAAAAAGCAGATGCATACAGAACTGCACGTATAGCCAGCGATGTATCCCTTTAGGGATTTTAGCAAACTTTTTTCAGAAAGTGGCTGTTCATCAAATGAGCCGGACAGACTACATGTCTTAGTTTGTTAAGTTTGAATGCAAAGAACCGCCGGAGCCGGAAGCCCGCAGAGCGGTAGGCGGGAGGCGGCATGAAAGGGTGAACGGGGAGGAGTGACGTCATCGGGCGCAGCGGATTATGGGAGGGGGCGGGGGCTCCGTCGGGAGGCCCTATATAAGGGCGAACAAGCAAGGGAGAAGTCAGAGCGGCGAAAAGAAGGAGAACGAACAAAGAGTCCAGTCAAGAGAGCGAAGACGTCTGGAGAAGCACAGCGGAGTTCGGAGAGCGGAGAGCGGAGAAGCGGAGAACGAAGAGAGGAAGGGCGGCAGCGGAGCGACGAGCGCTGAAGAAGAGTGCGGCAGCGAAGCGGCGAGCGCAGAATAAGTTCGAGGGGCGCTGAAGTCGGCAGTGTCGGGCGAACGGCAGGAAGAAAGCGGAGCGCAGAACTTACAGTCAGTAGCGGCGATCAGAAGGCGGCAAGCTACAAAAGGAATACCGGCCAGGGGGCATCGATCCAACAACGGAAGAAGTCCTGAGGAGGCGGAGCCACAGCGATTTACCGGAAGTCACTGAAGAAAGAAGTAAGGGCCGAATTTTCAGCAGCTGAAGGAATGGAGGCGGTCCTGGCACGAATTCGGGCTGCAGCGGAGGAAAGAGGCCTGGAATGGCTACTACAGCTATCAAACCAAGGACTCATCGCAGGGGATGGATCTACTTCAAGGTCTGCCGACATGAGGAACGCTGCAACCCAGGACATGACGGCAGGTAGCGTACAGCCTTCAGGATCAATGCCGATGGAGGGAAGCAGTTCGGCGAAGGGTGCGGGGCCGGCGGCGGCAGCACCAGCGGGGCACACAAAAGAGCTAAGACCGCGGAGGGCCCGTGCACCAGAAAGGTTTAGCCCCGAGCACGGACCCTCGCGGGGAAAAAGGAGGCGGAGTGGCTCCCCGGCCCCCCCACATAGCACGCTTCCCCTGGCAACACCAACAAGCAGGGGAAGCAAGGCGGGGAGAACTCCGGCGAGGCAAAGGAGGGCGGCAGGCAGCGTGGGGTCCCGTGCTGAGAGGGGGACGGGACCTACCGCTAGTCGGCAGGCAAAGAGCAGGAGGAGAGAAGGAGGCGGCGCTGCAGAACAGGAGCAAGCCTGCAGCGAGTCAGGAGCACAGCGGCCCGGTACATCGACGGGTCTGATGGCAAGAAGAAATGAGGCGTCTGCAGGTCCAGCAGAGCGGTCGCAGCACAGCGGGGGTCAAGAAGAAGCTCGATCTGGAGGTCCGGCGGCTGGTGGGCCCACAGCTCCCACGCGGCCAGGTGAGTCACACTCCATGTACAGTATGTCTTGTAATTTTAGTAATACAGAAAATGTGGGTAATAGGTATACGAGGTTTAGTAATGTTAACCGTGCAGAAAATGTAGGGGATATGTATACCATGCATAGTAATGTTAACCTTACTGAAAATGCTGGGGATATGTTTACCATGTCTAGTCGTGCTAATATCGCTGAAAATGTGGGGGATATGTGCGGGATGCCCAGTAATGTTAATCGGGGGGTACTGGCTGGGAGCAATTTTGGTCAACGATCTGGGACTAGTGGATCTGCACCTAGCGTGTGCAACGATGCATCGGCAATGCTGGGTTTCATTGTAGAATTCTTGAGACGTCAGGGGGGGGGGGGGGGGTAATCCATCGCCTGTCACAGCATGGAGCTCACCATGCACTGCGTCATCCAGCATAGAGGAAGGTCGGTTGGGACTCCTAGCTGGGGGGACTGGGGTAGGACAGGCGGTTGGAAGCATTCAATCCCCCTTTACAGTAGAGAGAGGAGCCGCTGCGACATCTTTTGTCGCCGGGGAAAACCTACAGACGGAGGCAATAATGGGGGCTTCAGAGGCAGGGGCAGCAGAAGGCGTTACGGTGGCAGTACAGACAGAAAGAGATGGGGAGGGAGTAAGGTTAGACGACAGAGCAAAGGGCGAAGTATACGTCTGCTTTGAGGGACCTCTGGGGGCGCATCTCAAAAAAGAGGTGAGGGAGAAGATTTGGAAGGACGAATATGTTGAGATATTCTCCCTCCTCCCCTTGGAAAAATTTAATTTGGACAAGGGGAAGAGAACGGACTTTAAAAAAGAGGAGGAAGAGAAGAGGAGATGGCGCTTGATTCCCCAGACGTTTGCTAATTGGCTACAAGCGTTTGCCATTTTAGCCAGCGTGATAGGAGAAAAAGCGCCGGAAAATTGTTCCGGCCTTTTTTGCTACATGGACTCAATAGGGGAGGCTTATAGGGTATACGGGGGCCAGACATGGCTACGCTACGATGAGCAATTTAGGCAGCGTAAGGCGGTGCGCCCATCTATCAGATAGGAGCACAAAGATATAGGCCTATGGTTGAGAGTAATGGCCCCCGCACGTTTTGGACAGCCCTTTCAGGGAAATGCCGGGTCATTCGGCCTGGCCACTAGTTCAGCAGGGGGCCAAGGCAGCACAGCGGGGGGGAGCAGGCTCGGGTACTGTTGGCAATACAACGAGGGACAGTGTAAGTATGGGGCAACATGCAAATTTCGGCATGCCTGCTGCCATTGCAGTGCAGGCTCCCACGGAGCGGCACGGTGTTTTAAAAAAGGTAAGGGAAAAGGGCCCGGCGGTTTTACAAAAAGGGACGACCCCGGTGATTTTGGAAGAGATGTTACATCATCTAAGTAGGTACCCTGATAGAGAGAAGGCGGAATTGCTGTATAAGGGTTTCAGGGATGGGTTTCACATCCCTGCCCCGTTGCATGCGGTCCCCTTTTCGTTAAAAAACTTGCGATCAGCATTTGAGTTCCCGGAGGTGGTGTCAGAAAAGATAAAAAAGGAGGTAAGGTTGGGGCGCATGGCAGGGCCGTTTAAAGAACCGCCGGTGCCAGATTTCGTGGTGTCTCCTTTGGGGGTGGTCCCAAAGAAGGAGCCGAAAAAATTTCGGCTTATACACCACTTATCTTATCCTAAGGGAGCATCGGTGAACGACGGAATAGACCAGGAGCTTTGTTCGGTGGTGTATACCTCGTTCGATGCGGCATTGCAATGGATACGAAGGTACGGGAAGGGAGCATTAATGGCAAAGGCGGACGTAGAATCCGCGTTTCGACTGCTCCCGGTTTCACAGGAAAGCGTGAGATTGTTGGGGTGCTATTGGGAAGGGGATTACTTTGCGGATCGTTGTTTACCCATGGGATGTTCCATCTCGTGTGCATACTTCGAGGCTTTCAGTTCCTTTTTAGAATGGGTGGTGAAGGATGCGGCTGCGGTGCAGTCGATCATTCATTACCTAGACGATTTTCTGTGTGTGGGGCCTGGGGGATCGCCCGTGTGTGCGAGCCTGATGGGCACTTTACAATGTGTGTCGAGGCGGTTCGGGGTACCGTTAGCTCCCGATAAGACGGAGGGGCCCACTACGTGTTTAAGCTTTCTGGGCATCACCATCGATTCCATTGCGATGGTCTGTCGCTTACCTAAGAATAAATTGGATGACTTACGGGAGGAGGTGCGCGCGGCGCTAGAAAGTAAGAAAATTACGCTAAGAGGGCTGCAGTCACTGTTGGGCAAACTTAACTTTGCCTGCAGGATTATGCCCATGGGTCGGGTGTTTTGCAGACGGTTGGCGTCAGCAACAGCGGGCATTCGGGCACCCCACCATTTCATTCGTTTGCTGGCCAGCCACAAGGCAGACCTGACGATATGGGCTACCTTCCTGGAAAAATATAATGGCAGGTCGGTAATCATGGGCGAGGTTAGTAACAATGTAGACTGGGAGCTATATACTGACGCGGCGGGCAGCACGGGATTCGGGGCCTATTTCCAAGGGAAATGGTGCGCGGGGGAGTGGCCGGAGAAGTGGAAGCAGGAAGGCTTGATACGGAACTTAGTGCTATTGGAGTTATTTCCAATAGTGATGGCCATCATGCTGTGGGGGGAACACTTTCGGGACAAAAAAGTGAAATTTCACTGTGACAACTTGGGGGTGGTGCAAGTGATTAACACACTGTCGGCATCATCCCCCCCGGTGGTAAACTTGCTGCGTCACTTAGTGCTCGAAGCATTGTCGTTAAACATGTGGATAGTGGCGGCTCATGTACCCGGTGTTGACAATTCAATTGCGGATGCTCTCTCTCGGTTTCAGTGGGAGCGGTTCCGGACACTGGCGCCGGGTGCAGAGAGGAAGGGAAGAGAGTGCCCGGATCTAATTTGGAGCATGGTAAGCGAGCAGTGAGGGGCCTGTTAGAGCGGTCATTGGCTCGGCGAACCAGGGTAGCGTATAGCGCAGCGTGGAACGAATGGGAAGAATGGGTGAGAAAGGAGGGGGGCGCGGACTCAGAGGAAGACAGAGTAGGTATGCTACTGAGCTGGTTGGGTAGAAGTGCGGAAGGGGGTAGGTCAGTGGCGCAAGTAAACCAATTTATAGCAGGGCTAGCATTTGGGTTCAAGTTAAGGGGGATGGGGGATGTGACAAAAAAGTTTTTAGTAACACAGGCGCTGAAGGGGTTCAGGAGAGGTAAGGAGAGTGTAGACACTAGGCGACCAGTTTCCTTTGACATATTAGAAAAATTGGGTAGAGCATTGGATACGGTGTGCGGAAGTGATTTTGAGAGACGGTTGTTCAGGTCGGCTTTTTCTCTGGCATTCTTTGGAGCATTCAGGATAAATGAATTGGTGTCTCCAAGCAAAAAGACCGGGGGAGGGTTGCAGGCAGAGGATGTAAGGTTAGTTGAAGGGAGGCTGGAGTTGCGGATCCGCCGGTCAAAGACAGATCAGCAAGGTCGGGGAAAGATTATTAAATTGGGCGAGGTGCCGGGGGCTCTCATGTGCCCTAAGAGGACATGGGAGCAGTATAGGGGAGGGTTACAGTCTGGAACAGGCCCCCTGCTGTGCCATGAGAATGGCCAATTTTTATCTCGCTTCCAATTCATAACTATATTTAAGCGGACACTGGAAGCGGCAGGGTTTGATAAAGAACAATTTGGGTCACACTCATTTAGGGTGGGAGCAGCGACAGAGGCATCAGTGAGAGGTATGGGGGTGGAAGCTATAAAAAGAATAGGTCGATGGGAATCCAGACGTTTCGGATCCTATGTACGCCCTCACCTACTTTAAAGAAAAGGTCAGGGTGAGGGTGGGAGGGGGGAGGGGGAGTAAAATAGTAGGAGCAACCGTTACTAAATTATGCCGGTAACTTTGTTTTACAGATGAGCATCCAGCGTTAGTGTGGATCTTAGGACATTCTTATGTCTTCTGGGGGGCGGAGAGAGCGGGAGCACGACCCAACGGCAGGCAATTACGGTTCCCTAAGAACGAAGCAAGGATAAAGTGGATGGGCATTAGAGGCATGTCCTGGGGCGCGGTTTTAGAGGAGGTAGAAAGGAGGGTGAGAGGGGATAGAGCGCCGGACGTATTAGTCATTCATGCAGGGGGAAATGACCTGGGGAAGAGGAGATTTAGGGACCTATCGAGGGACATTCGGTATGACTTCCTTAGGTTACAGGAGTCATACCCGGGAATAGTCGTGGTATGGTCGGAGCTAGTGCCGAGAAAAGTATGGAGGGGAGCGCGGTCAGAAAAGGGGCTGAACAGGGCGAGAGTTAAACTAAACAAAGAAGTCTCTCGTTTTGTGGGCGGAAAAGGGGGCATAGCAGTGCGGCACATAGACTTAGAAAAAGGCACGGGTAACTATTGGAGGTCAGACGGCGTTCATCTGAACGACATAGGGATGGACCTATGGATGGAAGGTTTACAAGAAGGCATCGAGCGAGCGCTGGCAGTGTGGAGGGCGGCGCAGGCTCAAGGGGGTCGAGCCTCGCTTGCGGTGGCGGGGGATGGAGAGGGAACCTTGGAGCCCGTATAGAAGGTAGTGAGGGGAATGGTGGGGGGCTAACTAGCCTCCCCCCCCCATTCCTCTCCTTTTTCGAGTTTGGGACCTGTCGCCTCCAGGGTATAGGGCGGACCCCTGATAGGGGGAGGAGAGGCTAGCCAGGCCTGGCTAGCCGGCCTCGGGGTCGGTAAAAGATGGCGGCCGGAGGTTAATGGGGAGTGTCGTTGGGCTCCCGAGTCTGCCGACCTGCGGCGGGAGGAAATAGTTAAAAAGTTCGTGGGGATAGCGTCGCCTGAGTCGGCCAAGTTGCGGCAGGTGACCGGGACAGCTATCTCCTTGTAGGGGTGAGGCGGCAGACACAGGGGTGCGGCTCCAAGGTCCTTTACAGGTATCGGGATATGGTCATCATTAAGGTTGATGTTGAAACAAGTTAAATGTATTTTATGTTGTTTGTGTTAATAAATGGCTGCTGTGGCCAAATTTATCCAACAGAAGGTGTCGGTGGTTTGTTCGACGAAGGGTGAGGGAGGGGGAAAGGGGAGGTAAGGCCATTAGCAGCAACGACTCCGTTCTACCCGGGTCATGGCCGGCTGTAATAAATTGTGACTTTCAATCACCTGCTACACCCTGGATGTCAGTCTGGATGAATGGCACATGTTCACCTGATTGATTATTTCCTGCTTTTAACAGCTTTTCTTCATGAACTCCTATGTACGTATGCACACCCCTGTAGGTGTCGCATTTCGCTGGCTTCTAGCACAGAAAAATACCATTCTACTTCAGCAATCTGACCAGCAAACAACTATCCAATTGCCGAAGCAGCTTCTGCAGAGAGGGAATCATGGTGTGCAGTGATAGGCATAAACCCTCTACCTCTGTGATGGACCTCAAGCAAACAACTTTATACAGCCTTCTAAGCCCTTATCTTGAGAAGGCTTTGGCTATGGGCTGTATTTAACTGTATACAAGTGCTTTACTTTATACAATATATTTAATATAATTATGTATTTATTACCACTGTACCTATATGACTGATATTTTTTGTATTAGTTCTACGATATATTGAATATAATTGTATTTATTTCCACTGTAACTAGATACAAATGCTTACTTTATACAATATTAGCTGATATACCCGGCTTCGCCCGAGTTAATTTGGTACTGGTGTTTATCTGGTGTTCACACGGAAAATCTTCTGAAGTCGTAGTTACTTTAGAGATACTGAGGAAAAACATATGTTCAACATTTTGCATAGTTCTCTGCGCTACCCAGGAAACACCACGTGGAGGTAACCATGCGGCGTTTCCTTTATATAAAATGACATCAGGAAGTAAGAGAATTACATTCCATACGTAAAATTTGGACGCTAATTCTTTTGCACTTAGAATTGAATAATCGAGTTGGGACCCATTAACTTTTCCTATTTATGACATAATCAATAGACATGAGCGAGCATACTCGTCCGAGCTTGATGCTCGTTCGAGTATTAGGGTGCTCGAGATGCTCGTTACTCGAGACGAGCACCACGCGGTACTCGTCTCGATTAAACGAGCACTGACCATTGTATTCAATGGAGCCGGCAATACAGCCGGCTCCATAGAAAGCAATGGGCTGCCGGCGATCGCGGGATGAATTGTCGGGAAGGGCTTGAATATATAAGCCCTTCCCTGCAATTCATCCAGAAATGTGTAAAAATAAAAAAAATATATATAGTCACCTGGTCCCGGCAGACGGAGTTAAGCGCGGCCGGCGGCAGTCCTCCTGAACTGCTCTGAAGAGCTGTGAGTAGTATTCAGCAGCCGGGGATTTAAAATTCCCGCCTGCTGAATGAGCTGCCTCTGATTGGTCACAGCCTGACCAATCAGAGGCAGATCTCACTCACACCCATTCATGAATTCATGAATGGGTGAGTGAGTGCTGCCTCTGATTGGCTCAGCGCAGCTCTTAGCTGAATGACATTCAGCTGAGAGCTGCCCCTAATACTACTCACAGTTGTTCAAAGCAGTTCAGGAGGACTGTCGCCGGCCACGCTGTACTCCGTCTGCCGGGACCAGGTGAGTATATATATATATATATATTTTTTTTTTTTTTACACATTTCTGGATGAAGTGCAGGGAAGGGCTTATATATTTAAGCCCTTCCCGACAATTCATCCCGCGATCGCCGGCAGCCCATTGCTTTCAATGGAGCCAGCTGTTATAATGTTATAACTGTGGCAGAGGAGAACGAACTTTACGCTGACAATGCGGGGGGGGGGTCTCACTATTGCCACTATTGTGGCTTAATAGTGGGACCTGGGAACTTGAGATGCAGCCCAACATGTAGCCCCTCGCCTGCCCTATCCGTTTCTGTGTTGTTCCCATCACCTTCTTGAATTTCCCAGGTTTTCACAAATGAAAACCTTAGCGAGCATCGGCGATATACAAAAATGCTCGAGTCGCCCATTGACTTCAATGGGGTTCGTTACTCGAAACGAACTCTCGAGCATCACTGAAAGTTCGACTCGAGTAACGAGCACTCGAGCATTTTGGTGCTCGCTCATCTCTAATAATCAATGCTTGCGCCAAATTTCCCGTTTCTATGACACCGGAAAGTGAGAAAATTCCATTCCGTACGTAAAGTTTGGAAGCTAATTCTTTTGCGCATAGAATTGAATAATCGAGTTGGGACCTATTAGCTTTTGCAATTTATGACATAATCAATGCCCGTGCCAAATTTCACGTTTCTATGACACCGAAAAGTGAGAAAAATACATTCCGTACGTAAAATTTGGACCCTAATTCTTTTGCGCATAGAATTGAATAATCGAGTTGGGACCTATTAGCGTTTCCTATTTATGACATAATCAATGCTCGTGCCAAATTTCACGTTTCTATGACACCGGAAAGTGAGAAAAATACATTCCGTACATAAAATTTGGACGCTAATTCTTTTGCGCATAGAATTGAATAATCGAGTTGGGACCCATTAGTTTTTCCTATTTATGACATAATCAATGCTCGTGCCAAATTTCACGTTTCTATGACACCGGAAAGTGAGAAAAATAGATTCCGTACGTAAAATTTGGACGCTAATTCTTTTGCGCGTAGAATTGAATAATCGAGTTGGGACCCATTACATAATCAATGCTCATGCCAAATTTTGAGTTTCTATGACATAGGGAAGTGAGAGATTTAGATTATGTACGTTAAATTTCAAGGCTAATTCATTTGCGCTAGAATTGAATAATCGAGTTGGGACCCAATTACTTTTCCTATTTTGGAGATAATCTAGGCTTGCGCCAAAATTCATGTTTCTACGACATCGGGAAGTTGGAGAACTTTTGGCAAGTCAGTTAGTCAGTCAGTGAGTTAGTGAGGGCTTTCGTCTTTATATATATAGACTAGCTGATATACCTGGCTTCGTCCGAGTTAATTTGGTACTGGTGTTTATCTGGTGTTCACACGGAAAATCTTATGAAGTCGTGGTTACTTTAGAGATACTGAGGAAAAACATGTTCACCATTTTGAATAGTTCTCTGCGTTACCCAGGAAATACCACGGGGAGGTAACCATGCAACATTTCCTTTATATAAAATGACATCAGGAAGTGAGGGAATTTGATTACGTACATAAAATTCGGACACTAATTCTTTTGCACTTAGAATTGAATAATCGAGTTGGGACCCATTAGCTTTTTCTATTTATGACATAATCAATGCTCGTGCCAAATTTCCCGTTTCTATGACACCGAAAAGTGAGAAAATTACATTACACACGTAAAATTTGGACGCTAATTCTTTTGCGCATAGAATTGAATAATCGAGATGGGACCCATTAGCGTTTCCTATTTATGACATAATCAATGCTCATGCCAAATTTCCTTTTTCTATGACACCGGAAAGTGAGAAAATTAGATTCCATACGTAAAATTTGGACACTAATTCTTTTGCGCATAGAATTGAATAATCGAGTTGCGACCCATTAGCTTTTCCTGTTTATGACATAATCAATGCTCCTGCCGGATTTCGAGTTTCTATAACACCGGGAAGTGAAAGAATTAGATTCCGTACGTAAAATTTGGACGCTAATTTTTTGCGCATACTATTGAATAATCGAGTTGGGACCCATTAACTTTTCCTATTTATGTCATAATCAATGCCCGTGCCAAATTTTAAGTTTCTATAGCATTGGGAAGTGACAAATTTAGATTATGTACGTAAAATTTCAACGCCAATTCTTTTGCGCTAAAATTGAATAATCGAGTTGGGACCCAATTACTTTTCCTATTTTGGAGATAATCTATGCTTGTGCCAAATTTCATGTTTCTACGACATCGGGAAGTTGGAGAACTTTTGGCGAGTCAGTCAGTGAGTCAGTCAGTGAGTCAGTGAGGGCTTTCGTCTTTATACATATAGATACTTAATATAATTATGTATTCATGTCCGCTGTAACTATATGACTTATAATTATGTATTAATTCTATAAGCATATATAGCTTCCTGACATAAAGGCTGTGGGGCATAAAACCTTATAATACACCCTCATGGATATAGATAACTTCATGAAGGGATTGTAGATAAAGTCTCAATTATACGCTGTAGATAAAGACAGTAAAAATCATAATATATTCTGTTCCGCAGAGTATATTATGATTGGCATGTCATAGGACTGACATTTCTGCTATCCCATGCTAATTTGGCTGAACTAAAGGGGGCGGAATAATAACCTAGGCTTATGCAGGTCCCTCGGTCCAGCCTCCAGAAGGGGGGCAGCTATCACATTAACATAAGGATCATAAAGTGACAGGGGCGTGGTACCTGTCACTTTCCAAACAGTGGGCGGTTTGACAAGATATACGCATGTATTAATACTAACGTCTCTTGAAACTTGGAAAATTGCTAGACGAAGGAGTGCACTGGGGTATATTAAATACAAAGGAGGCTACATACTTGAATCCAGAGAATTCCTCCATGGTCGTGTTTCACGGCCTTCCAAAGGTGCATAAAGGAGCCTTTCCTCCTCCCGTTCATCCCATTGGTGCAGGGATCGGTTCACCCTGTGAGCGCCTTAGTGAGTGGGTGGACCGATCCCTGCAACCTCTTGTAAAATGAACCCCGGGCTATCTTATTGATAGCAAACATGCAACTCAATTAATGAGCAATGTGATATGGAAAGACGAACATAGATGGGTGTTATGTAGAGATGAGCGAGCACCAAAATGCTCGGGTGCTCGTTACTCGAGACGAACTTTTCGCGATGTTCGAGGGTTTGTTTCGAGTAACGAACCCCATTGAACTCAATTGGCGACCCGAGCATTTTTGTATATCGCCGATGCTCGCTAAAGGTTTTCATTTGTGAAAATCTGGGCAATTCAAGAAAGTGATGGGAACGACACAGAAACGGATAGGGCAGGCGAGAGGCTACATGTTGGGCTGCATCTCAAGTTCCCAGGTCCCACTATTAAGCCACAATAGCGGCAAGAGTGCCCCCCCCCCCCCAACAATTTTAACTTCTGAAAAACCCTCATTAGCAAGGCATGCCTTAGCTAAGTACCACACTACCTCCAACAAAGCACAATCACTACCTGCATGAAACTCCGCTGCCACTTCTCCTGGGTTACATGCTGCCCAAACCCCCCCACCCCCTCGCACGACCCTGCGTCCGCAGCGCACACCAAAGAGTCCCTGCGCAGCGTTCAGCTGCCCTCATGCCACACGCTGGCCTCATAGCCACACCACCCTCATGTCTATTTATAAGTGCGTCTGCCATGAGGAGGAATCGCAAGCACACACTGCAGAGAGTTGGCACGGCCAGGCAGCGACCCTCTTTAAAAGGGGCGGGGCGATAGCCCATAATGCTGTACAGAAGCAATGAGAAATCGAATCCTGTGCCACCTCCATCAGGAGCTGCACACATGGGCATAGCAATGGGGAACCCATGTGCCACACACTATTCATTCTGTCAAGGTGTCTGCATGCCCCAGTCAGACCACGGTTTTTTATAAATAGTCACAGGCAGGTACAACTCCGCAATGGGAATTCCGTGTGCACCCACAGCATGGGTGGCTCCCTGGAACCCACCCGCTGTACATAAATGTATCCCATTGCAGTGCCCTGGACGGCAGAGCTAACGTCAGATTACATGCAGGTGGGCTTCGGCCCACACTGCATGCCCCAGTCTGACCGCTGTTTTTAATACATAGACACTGGCAGGTACAAATCCCTAATGTGAAGTCCCTGTGGACCCACAATATGGGTGGCTCCCTGGAACCCACCGGCGGTACATAAATAAATCCCATTGCAGTGCCCAGCACAGCTGAGGTAACATCAGGTTTAATGCAGGTGGGCTTTGGCCCACACTGCATGCCCCAGTCAGACTGGGGTTCTTTATAAGTAGACACATGCAGTTACAACTCCGTGTGAACCGACAGCATAGGTGGGTCCCAGGAAGCCACCGGCGGAACATAAATATATCCCATTGCAGTGCACAGCACAACTGAGGTAACGTCCAATTAAATGCAGGTGGTCTTCGGCCCACACTGCATGCCCCAGTCTGACCGGGGTTTTTAATACATAGACACTGGCAAGTACAAATCCCTAATGTGAAGTCCCTGTGGACCCACAGCATGGGTAGCTCCCTAGAACCCATCGGCGGTACATAAATGTATCCCATTGCAGTGCCCTGCTCAGCAGAGCTAACGTCACATAGAATACAGGTGTGCTTCGGCACACAGTGCATGCCACAGTCAGACTGGTAATATGTACCTTAACAGTAACCGCGTTGGTGGGAATGTGGTAGCGACAGCGGACCTAGTAGCGCGGTTTTATTTAGTTTGTTTTCGGAATGTGGCCAGGATTAAGTGGGCAGTGGCGGGGGAATGGTGGGGGGTCTCTCTTGTTGTGTCGGTAAAGGTGAAATTCTTGGACTGCCACCAGACGGACCAATGCAAAGGTATTTGCCAAGAATGTTTTCATTGTTGGAGGAGGAGGGGGATGTTTTTGAGGCACTACGTGTCCGTGGTTATATGCACCTTAACAGTAACCGCATTGGTGGGAAATGGCCTCGCCACCATCATGTCTTTGGGAAGCCTCCGTTTCCACACCCCAGTGACATAGCATTAGCAGCGGTATAGGTAGAGCCCAGAATTAGTTACATTTCAGCGGTAGCATTAGGACAGGCCCCAGTAACATATCACTAGCAGCATTATAGAGGGAGCACAGTATTAGTTCCATTTCAGTAGAAGTAGCAGTCCAGACAGGCCCCAGTAACATATCACTAGCCGCAGTATAGGGGGAGCACAGTCTTAGTTCCATTTCAGTAATAGTAGCAGTCAAGACAGGCCCCAGTAACAATTCTGAAGCAGCAGTATAGGGGGAGCACAGTATTAGTTCTATTTCCGTAGTAGTAGCAGTCAAGACAGGCCACAGTAACATTCCCGTTGCAGCAGTTTAGGGAGATAACAGTCTCTTTCACATTTCAGTAGTTGCAGTATAGACAAGGCCCCAGTTACATTTATGTAGCAAAAGTGTAGGCCAACCCCACACACCTTGCTGTAGCATGAGTGCAGGCGCAGCCCATAAAAATTACTAGGATTACACTGTAGACGAGGGCCCAAAAAAATTGGTGTACCAACAGTACTAATGCACTTCAGAAAAATTGCCCATGCCCAACCAAGAGGGCCGGTGAAACCCATTAATCGCTTTGGTTAATGTGGCACAATTTTTAACTAGGCGTGGAGGCAGCCCAGTTAAAATAAAAATTGGTTCAGGTGTAAGTTTCAACACTTTAATGAAAATTGAAACGTATAAACATTGTTTACAAAAGTTATATGACTGAGCCTTGTGGGCCTAAGAAAAATTGCCCGTTCGGCGTGATTGATGAAGCTAAAAGGTCCCCGTTTTTTATGATGATAGAGAACGATGCTTCCATCCGCGGGTGCAGCCTACGTATTGTTTAGGTAGTGCTGCTGTCTGCTGGTGGAGAAAAGAAGTCTGGGGAAATCCAGGCTTTGTTCATCTTTATGAGTGTAAGCCTGTCGGCACTGTCGGTTGACAGACGGGTACGCTTATCCGTGATGATTCCCACAGCCGCACTAAACACCCTCTCTGACAAGACGCTAGCCGCAGGACAAGCAAGCACCTCCAGGGCATACAGCGCGAGTTCAGGCCACGTGTCCAGCTTTGACACCCAGTAGTTGTAGGGGGCAGAGGCGTCACGGAGGATGGTCGTGCGATCGGCTACGTACTCCCTCATCATCCTTTTACAGTGCTCCCGCTGACTCAGCCTTGACTGGGGAGCGGTGACACAGTCTTGCTGGGGAGCCATAAAGCTGTCAAACGCCTTGGAGAGTGTTCCCCTGCCTGTGCTGTACATGCTGCCTGATCTCCGCGCCTCCCCTGCTACCTGGCCCTCGGAACTGCGCCTTCTGCCACTAGCGCTGTCGGATGGGAATTTTACCATCAGTTTGTCCGCCAGGGTCTTGTGGTATAGCATCACTCTCGAACCCCTTTCCTCTTCGGGTATGAGA
Source organism: Eleutherodactylus coqui (assembly GCF_035609145.1). Lineage (NCBI taxonomy): Eukaryota > Metazoa > Chordata > Amphibia > Anura > Eleutherodactylidae > Eleutherodactylus > Eleutherodactylus coqui. The sequence continues at coordinate 269,218,713 of NC_089839.1, read as the reverse complement.
GTGGAAAGATTCTCCTTCTACCGTGGGTCGAGCAGTGTGTACACCCAGTAATCCGTAGTGGCCAGAATGCGTCTAACGCGAGGGTCACGAGAAAGGCATCCTAACGTAAAGTCCGCCATGTCTGCCAGGGTACCTGTACGCAACACATGGCTGTCCTCACTAGGAAGATCACTTTCAGGATCCTCCTCCTCATCCTCCTCCTCCTCAGGCCATACACGCTGAAAGGATGACAGGCAAGCAGCATAGGTACCCTCTGCAGTGGGCCAAGCTGTCTCTTCCTCCTCAGGCTCCTCCCCCTCCATCTCCTCCTCAACGCGCTGAGATATAGACATGAGGGTGCTCTGACTGTCCAGCGACATACTGTCTTCCCCCGCTCCGTTTCCGACCGCAAAGCGTCAGCCTTTATGCTTTGCAGGGAACTTCTCAACAGGCATAGCAGGGGAATGGTGATGGTAATGATTGCAGCATCACCACTCACCATCAGGGTAGACTCCTCAAAGTTTCCAAGGACCTGGCAGATATCTGCCATCCAGGCCCACTCTTCTGTAAAGAATTGAGGAGGTTGACTCCCACTACGCCGCCCATGTTGGAGTTGGTATTCCACTATAGCTCTACGCTGCTCATAGAGCCTGGCCAACATGTAGAGTGTAGAGTTCCACCGTGTGGGCACGTCGCAGAGCAGTCGGTGCACTGACAGATTAAACCAATGTTGCAGGGTGCGCAGGGTGGCAGCGTCCATCTTGGACTTGCGGAAATGTGCGCTGAGCTGGCGCACCTTTCCGAGCAGGTCTGACAAGCGTGGGTAGCTTTTCAGAAAGCGCTGAACCACCAAATTAAAGACGTGGGCCAGGCATGGCACGTGCATGAGGCTGCCGACCTGCAGAGCCGCCACCAGGTTACGGCCGTTGTCACACACGACCATGCCCGGTTGCAGGCTCAGTGACGAAAGCCAGCGGTCGGTCTGCTTTGTCAGACCCTGCAGCAGTTTGTGGGCCGTGTGCCTCTTCTCTCCTAAGCTGAGTAGTTTCAGTACAGCCTGCTGATGCTTGCCCACCGCTGTGCTGCCGCGCGACACCGACTGCTGTCGACGTGCTGCTGACAAGTCTTGATTGCGAGGTAGAGGTTGCTTTGGAGGAGGAGAAGGAAGGTTTAGTGGAGGTGGCATACACCGCCGCAGATACCAGCACCGATCTGGGGCCCGCAATTCTGGGGGTGGGTAGGACATGAGCGGTCCCAGGCTTTGACTCAGTCCCAGCCTCCACTAAATTCACCCAATGTGCCGTCAGGGAGATATAGTGGCCCTGCCCGCCTGTGCTTGTCCACGTGTCCATTGTTAAGTGGACCTTGGCAGTAACCGCGTTTGTGAGGGCGCGTACAATGTTGCGGGAGACGTGGTCGTGCAGGGCTGGGACGGCACATCGGGAAAAGTAGTGGCGACTGGGAACCGAGTAGCGCGGGGCCGCCGCCGCCATCATGTTTTTGAAAGCCTCCGTTTCCACAAGCCTATACGGCAGCATCTCCAGGCTGATCAATTTGGCTATGTGGACGTTTAACGCTTGAGCGTGCGGATGCGTAGCGGCGTACTTGCGCTTGCGCTCAAACAGTTGCACTAGCGACAGCTGGACGCTGCGCTGAGAGACATTGCTGGATGGGGCCGAGGACAGCGGAGGTGAGGGTGCGAGTGCAGGCCAGGAGACGGTAGTGCCTGTGTCGTGAGAGGTGGGTTGGATCTCAGTGGCAGGTTGGGGCCCAGGGGGAGAGACAGTGGCGCAAGTCGGTGAACGGCCTTCCTCCCACCTTGTGGGGTGCTTGGCCATCATATGCCTGCTCATGCTGGTGGTGGTGGCTCCCCAGCTGATCTAGGCGCGACAAAGGTTGCACACCACTGTTCACCGGTCGTCTGGAGTCTCAGTGAAAAACTGTCACACCTTAGAGCACCTTGGCCTCTGCACGATGGCTTGGCGTGAGGGGGTGCTTTGGGAAAGAGCTGGTGGATTATTCGCTCTGGCCCTGCCTCTACCCCTGGCCACCCCACTGCCTCTACCAAACTGTCCTGCGGCTGCACTTGCCTCCCCCTCTGAAGACCTGTCCTCAGTTGGCTTATCACACCAGGTGGGGCCAGTCACCTCATCATCCAGCGGCTCTTCCTCCGAATCCTCTGTGCGCTCCTCCCTCGGACTTACTGCCCTTACTACTGCTTCACTGATAGACAACTGTGTCTCATCGTCATCGTCCTCCTCACCCACTGAAAGCTCTTGGGACAGTTTGTCGGAAGTCCCCAGCCTCATCCCCCGGACCCTGGGAACTTTCCAAAGGTTGGGCATCGGTCACGAAAAACTCCTCCGGTGGGAGAGGAACCATTGTTGCCCAATCTGGGCAGGGGCCCGAGAACAGTTCCTGGGAGTCTGCCTGCTCCTCAGAATGTGTCATTTTCATGTAGTGAGGAGGCTGGGAGGAAGGAGGAGCAGCAGCCAGAGGATTTAGAGTTGCAGCAGTGGACGGCGTAGAAGACAGGGTGGTCGATAGATTGCTGGATGCACTTTTTGCCATCCACAACAGGACCTGCTCACACTGCTCGGTTTTTAATAGAGGTCTACGACGTGGACCCAAAAATTGTGATATGAAGCTGAGGACCCCAGAAACTTGCCTCTCTCCTACTCCTGCAGCAGCCGGCTGTGATTCGCCTGGACCAGGAACTCAGCCTATACCCGAACCCTCACTTGGAACTCCGCGTCCACGACATAGGCCTCGGCCCACAGCTTTAGCAAACCTAGGCAGGACTTTCAGTGCACCCAGGACATAGGCCTCTGCACAAACCCTCAGCAATCGCGGGCCTACAGCGGACTCCAATGCAAGCGTAGCTGTGCACGTCTCAGTAGCGCTGTATTGCTCCTGTAGTTTGTCCCAATGTATTGCCCCGGATAGTAGATCTAACGTCAGATTAAATACAGGTGGGCTTCGGCCCACACTGCATGCCCCAGTCAGACTGGGTTTTTTTATAAATAGTCACAGGCAGGTACAACTCCGCAATGGGAATTCCGTGTGCACCCACAGCATGGGTGGCTCCCTGGAACCCACCGGCGGTACATAAATATATCCCATTGCAGTGCCCTGGACAGCAGGGCTAACGTCAGATAAAATACAGGTGGGCTTCGGCCCACACTGCATGCCCTAATCAGACTGGGTAAATGTTTTTTGGGCCATGTACGTGGAACACCGCGATGTGAACACTTAGTGCACCCATAGTATGCACGGACCCCTTTAATACTCCTCTAGCTAATGTATACGCACAACCCACTAACAGTTATGTTCCAGAAGTCTAGGGAGACCCTATTAACCCTTCTGTAGTTACAGTATAGACGGACCCAAGTTACATTTCAGTAGCTGCAGTATAGGCAGAGCACAGTATCAGTTACATTTCAGTAGTAACGGTATTGAAAGACCCCTGTAACATTTCTGTAACAGCAGGATAGGCATAGCCCAGTATTAGAGGGATTTCAGTAGTAACAGTATAGACAGATTGGCAACACCTATGTGGAAAAGCTAGTATTTTCTAAGACAAGAGAGGGGCATTTGATTGCAATGAAAAGGATACTCAAGCTACTGAAAGTCTGCACTCCTTCTCATTTCAATCTGGAAAATAGAAAGGCTACATTCCTATGGTTTCCATTGTCCATTTCAGTTCCAGCAGTGCAGACAGACCCCAGTAACATTTCAGTAGTATCATTAGGACAGGCCCCAGTAACATTTCTGTAGCAACAGTATAGACAGACCCCAGTAACATTTCAATTACAGCAGTATTGACAAACCCCAATAACATTTCAGTAGTAGTAACAGTATAGACACACCCCTTTAACATTTCCGTGGCAGTAGTGTAGGCTGAGCCCAGTAACATTTCATTTGCAGCAGTATTGACAGAGTGCAGTAACTTTTCAGTTGTAGTAACAGTATAGACAGACCCCATTAACATTTATGTAGAATCAGTATGGACAAAGCAGCAGATTCACAATTCCCTTGCAGCAGTGTAGGGAGAGTACAGTATTTGTCACATTTCAGTAGTAGCAGTATAGTCAGACCCCAGTAACATTAACGTAGAAGCAGTATGGACAAAGCAGCAGATTCACAATTTCCTTGCAGCAGTGTAGGGAGAGTACAACTTTTGTTACATTTCAGTAGTAGCAGTATAGTCAAACCCCAGTAACATTAACGTAGAAGCAGTATGGGCAAAGCAGCAGAAAAACATTTTCCTGGCAGCAGTGTAGGGCGAGTACAGCATTTGTAATATTTCAGTAGTAGCAGTATAGACGGGCCCCAGTAACATTTACGTAGAAGCAGTATGGGCAAAGCAGCAGGAAAAGATTTCCCTGGCAGCAGTGTAGGGAGAGCTTAGCATTTGTAACATTTCAGTAGTAGCAGTATAGTCAGACCCCAGTAACATAAACGTAGAAGCAGTATGGACAAAGCAGCAGATTCACAATTCCCTTGCAGCAGTGTAGGGAGAGTACAGCTTTTGTTACATTTCAGTAGTAACAGTATAGTCAGACCCCAGTAACATTAACGTAGAAGCAGTATGGACAAAGCAGCAGATTCACAATTCCCTTGCAGCAGTGTAGGGAGAGTACAACTTTTGTTACATTTCAGTAGTAGCAGTATAGTCAAACCCCAGTAACATTAACGTAGAAGCAGAATGGGCAAAGCAGCAGAAAAAGATTTCCCTGGCAGCAGTGTAGGGAGAGCTTAGTATTTGTAACATTTCAGTAGTAGCAGTATAGTCAGACCCCAGTAACATTTATGTAGAAGCAGTATGGACAGAGCCCAGTATTAGTTACATTTCTGTTATAGTAGTATAGACATGCCCCAGTAACATTTCCGTTGAGGCAGTATGGGCAGAGCCCAGTATTAGTAAAATTACAGTTGTAACAGTATACACCAACCAAGGTAACATTTCAGGAGCAGAAGTATCAGCAGACCGAAGTTACATTTCTGTTGCTGAAGTATAGTCGACCCCTGTAGCATTACTGTGGCAGAAGTATAGGTAGGAAGAACAGAGTTACATTTCTGTAGCAAAAGTGTAGGCTAACCCCAGACACAGTGGTGTAGCATGAGTGCAGGCGAAGTCCATAAAAATTACTTTGATTACATTGTAGGCGAGGGCCCGAAAAATTGGTGTACCGACAGTTCAAATGTACCCCACAAAAAATTGCCCATGCCCAACCAAGAGGGCAGGTGAAACCCATTAATCGCTTAGCGTACTGTGGCTTAATTTTTAACTAGGCCTGGAGGCAGCCCAGTCAAATTAACAATTGGTTCAGGTGGAAGTTTCAATGCTTTAATGACAATTGAAACAGATAAATATTATTTAGAAAAGTTATATGAGCCTTTTGGCCCACAGAAAAATTGCCCATTCGCGGTGATAACGAGAGGTTTCAGGAGGAGGGGCCGGAGGAGGAGGACGGATACCATACACAGATTGACAAAAGGTCTTTAGGTAGCGCTACTGTCCGCTGGTGGAGAAGAGAAGTCTGGGGAAATCCAGGCTTTATTCATCTTTATGAGTGTAAGCCTGTCGGCACTGTCAGTTGACAGGCAGGTAAGCTTGTCCGTGAAGATTCCCCGAGCTGCACTAAACACCCTCTCTGACAAGATGCTAGCCGCAGGGCAAGCCAACACCTCCAGGGCATACAGTGCGAGTTCGGACCACGTGTCCAGCTTTGACACCCAGTAGTTGTACGGAGCAGAGGCGTCATGGAGGACGGTGGTACGATCGGCTACGTATTCCCTCACCATCTTTTTACAGTGCTCCCTCCGACTCAGCCTGGACTGGGGGGGGGGGGGGGGTGACACAGTCTTGCTGGGTAGCCATAAAGCTGGCAAAGGCCTTGGAGAGTGTTCCCCTGCCTGCGCTGAACATGCTGCCTGATCTCCGCGCCAGAATGCGTCTAACGCGAGGGTCACGAGAAAGGCATGCTAACATAAAGTCAGCCATGTGTGCCAGGGTACCTGTACGCAACATATGGCTGTCCTCACTAGGAAGATAACTTTCAGGATCCTCCTCCTCCTCCTCAGGCCATACATGCTGAATGGATGAGAGGCAAGCAGCATAGGTACCCTCTGCAGTGGGCCAAGCTGTCTCTTCCTCCTCAGGCTCCTCCCCCTCCTCCTTCATCTCCTCCTCAACGCGCTGAGATATAGACATGAGGGTGCTCTGACTATCCAGCGACATACTGTCTTCCCCCGCCTCCGTTTCCGACCGCAAAGCGTCAGCCTTTATGCTTTGCAGGGAACTTCTCGACAGGCATAGCAGGGGAATGGTGACGCTAATGATTGCAGCATCGCTACTCACCATCAGGGTAGACTCCTCAAAGTTTCCAAGGACCTGGCAGATATCTGCCATCCAGGCCCACTCCTCTGTAAAGAATTGAGGAGGCTGACTCCCACTATGCCGCCCATGTTGGAGTTGGTATTCCACTATAGCTCTACGCTGCTCATACAGTCGGGACACATGTGGAGCGTAGAGTTCCACCGTGTGGGCACGTCGCAAAGCAGTCGGTGCACTGGCAGATTAAACCGATGTTGCAGGGTCCACAGGGTGGCAGCGTCCGTGTTGGACTTGCGGAAATGTGCGCTGACCCGGCGCACCTTGCCGAGGAGGTCTGACAAGGGTGGGTAGCCTTTCAGAAACCGCTAAACCACCAAGTTAAAGATGTGGGCCAGGCATGGCTCGTGCGTGAGGCTGCCGAGCTGCAGAGCTGCCACCAGGTTACGGCCGTTGTCACACACGACCATGCCCGATTGCAGGCTCAGTGGCTAAAGCCAGCGGTTGGTCTGCTCTGTCAGACCGTGCAACAGTTCGTGGGCTATGGGCCTCTTTTCTCCTAAGCTGAGTAGTTTCAGCACAGCCTGCTGACGCTTGCCCACCGCTGTGCTGCCGCTTCGCGCGACACCGACCGCTGGCGACGTGCTGCTGACAAGTCTTGATTGCGAGGTAGAGGTTGCTTTGGAGGAGGAGGAGGAAGGTTTAGTGGAGGTGGCATACACCGCCACAGATACCAGCACCGATCTGGGGCCCGCAATTCTGGGGGTGGGTAGGACACGAGTGGTCCCAGGCTCTGACTCGGGCCCAGCCTCCACTAAATTCCCCCAATGTGCCGTCAGGGAGATTTAGTGGTCCTGCCTGCTGTGCTTGTCCGTTGTTAAGTGGACCTTGCCAGTAACCGAGTTAGTGAGGGCGCGTACAATGTTGTGTGAGACGTGGTTGTGCAGGGCTAGGACGGCACACCATGAAAAATAGTGGTGACTGGGGACAGAGTAGCGCGGGGCTGCCGCCAGCATCATGTTTTTGAACGCCTCAGTTTCCACAAGCGTGTAGGGGAGCATCTCCAGGCTGATCAATTTGGCTATGTGGACATTTAAAGCTTGAGCGTGTGGGTGCATGACAGCGTATTTGCGCTTTCGCTCCAACGATTCTCTTAGCGACAGTTGGACGCTGCTCTGAGAGACATTGCTGGATGGGGCCGAGAACAGCGGAGGTGAGGGTGTGGGTCCAGGCCAGGAGACGGTAGTGCCTGTGTCCTCAGAGGGGGGTTGGATCTCAGTGGCAGGTTGGGGCCCAGGGGGAGAGGCAGTGGTGCAAACCGGAGGCGGTGAACGGCCTTCGTCCCACCTTGTGGGGTGCTTGGCCATCATATGCCTGCGCATGCTGGTGGTGGTGGCTCCTCAGCTGATCTTGGCGCGACAAAGGTTGCACACCACTGTTCACCGGTCGTCTGGAGTCTCAGTGAAAAACTGCCACACCTTAGAGCACCTTGGCCTCTGCACGATGGCTTGGCGCGAGGGGGTGCTTTGGGAAAGAGCTGGTGGATTATTCGCTCTGGCCCTGCCTCTACCCTTGGCCACCCCACTGCCTCTTCCAAACTGTCCTGCGGCTGCACTTGCCTCCCCCTCTGAAGACCTGTCCTCAGTTGGCTTATCACACCAGGTGGGGCCAGTCACCTCATCATCCAGCGGCTCTTCCTCCGAATCCTCTGTGCGCTCCTCCCTCGGACTTACTGCCCTTACTACTACTTCACTGATAGACAACTGTGTCTCATCGTCATCGTCCTCCTCACCCACTGAAAGCTCTTGGGACAGTTTGCCGGAAGTCCCCAGCCTCATCCCCCGGACCCTGGGAACTTTCCAAAGGTTGGGCATCGGTCACGAAAAACTCCTCCGGTGGGAGAGGAACCATTGTTGCCCAATCTGGGCAGGGGCCCGAGAACAGTTCCTGGGAGTCTGCCTGCTCCTCAGAATGCGTCATTTTCATGGAGTGAGGAGGCTGGGAGGAAGGAGGAGCAGCAGCCAGAGGATTCAGAGTTGCAGCAGTGGACGGCGTAGAAGACAGGGTGGTCAATAGATTGCTGGATGCACTTTCTGCCATCCACGACAGGACCTGCTCACACTGCTTGGATTTTAATAAAGGTCTACGACGTGGACCCAAAAATTGTGATATGAAGCTGGGGACCCCAGAAACTGGCCTCTCTCCTACTCCTGCAGCAGCCGGCTGTGATTCGCCTGGACCAGGAGCTCGGCCTATACCCGAACCCTCACTTGGAACTCCGCATCCACGTCCTCTACCCCTACCCCTACCCTTCAGCATGGTGCATTAAGAATCGAGCAGACACTGAGCGGTGTGAAAGTTTTTTTGAATTATTGCCGCGCAGTTGGTGCCTGCCAATGGTTATACAGCTCAAAAAGAAGCCTGAGATAAATTATAAGGAAGGATGCAAGCAGTAGCTGTGCACTATGCAGTTGAGATTCACCTCAAGTCCCACAGGCCACGCAGTAATGTGCACTGGGTTACAAGCATACATAAAAAATGATTCCTTTTTTAAAATTAGTTTTTCTCCAATGCAATGCAGGCAATGGAGCATCTATTGGACTCTCCCTCTAGGGCTGTCTGGCACCGTACACTGCGCCGGCAGCTGACTGGTAACACAGAGCGGTGTAAAAAATTAGTGGTTTCTTGGAGTAGACTTAGGGGCAGACAGCGCTGACGTTACACTAAGTTACACATTAGCGGGTCGGAATTGCGTAATCCACTCGCAGAAAACAGAACGCAGCAGGTTCTATTTTACCGCGGATATCCACAACATAGAGCCCATTGTGCTCCATGGTCGCGGATATACCCGCTGCCCATACGCAACTACATTGTGTACTGCGCATGACCGCCTGCATGAGTAGGCAGTTATGCGCAGTACATTACGCGGCCGTACGCAGGGTCACAGCCGGGCTCACAGATGGGATCCGCTGCAGGCCTCCGCAAGCAGATTCCGCCTATGGCTGCGTGAGCCCGGCGTTATTCAGACCGCTACCTGTAATATGTATTTTACAAGAAGCCCCGGGAACGTCCGCCTTCATGCAGTTCCAGGAGCAGCTTGTTGAGCGCCTTCTATGTGAGACCGCCGCACCTCATCAAGCTTACGGAGACTCACGGAACACCACTTTTTACACTCCATCCCTGCCGCTGAGGTCAAGAAATGACCCCAAAAAGCATGAGAGGAGGGGGAATACACGGTTTTATTGCCCCATGTACCCATCCCAACCAGCCTCCATAATTACCTGTCTGCGGAAATACCACACAGTTCACATTATTACTTTTATCTAAGATTTGCGAACGCCAAAAAGGGCGTGGAGTGTGAGGGGGAAGGGGGGGATTTTTAGGGAGTCAATTTTTATTCCGTACAAATAAGCAATGGGGCCTGGGATTTATTCAGTTGTGCCCTGAAATCCAACGGCTGTTCCCTACTTTATAGGCCTTGCCATGGGTCCTGTAAGTAAATCAGGGCCACAATGGGTATGTTTCTGAACTTGGGACAAACGGGGGTATCCATTTTGGGGTGAACGTCTGCATTTCTATGTACGCTGTACAAAAAAACTGTTTTTAAATTTAAAAAATTGCCAAAAAAATTGAAAATCGTAACTTTTTCCTTCTGCTTGGCTTAGTTTCATTCAAATACTGTGGGGTCAAAATACGCAGTACACCACTAGATGAATTTGTTAAGGGGTCTAGTTTTCAAAATGGGGTCATTTGAGGGGGTTCTTTATAGTTTTGGCTGCTCAATGGCTCTATAAGTGGGCAATTGGGCCTGGAATTTATTCAGTTGTACCCTGAAATCCAACGGGTATTCCTTTCATTGTAGGCCTAGCTATTTGTCCTGTAAGTCTATTAGGGCCACAATGGGTATGTTTCTGAACACGGGACAAACAGGGGTATCCATTTTGGGGTGAAAGTCTTCATTTATATGTGTGCTGTAAAAAAAACCTGTTTTTAAATTGATGCAATAGCCCAAAAAATGAAAATCGTAATTTTTTCTTACTGCTTCGGCTTCGCTTAGATCTATTCAAAAATTGTAGGGTTAAAATACACAGTACACCCCTAAATAAATTCGATAAGGGGTCTAGTTTTCAAAATGGGGTCATTTGTGGGGGTTCTCTATGGTTTTGGGTGCTCAAGAACTCTACAAGTGGGCATTGGGGCCTAAAAGGACTTTAAGCAAAATCTATGTTCTGAAAGCCACCGACTACTCCTTTCATTTTGGGCCCCGTTGTGCATGCAGACATAAGATTAGGGCCACAACGGGTATATTTCTGAAAACAGCACAAATAGGGGTATCCATTTTGGGGGGGAAGTCTTCCTTCATATGTGTGCTGTACAAAAAAAGCTGTTTTAAAAATGACAGAATTGCCAAAAAAACGAAAATCCTAATTTTTTCCTTTTGCTTTGCTTGAATTTATTCAAAAACTGTGGGGTCAAAATACACAATACATCCCTAGATAAATTCGTTAAGGGGTCTAGTTTTCAAAATGGGGTCATTTGTGGGGGTTCTCTATGGTTTTGGGCGCTCAAGAACTCTACAAGTGGGCAATGGGGCCTAAAAGGACTTCAAGCAAAATGTATGTTCTGAAAGCCACCGATTACTCCTTTCATTTTGGGCCCTGTTGTGCATCCAGACATAAGATTAGGGCCACAATGGGTATGTCTCTAAAAACGGGACAAACAGGGGTATCCATTTTGGGTGCAAGTCTTCATTCATATGTGTGCTATACAAAAAAAAGCTGTTTTTTAAAATGACAGAATTGCCAAAAAAAAAGAAAATCACAATTTTCTCCTTTTGCTTGGCTTGAATTCATTCAAAAACTGTGGGGTAAAATATGCAGTATACCCCTAGATAAATTCCTTAAGGGGTCTAGTTTTCAAAATGGGGTCATTTGTGGGGGTTTTCTTTGGTTTTGGACGCTCAAGAACTCTAAATGTGTGCTATGGGGTAAAAAGGACTTCAAGCAAAATTTCTGTTTTGAAAGACACTGACTACTCCTTTCATTTTGGGCCCCGTTGTGGACCCAGATATAACGTTAGGGCTACAATGGGTATATTTCTCAACACAGGAGAAACAGGGGTATACATTTTGGGGTGTAAATCCTCATTTTCATGTAAACTATAGGAAAAAAAATGTCTTTAAATTGATAGATTTGCATAAATATGAAATTTTACTTTTCTCCTCTAAATTGAATTAATTCCTGAAAAAAAACTGTGGGGTCAAAATACACATGACACCCCTCAGTGAATACACTCAGGAGTGTAGTTTTTAAATTAGGGTCATTTGTGGGGGTATCTATTATTCTGACACTCATCAGCCTTTTCAATCTTGGCTTGGTGTAGGAAAACAAAGTGTTCCTCAAAATGCTAAAAAGTAATGTTAAATTTGTATGTCTCCTAAATGGTTAAAAAAAAAGAAAAGTTTTTCCAATGTGCACCCAAAATAAAGTAAACCAGTGGAAATATAAATTTTAGCAAAAATTTCTATATTATGTTTGCACATATTTAAGATATTGCAGTTGGAAATGTGAAAAAATGACGATTTTTTCAAAATTTTCCCAATTTTGGCGCTTTTAATAAATAAACACAAATTCTATCGGTCTAATTTTTCCGCCTAAATGAAGTTCAACATGTGGCGAAAAAACAATGTCAGAATCGCTTGGATATGCAAAACCTTTCTGGTGTTTTTCCATGTTAAAATGACACATGGCAGATTTGCAAAATTTGGCCTGGTCATTAAGGCGCAAACAGGCTTGGTAACTAAGGGGTTAAATTTCCTTTTTTTTCTATGCAAAGCAGGCTGAGGCTATGCAGTGTGTATTGCACTTTTAATCTATGGGTGTCAGACACACCGTGCACTTGTGAGACAGCACGCGTCTAAGACAGAGCGGTGTAAAAAATGTGTTTTTTTGGCGTACACTTAGAGGCAGACAACGCTGACGTAACGCTAAGTGCGGACAGAAAAATATTTAAATGAAGACTGCATGCAGGCCTTGCTGTGCACTATGCAGTTTGGATGAACGTGAAGTCCCACAGGCCACGCAGGCAAATGCACTGGGTCACCGTCAGCCGTAAAAAGGATTACTTTTTTCAATTTCCTTTTTTTTCTATGCAATGCAGGCTGAGGCTATGCAGTGTGTATTGCACTTTCAATCTATGGGTGTCAGAAACACCGTGCACTTGTGAGACAGCACGTGTGTAAGATAGATCGGTGTAAAAAAATTGTGGTTTCTTGGCGTACACTTAGAGGCAGACAGCGCTGACATCACCACATTGCTCACCACAACATTGATTAACTGTTTGGGCTGACAGCTAAGAACATCAGGGGACCCATTTTTCTCAAAGTCACTCTGGCGGAATATGGTGACTTGTGACCTTGTATCAATGAGTGCAGGCAGGGGCATACCGTCCACATATAATATCACTTCTGGACGGGTGCCTACATACTTAGAAATGCCCTTTGGAATGTGTTGACCTATTGTCTGTCCTCCCGGGGTGTGGTCCTTCTGCCCAGGGGTTGCCCATTTAAATGGTAGCAACTATTTATTTCATGTTCACTTAGATGGTAGTGTTCACAGAATAACCGTGAGGGGTGTGGATAGCTTCCAGTCGGTCGATGCAGTTCCAGGGCTAACCGGCGCTTGGGTGGTCATGACCGCAGCCTGAGGCATGGCTTCTCTACTTCACTAACTTTCTGAAACAGAGCGGCAATGCTGGGGGTTAGCTCAGTCAACTGTTTCTGCATCTCAAGCAGTGGAGCAGACATATGACTGCTAGATTATTCACCTGTCTGTATATGTCACTCTTGTGGGGGCAGTGCAAGCTCTCATCTCTCATCACATTTATCCCTGTCCCCCTCATACGTCTAGGGCTCCATACTCAGAATAGTAATGGCCAGTTCTTTGAACTGAAGAAATGTGCTATCGGGGTGCTGCACCGACAGCATCTTCAACTGGCTCCTGAGAGTCTCTGTTAATGAGCCCTTAATAAACTGTTTCCTAAGAGCCTGGTTTGCACCGGAGGCTTCCTTAGGGTCGGCCCTTACTACAGCCTTCATGTCCTCCTGTAGGGACAGTGCGTATACTCTCAGAGTCTCTCCTATCTTTTTCTTCTTATTTAGGAACGGTTTCTTTACTTCTGACATGGTATGCATATCAAAGATAGTCTGCAGTCTGTCTGAAACATCTTCTATGGACTTTTTGTGTTTGCGCAGCCATGTTTTGACCTCCATAGCAGTGGGGCCCTCTAACTGACCCATAAGAATTTCTATCTTCTGTTCTGTTGCCATTGCATACAAGCAGAACACTGCACCTACCTTCCCCCTGAATTCGCTAAGAGTATGGCATACGCCACTGCATTTAGGTAGCCATGGTGCCCCTAGGCAATAGAGCGTAGTTAGTGGCGCAAAGCTAGCGGTGTAGTAGCTAATGGGGTTGATTCCGCAGGCACAATGACTGGTGCATCAGCATTCGTTGGCGCAACAACATCTGCAGGGCATCAGCAGTTGGCTGATTGCCATCAGCGTTATCTCCAATGACCGACATCTTGAATTTAAGGCACAGAAGGAACATTCCTGTTCCTGGGACGAAAAGTTTGGGGCTATAACACCCCAATACACTTACTGTGCTTATGGCCGGAGGCCTAGTCCTTGTCACGGTGATACAACACTCTAATTGGACTCCCCAGATGATCTGCCGCAGACATAAGGGAGACCAGCCCAGCAAATTAGTAATCCGGGAGCAAGCAGATTTACTAATTGAAGTAATTTGCAATGAACACAGTGTATTGTAGTACTTGGTGAAAATACAGTTGTAATAATGACGCTTTAACTTCAACGTTCTCTCTATAATGTTTGGATAAACGACTTGGACAATTTCCCCACTAATAGATTTGACTGAAGAATTGATTTAGATAAACTGAGGGAAAACTGAAGCGGAACGATAAATGATTAGAAGACTGATCACGGTTTGACTTTACCAGAAATTTATGGCTCACTATTTTTTGTAGAAATTGATCTCAGAGAGATGCTTCCTTTCCTCTGCTGTGGGATGCCCAGGGGACAGATAAAGACCCAGTCCCACCTGGCAACCAAACGTGCTGAGCTCCTCCCTCTCACTGGCTGACGTCCTTCTTTCTGACTCTGACGACAACTCCCTAACTGCTCTGTCTTCTCCCATTTATCACATCTCTCTTTTCTTCCCGCACTTTCTCAACTCCTCCTCCTGCATAGGGACTAATAGAGCTGCCCCTTGGCTCTGCACCAGTAAGATTAAACCTGACTGTCAGCCAATTAGGAACCAGCCGACATCAGAGATGGGCTAATTGCTAGAGCAGAAAGGGGAGACACAAGGTCTCTCCCACAGACGGCACCTTCTGTATCCAATGATGGCATACAGACAGGTAAGACAGGACGTGTACTGTGTGTGTTTTTGTAGTGCCTGCTGGGAGAGTACACTCCCGGTGTTTGTTTACAGGTTGCAGGCTGATGAAACATCACCAGCTGCTGCAGCCAATGAAAGAGCTCTGCGATCAATTATGGAGCTCTGTCATTGGCTACATTATCAGCAACATCTTGTGAATAGGCTGGGGAAACCTGTAAACGTGATATTCTTTGCTGAAAAATAAAGAAGTTGGAGTGATATAGTTCCAGTGTGCTGATCCTACCTGCTATGGAATATATCTTGTTTTATGGGAGGAGGAGGTGGATTTTATGTAAGAAAAACACTTTTAGCCACTCTGGAGCAGCAGATGCGGCAAACTGTCTCTACACCTCATACCCGATTGTAGGGTCCTCCAATGTAGGGGACGTCCAGGGAGGTAAGAATATTTTAATAATAGGGTTAGATATAATTTTTGCAGTGGATTCACTTCTCATGGTGCAGAACAGCAGGGCTGGGGAACTACAGATACATGAATGCCCTTTAGCCTACAAGCATTAGCTTTTATTTCTTCATGGAAAAATAGCCCCAAACTGAATTGTTGCCTTAGTTGAGCCAAACTTCCTCCATGGCGACTTCTATAGATAAGTTCAGCTTCTCGGTTTACAGTTATTTGACAATAAGTGCATAAGAACATTAAACAATGATTTGTTTGTTAGAACGTTCCTTTGTTAAGTGTCTGAAATAAAAACAAACAACAGAATCATGAATTAAGAAGGGATGGCGCACACAATGTGCCTGGAAGCAAATCACTGTTCACATTGAACCACAACAGACAATGGACACGCCAGACAAACAGACACTACCAGCTTTCCTACATATTTTTCTCTTGGCAGCCAAACAGGCATCTCTTAAACACTGGTTAGAACGAACAATAAGAGATGTAATGGGGGTGAAAACACAGCTTATACATGTAATGATGCTAGAAAGCATAGATTCTGAGAACGAACAATAAGAGATGTAATGGGGGTGGAAACACAGCTTATACATGTAATGATGCTAGAAAGAATAGATTCTGAGATTTCGGCTATAGTTGCTCCCTTCAAATACACAAAATGGTACCTAATAAAGGAATTGAAAGAAACATTCGGAAGACTAGCAGGGTGAGAGAAAAGCAATTGTTCCCAAAGAGAACTGACACATCTGCAAGAAAATCGCAAGGATCTGACAAACCACGACATGACGGAGGCAAATTGATGTAAAAGATCATAATCCCCCCCAGCACCAACCCACTTTTTCCCCATTCAACTATGCTTCCCCCCAATAAAGGAGAAAATGGTAATCTAAATATTTGCCAAAGGGATCTAATCTAACCTTACTTTGGAAAACATTAGGGGTACAATTGTTTGGATAACAGGGATGAAATAGTTTCAGGAAGAAAAAAATGTTTTAGTTTTTGAGCATTAATAGTATTATGGATATGTAAGGCAGAAGGATGCTCCAACTATGTATCTTTTTTCTTTTTGTTGTTGTTGTCTAATACAAACAGCTGATTTAGAATTCATAAGTTCATACACATGGTATATGCTATAGTGTATGCTAAGTGTGATGTAAATGTCTTTGTACCTATATAACTACAAGAATTAGAAAATGAACAATATGTGCCATCTCTAGAACAACAGAGAAAGAACATTAATACTATCAAATTCCACACACCCAATACAGACTTTTATCCTAGGACTACCAGAAGCTCCCATATGGAGAATTTTCAACATGCAGTAGAAAGGGATTTATTACAAATGCAAAATAGGATGAATTCAAAAAATAGTAGGCAGAACTTATCACATGTAGAAAAAGAAGAATTATGCAAATTATCCAATAATAAAAATATTGTTATCAGGAAGTCAGATAATGGGGGGGGGGGGGGGGGGAGGGGGGGACATGGTGGTTCTGGATGCTGGTCTGTACTCCAAATTGGTTCTTGACAACCTAGATGACACCACAACATATAGGGTTTTGGATTTCAATCCCATGTACGAATGTCTCTTGAAAGTTGGCAAACTGCTAGACGAAGGACTGCACAGGGGTATATTAAATACAAAGGAGGCTACATACTGGAATCCAGAGAATTCCTCCATGGCCGTGTTTCACGGCCTTCCAAAAAGGGGCATAAAGGAGTCTCCCCACCCCCTACATCCCATTGGTGCAGGGATCGGTTCACCCTGTGAGCGCCTTAGTGAGTGGGTGGACCGATCCCTGCAACCTCTTGTAAAACGAACCCCGGGCTATCTTATTGATAGCAAACATGCAACTCAATTAATGAGCAATGAGACTTGGAAAGACGAACATAGATGGGTGTTATGTGATGTAAAAAATCTGTACTCATGTATCCCGCACCATGTGACCATGGAGGCTGTCCAATACCATTTAAACAAATATAGTCAATATAGTCATGACTTAATTTCATTTATTTTGGACAGCACCTCACTTTTATTAAAACATATTTTTTTCATTTTTGATAATAAATATTATTTACCGGTGACAGGAGCACCCATGGGTTCTAGGCTCTCTCCCACCATCTCTAATTTTGTTATGAGGTGGTGGGAGGAATTCTTCATTTTTTCCATATACAATCCCTTCCATGGCCACATGGTGCGGTATCATGGATGATAGTATAATTATTTGGAAAGACAGTGATTCCAATTCAGCTGAAACAATACTTAAATCATTCAAAGCATACATAAATCAGAACAACTGTAATTTGAGCTTTATTCTAACCACGGATAAATACAATGTCCCTTTTTTAGACCTTGTCCTAAAAGGTAGCACAATTACAGGCAAAATCGATGTGAACATGTACAGAAAGCCTATTGCAGGCAACATGATTTTACGTGCTTCCAGTGCTCACCCAAGCCACAGGATCGAGGCCATCCCTGTGGGAGAGATAACTAGGGCACAAAGAATTTGCTCTAGTGAACAAGATTTCATATCCCATAGAAAAGAAATTTGTGACAGACTATACAAACGAGGGTATAGTAAAATAACCTCAAAAAAGCAATTAAAAAGGTAGACACCAAAGATAGAAGCTCCTTATTAGAAATGACTACTTGCAAAAAGCATTCAAAATATACTAATAAAATATTCTTATCGACTGAATACAGTAGAGACTTTCATCCTCCACAGTGCCACCTATTGATATGGCAATAACCCGGAAACAGCTGTATGTACATGGAGTCTGGCTTTGCTTTTGATTCCCAGTCATTGTAACAAGACTTGTATAAAAAGTCCCACTTTGACTCGAAGGAATGCTGCCTTTCAATAGGTGGCACTGTGGAGGATTTATTCCATCTCCCTTATTTGCATATTACCCAGAGGAGCGTGCGTGGCCATTTGAGTCTCCTCACTTAGTTTATAGTATATAGTTGCTCTCCCTAAGGAGAAAAGAGCGTTTCTGACCCCTGTCCCAGGCCTCTCACTAGCAAAAGCCAGACTCCTACTGTACACTGATGATGGGCAATAACCCGGAAACAGCTGTATGTACATGGAGTCTGGCTTTGCTTTTGATTCCCAGTCATTGTAACAAGACTTGTATAAAAAGTCCCACTTTGACTCGAAGGAATGCTGCCTTTCAATAGGTGGCACTGTGGAGGATTTATTCCATCTCCCTTATTTGCACTAAACAGTCAGTTACACAACACCCGGTGAAGTCAAAGCCAGGGACAGAGCAGAGGTCCATCTTAATCTCAACTCAAATAACTGCATCACTAGCTTCCAGTAAGTCCAACAGATAACTAGGAATGTAGGAATTTTTACTGTGTAATCTCTAGATCCAAATATAGAGAGCGTTAAAAGAGAAAATGGTGTGGATTCAAAATTCAACTGTATTACAACATGCTCTTTTACTGCATAACCAATTGCTCTACCAAGTTTCTGCAAGACTGCCATTATTGTATTGCATTACCAAGTTCAAGCTTTAGTAAAACTGTGCACCTCCAGTTTACTAATCAAAAGCTACCAGGACTTGTGTCAAGTTATTTTCCGGCATTGACCATTATAGTCCCAGATGAAGTTCTGGTGTCATGTGACAAAGCACTGTTCATTATAAAAAGAAATACATATGTCTTTTGTGCCACTATGCTGTGACTGAGTAGAACACCTTTGCCGCCATTGTTGAGAGAGATTGCAGAGCCACCCGTGACATCCATCTTGCAATCCCTGTGGTCTCCCCCACTTTGCTGTGTCACGCTCCGACACTGCACAATTTTTAAAAAAAAGCCAGAATGCCGGTTGTACAGGAAAGAGAGATGTTTCATCTGTGAGTACATCTGCCAGAAAAACGCTTGCATCTGCAATCCTACATGATCATTCACAATAACTTTCCTCTGCAGAAATCCACATGTGGAATCTGACTCTTTGGTATCAGGCCGGCCTAGGGAAAGTCTCACAAGAGCAGATTTTAATTGCCTAGCCTGTGATCACCATCCACATGGAAGATTCGCAGTAAAACGTGGGCATTGAAAGACATGTGTTTTCAATCTTTTTTTCACACTTGTGGGTATGAATTGCGTACTGCTAGAGCAGAAGAACAATTGCAGCATGCTCTATTTTAGCACAGATGTCCCCAATTAAAGTCAATGGATGTGTGTGTTCCATAGCTGCTTATTGGCTATATGTTATGCCCTCACTGATTAGTCAAGGGGGATCGTGAGAGTTCAGAGCGGGAAACTACACAGGGAGCCAGTATGCTGAGGGTTTTAGTGAAAAAAGTGTGGGAATAAAATATGAAGTGAAGGAGGAGTTAGTGAGTAGTCTGCGGAGAGTCATCAGAGCAGGTTGTGTAGGAGAAGATCAGCAGAGCGAACAGCTACAACATGCTATTTTCAGCAGGGAAGCTAGGATTCATCAGCTCCCTAGTCTGCCAGCAGTGAGGAGAAAAGAAGCTGGGACCCATTCCACTAAACTGTGAGTTACAGAACATCCGGTGAAGTCAAAGCCAGGGACAGTGCGGAGGTTCATCTTAATCTCAACTCAAATAACTGCATCACTAGCTTCCAGTAAGCCCAACAGATAACGAGGCCTGTGGGAATTTCTACTGTGTAATTTCTAGATCCAATTATAGAGAGAGAGTTGAAGAGGAAATGGTGTGCAAATCAGGGGAAATGAAGAGGGGATCTGCATATAATATAGACAAGGACTACAGGTGTCCAAACCATCTTTGGGAAGCAGAGAGACACAACAGACCTACATGCAAGCACAACTCTGAGTGGGAACAAAAACAGATACATCGAAACAGTACAAAGACCAGCATCAACTACTGAGAGATGCTGGTTCTTCTGTGCTGCAGACTAAAGGAGATTGGCTGCTGGAAAATTCCACACCCAGCAAGCTCAATTAGCCCTCACCTATGGAGCTGTGCTACTAGGAACCTTAGTACTACAGATCCCAGCAGCACACCCAGATTGCCATTGTTGTATTGCATTACCAAGTTCAAGCTTCAGTAAAACTGTGCACTTCTAGTTTATTAATCAAAAGCTACTAGGACTCATGTCAAGTTATTTTCCACCACTGACCCTTATAGTCCCAGGTGAAGTGCTGGTGTTACGTGACAAACCACTGTTCATTATAAAAAATAATATATATGTCTTTTGTGCCACTGTGCTGCGACTAGAACACCTTTGCCACCATTGTTGGAAGAGATTGCAGAACCACCTGTGACATACATTTTGGAATCCACGTGGTCTCCCTCAATTTGGCGCGTCTCGCTTGGACACTGCGCAACTTCAAAAGAAAAGCCAGAATGCCGGCTGGAGAGGGGAGAGAGATGTTTCATCTGTGTATGCGTAGACATAGCATACATCTGCACAGAAAAACGCTTGCATCTGCGATTTACATGATCATTCGCAATTACTTTCCTATGTGGAAATCCACATGTGGAATCTGACTCTTTGGTGTGAGCCCGGCCTAAGGAAAGTTTAACATGAACAGATTTTAATGGTTATCTGCATGGTAGATCTGCAGTAAAACGCGGGCATTGGAAGGCATGTATTTTCGATTTTCTGTTCACACTCACAGGCAGAATAAAAATTGCAGCATTCTCTATTTTAGCAAGTACGGGCTCTATTGATTTTTATGTATGTGTTAAAATCACAGTCCATATGCAATTACATTGTGGGTGGGCGCAGGTTCGTGCGCGGATTCGTATGCAAGTTGCTAGGAGATCAAATAACAAACAGAATAAAAGAAAGCAGGAATGTGGGAACAGATAGGGCAGGACAGAGTTTTAGAGAGCTACACACTAGTATTATCTATCCTCAAACAAATAGGAAAGGGGATCCACTCTTTGTTGTACAGACAATAATTCGGTTTTGTGAGCTAAGAAGTGATTGTTTTATGCATTTTTATATTGTGCTTTTTTCTGTAATCTGCTAGATAGCTTGCTTCTTTCTCTCTATGTTGTCATATGTGTAGTGATGGAACTTTTCATATTGTCTGCGCTGAGGTCCACGTGTAGTAGTTCTCAGCATGTGTCACCCCACATTTCTTTGCCTGTGTGTGACCTGTCTCTATGCTGGTAGTGATAATTGTACTCTAGTGATAAGGGGACTATATGAATGATAAGGTAACTAAATTGATCAAGGCTATATCTCTGTCAGTGAAGAGGCAAGGAGGGAGTACTGGGCATTTTGCCATGATCATCAGAGTTCCAGCCTGACGGGGCCAACAAAGGGCCAAATACCAACCAGGGGCCTCCGTCGCAGCAAGCTGCAACATCTCCAGCACTTCCTTGACCCCATAAATGGGGCAGGTCAAACGCTTCAGTCAACGTTCAAACGATGGAAATGCAGCGGTATGTCCAGAACTTGCTGCAGAACGTGGTGGAAAGCTTTGGAAAGCATGTAGCGCAAGTTCTCCATCGTCTCCCAGAGAATCTGTAACTTGTCACCCAGAACTACATGCTGTATTTCCTGAAAGTGCCCTACCACCAAACTCCCCTTTCAAACTTTACTACATGATTGACAAGTATAGATGCCGACAGTCTCAGTGCCAATTCGCCATGCCACCGCCACCCCCAAGGTAGTCATGGCTATTTGACTTTTGGCTATAGCTACATATAAAACCCAACTGCTGGGTATGTTCCTGTATTGGCCCCACAGTTCCCCTGATATAGGTCCCTACAGATCACAGCATTGACATGCCACTAGGTGTGCAATCACACACTGGCATGCCATTTGAGCCTTTTGGTTCACCCAACTGTGATCCTGGGACCCGGTATCAGGATCAGTAAGGAGCCACATCGTATTAATCTGTTAAGTTTTAACATGAATGTACCTTCATGATTTTTTCCAGTTATTGGCGAGTTTTCCTGGGCACCATTCAGATGAAAGCCGAAAACATTTACACGGTAATTAAAGCTGCTGTGGTTCAGCATAATTTTTGCCAGATCAATGACAGCATACACCAGCATGTTCTGAACTTCAAGTTAGAGACCCCTTTGCAGAAGACTTCCTGACTTCTCACAGAATTTCCGTGGCAGATGAACTTTTTCCACAAAGCCATTTTTTTAGTTGGAGACTCGCAAGACAATGAGGACCCTTGACATAGATTGCAAGTAGAGATGAGCGTACGTACTCGTTTCAAGTAATTACTCAATCGAGCACCGCGATTTTCGAGTACTTCAGTACTCGGGTGAAAAGAGTCGGGGGGCGCCGGGGGGTGGACGGAGGCGTGGCGGTGCGGGGGGTAGCAGCGGAGAACAGGGGTGAGCCCTCTCTCTGTCCCTCTCCCCCCACTCACCCACGGTGCCCCCCGAATCTTTTCGCCCGAGTACGGAAGTACTCAAAAATCGCGGTTTTCGGGCCAAAAAGGGGTGTGGCCAAGTAGGTTCGCTCATCTCTAGTAAAGACCCATCTTTTGCTGTCCAACCCTCTGCGTGGAAATGGTCGCAGAATGTGGGTTAACAGGCCAAAGCCCACATCTGCAAAAATTATGAAAAGAGGCTGGTGTACCTGAAGAATCAGTAAGCAACCGTGTCTCTGGCAGGGCCAGCTGGTTGGAAAGAAGCTGATGCCCCATTTGGGATAACCTGAAAATGTGAGCATCTGCAGTGCTTCCATAGGTACAAACCAGTAGTTACTGTCGCCTATCACCAATAGAACTATGGAACAGTATTACTTACAGTTGTAATATCAGGACCCCAAGTGCGGCAGCTTCTTCACATGAATGTGCTTACCATCCAGGGCCCCGCAGTAGTTTGTACACAATATAAATGAAGAGGTCCTGCAGCACCACTTTTAGTACCCAATCATGGGGAAGAACTTCTGCACAGCCGATCAATAAGGGTGAACCAACCTTTATATATTGCAGTCCAAATAAACAAAGAAGATCCGCAGCAGACCAGAGGATGAAGTAAAACAAAGTTCTTTTATTCCAAATCCATAAATGGTACAGGCAGCGACGTTTCGACCGTCTCCGGTCTTTATCAAGCATGCTTGATAAAGACCGGAGACGGTCGAAACGTCGCTGCCTGTACCATTTATGGATTTGGAATAAAAGAACTTTGTTTTACTTCATCCTCTGGTCTGCTGCGGATCTTTGTTTATGTGGACAGTAGTTTGTACACTGCGCAGCAGCCTGAAATCCCTCAGCGATGTTCAGCCAGTCTTGCGGGTATACTCGCTAAGGCACTACTCGCTCGAGTAATGTGCTTTAGACGAGTATCTTCTAAAGATTCGGGGGCCGGCGCGGGGAGCTGCAGGGGAGAGCAGGGAGGAACGGAGGGGAGATTTCTCTCTCCCTCTCTTCCGCCCGCTCTCCTCTGCTCCCCGCCGCAACTCACCTGTCAGTTGCGGCGGCCCCCGAATCTTTAGGGACGAGCAGTGAGATACTTGGCTAAGGCACATTACTCGAGCGAGTAGTGCCTTAGCGAGTATACTCGCTCATCCCTAGTTAGTATCTGCATAGCTCAATCCAGAACAAACCTCCTCCAGCAGCTTGTCGAATGATCATGTAGTGTCCCAGAATCAGAGTCCTTGTGACACCCCAGTGCAAAGTTGTTGTGTGGTTTTATAAAGCATATTTTTCACAATGCATAATAATGTATATTGTTTATATTTTGCACTGCTCTGCCTTATATTTGTAGTACCTTGCATTAGCCCAGGCTATGCAGAGATATAAGGGTTAAATTGTACAGTCGAGATGTGATTTTGGTAGAGATGAGCGAGCACCAAAATGCTCAGGTGCTCGTGTTGAACTTTTCGTGATGCTCAAGAGCTCGTTTCGAGTAACGAACCCTATTTAAGTCAATGGGCGACTCGTGCATTTTTGTATGGGACCGACGCTCCGCATAGGTGATTACTTGTAAAACTCATGGAAACACCACAGAAACGGATAGGGAAGGGCAGGGGCAGCATGCTTGGCTGCATCTGAGGCTCCCAGATCCCACTATTAAGCCACAATTGGGGCAAGAGTTTGCCTCCCCACTCCCTAACAAATTTTTACTTCGGTCAAACCCTCATTAGCAAGGCACACCTTAGCTAAGCACCACACTACCTGCAACCAAGGACAATCACTGCCTTCGGGTGACACTGGTGGCTCTTCTCCTGGGTTACATGCTGCCCAACCCCCCGCACGACCCTGCGTCCACAGCGCACGCAAAAGTTTCCCTGCGCAGCCTTCAGCTGCCCCCATGCCACACGCTGGCCTCATAGCCACACCACCCTCATGTCTATTTATAAGTGCGTCTGCGATGAGGAGGAACCGGAGGCACACACTTCAGAGGGTTGGCAGGACTTACCTTAAGGTGACCAGCAGATGCTCCTCAGGGGAGATACATCAGCGCATGTTAGTGTCTGCATAGCTTAATCCAAAACACACCTCTTCCAGCAGCTTGTCGAATGATCATACAGACATGCCGCAGAAGGTGAGAACCTTTCTAGATGTGTGTGCAAATCACAGTACAGACTGTTAAAGTTGCCCTTACTTGGTCGCTACAACACCAGAGGGTGAACCCAGAATCTCTGCTTCTTTCTTCTGGGCTCTTCCTCCAGCATCAGATGTGATGCTTCAAAAAAAAAAAATAGTATATACCAGCCAAGCCAAAAGAGCAGTATCCTGTTCTGAAGGCATGGTTCTAAGAGCAAATTCAACAGCCCTCACCATGACAAAAGCATGTGAAAATGTCGCCTGGGCGTTCACCTGAACAAAATAAAATGATGGTTCCAGTAGCAACTTTCTGATCTAATTACCTGCTTGCGATCTTTCTTTCATGTAGTTGATATACTGTACTTCTGCTGAAAAAAAAATCTGCGATCTTCCACGACCATTGCTTTCCACAATCGCTCACACTGTGGATATCCACACCTAGAATCTGACCCGTTCGTGTGAGCCCGGCCTAAAGGGGACAGAGAATGTGACATTTATGTTTAGATGTTCAGTGATTGGCAGAGTGGTCATGTAAGAGATGAACGGCACATGGCCGCGGCAGTTGCTTCCAGGATTGGATCAGCAGGGACTAAAATGGCAGCACTAGACCAAGGAGGGGAATATGGCTGTAATGTATGGAGAGTGACATAGAAGCTTAGTCTGAAAAATTTGGAAAAGTGAACCTTCTGCTCCCATGCACTTACATTACTACTAGAGATGAGCGAGCACCAAAATGCTCGGGTGCTCGTTACTCGGGACGAAAATTTTGCGATGCTCGACGGTTCGTTTCGAATAACGAACCCCATTGAAGTCGATGGGCGACCCAAGCATTTTTGTATATCGCCGATGCTTGCTAAGGTTTCCATTTGTGAAAATCTGGGCAATTCAAGAAAGTGATGGGAACGACACAGCAACGGATAGGGCAGGCGAGGGGCTACATGTTGGGCTGCATCTCAAGTTCCCAGGTCCCACTATTAAGCCACAATAGCAGCAAGAGTGCCCCCCCCCCCCCCTCCCAACAATTTTTACTTCTGAAAAGCCCTCATTAGCAATGCATACCTTAGCTAAGCACCACACTACCTCCAACAAAGCACAATCACTGCCTGGATGACAATCCGCTGCCACTTCTACTGGGTTACATGCTGCCCAACCACCCCCCTGCACAACCCAGTGTCCACAGCGCACACCAAAGTGTCCCTGCGCAGCCTTCAGCTGCCCTGATGCCACACCACCCTCATGTCTATTTATAAGTGCGTCTGCCATGAGGAGGAACCGCAGGCACACACTGCAGAGGGTTGGCACGGCTAGACAGCGACCCTCTTTAAAAGGGGCAAGACGATATCCCACAATGCTGTACAGAAGCAATGAGAAATATAATCGTGTGCCACCACAATCAGGAGCTGCACACGTGGGCATAGCAATGGGGAACCTGTGTGCCACACACTATTCATTCTGTCAAGGTGTCTGCATGCCCCAGTCAGACCGCGGTTTTTTATAAATAGTCACAGCCAGGTACAACTCCGCAATGGGAATTCCGTGTGCACCCACAGCATGGGTGGCTCCCTGGAACCCACCCGCTGTACATAAATGTATCCCATTGCAGTGCCCTGGACAGCAGAGCTAACGTCAGATTAATGCAGGTGGGCTTCGGCCCACACTGCATACCCCAACCTGACCGGGGTTTTTAATTCATAGACACAGGCAGGTACAACTCCCTATTGTGAAGTCCCTGTGGACCGACAGCATGGGTGGGTGCCAGGAAGCCACCGGCGGTACATAAATATATCCCATTGCAGTGCCCATCACAGCTGAGGTAATTTCATGTTTAATGCAGGTGGGCTTCGGCCCACACTGCATGCCCCAGTCAGACTGGGGTTCTTTAGAAGTGGACACATGCAGTTACAACTCCGTGTGGACCGACAGCATGGGTGGGTGCCAGGAAGCCACCGGCGGTACATAAATATATACCATTGCAGTGCCCAGCACAGCTGAGGTAATGTCAGGTTTAATGCAGGTGGGCTAAAAATTAATTGGATTACACTGTAGGCGAGGGCCCCAAAAAATTGGTGTACCAACAGTACTAATGTACCTCAGAAAAATTGCCCATGCCCAACCAAGAGGGCAGGTGAAACCCATTAATCGCTTTGGTTAATGTGGCTTAATTTGTAACTAGGCCTGGAGGCAGCCCATTTAAAATTAAAAATTGGTTCAGGTGAAAGTTTCAACGCTTTAATGAGCATTGAAATGTATAAAAATTGTTTACAAAAATTATATGACTGAGCCTTGTGAGCCTAAGAAAAATTGCCCGTTCGGCGTGATTATAAAGTGAGGTTTCAGGAGGAGGAGCAGGAGGAGGATGAATAGAATACACAGATGGATGAAGCAAAAAGGTCCCCGTTTTTGATGGTGATAGAGAACGATGCTTCCATCCGCGGGTGCAGCCTACGTATTGCTTAGGTATCGCTGCTGTCCGCTGGTGGAGAAGAGAAGTCTGGGGAAATCCAGGCTTTGTTCATCTTGATGAGTGTAAGCCTGTCGGCACTGTCGGTTGACAGGCGGGTACGCTTATCTGTGATGATTCCCCCAGCCGCACTAAACACCCTCTCTGACAAGACGCTAGCCGCAGGACACAGTCTTGCTGGGGAGCCATAAAGCTGGCAAAGGCCTTGGAGAATGTTCCCCTGCCTGCGCTGTACATGCTGCCTGATTTCTGCGCCTCCCCTGCTACCTGGCCCTCGGAACTGCGCCTTCTGCCACTAGCGCTGTTGGATGGGAATGTTACCATCAGTTTGTCCGCCAGGGTCCTGTGGTATAGCATCACTCTTGAACCCCTTTCCTCTTCGGGTATGAGAGTGGAAAGGTTCTCCTTATACCGTGGGTCGAGCAGTGTGTACACCCAGTGATCTGTAGTGACCAGAATGCGTGTAACGCGAGGGTCTCGAGAAAGGCATCCTAACATGAAGTCAGCCATGTGTGCCAGGGTACCTGTACGCAACACATGGCTGTCCTCACTAGGAAGATCACTTTCAGGATCCTCCTTCTCCTCAGTCCATACACGCTGAAAGGATGACAGGCAAGCAGCATGGGTACCCTCAGCAGTGGGCCAAGCTGTCTCTTCCCCCTCCTCCTCGTGCTCCTCCCCCTCCTCCTCCTCAATGCGCTGAGATATAGACAGGAGGGTGCTCTGACTATCCAGCGACATACTGTCGTCCCCCGCCTCCGTTTCCGAGTGCAAAGCGTTTGCCTTTATGCTTTGCAGGGAACTTCTTAAGAGGCATAGCAGAGGAATGGTGACGCTAATGATTGCAGCAAGACTCCTCAACGTTTCCAAGGACCTGGCAGATGGCTGCCAACCAGGTCCACTCTTCTGTAAATAATTGAGGAGGCTGACTCCCACTACGCCGCCCATGTTGGAGTTGGTATTCCACTATAGCTCAACGCTGCTCATAGAGTCTGGCCAACATGTGGAGCGTATAGTTCCACCGTGTGGGCACGTCGCACAGCAGTCAGTGTACTGGCAGATTAAACCGATGCTGCAGGGTCCGCAGGGTGGCAGCGTCCGTCTTGGACTTGCGGAAATGTGCGCTGACGCGGCACACCTTTCCGAGCAGGTATGACAAGTGTGGGTAGCTTTTCAGAAAGCGCTGAACCATCAAATTAAAGACATGGTCCAGGCATGGCACGTGCATGAGGCTGCCGAGCTGCAGAGCCTCCACCAGGTTACAGCCGTTGTCACACACGACCATGCCCGGTTGGAGGCTCAGCGGCTTAAGCCAGCAGTCGGTCTGCTCTGTCAGACCCTGCAGCAGTTCGTTGGCCGTGCGCCTCTTCTCTCCTAAGCTGAGTAGTTTCAGCACGGCCTGCTGACGCTTGCCCACCACTGTGCTGCCACGCAGCGCGACACCGACTGCTGGCGACGTGCTGCTGCTGCTGACACATCTTGATTGCAAGACAGAGATTGAGTTGGAGGAGGAGGGTGGTTTAGTGGAGGAAGCATACACCGCCGCAGATACCAGCACGTGAGCGGTCCCAGGCTCTGACTCGTTCCCAGCCTCAACTAAATTCACCCAATGTGCCGTCAGGGAGATATAGTGGCCCTGCCCGCCTGTGCTTGTCCATGTGTCCGCTGTTAAGTCGACCTCGTAACCACGTTGGTGAGGGCGCGTACAATGTTGCGGGAGACGTGGTCGTGCAGGGCTGGGACGGCACATCGGGAAAAGTAGTGGCGACTGGGAACCGCCGCCGCCATCATGCTTTTGAAAGCCTCCGTATCCACAAGCGTATACGGCAGCATCTCCAGGCTGATCAATTTGGCTATGTGCACGTTTAACGCTTGAGCGTGCGGGTGCATGGCGGCGTACTTGCACTCAAACAGTTGCGCTAGCGACGTCTGGATGCTGCGCTGAGAGACATTGCTGGATGGGGCCGAGGACAGCGGAGGTGAGGGTGTGGGTGCAGGCCAGGAGACGGTAGTGCCTATGTCCTCAGAGGGGGGTTGGATC
Organism: Eleutherodactylus coqui; assembly: GCF_035609145.1. Taxonomy (NCBI): domain Eukaryota; kingdom Metazoa; phylum Chordata; class Amphibia; order Anura; family Eleutherodactylidae; genus Eleutherodactylus; species Eleutherodactylus coqui. Next base: position 269,189,557 of record NC_089839.1, on the reverse strand, counting down.
TCAGTGGCAGGTTGGGGCACAGGGGGAGAGGCAGTGGTGCAAACCGCAGGCGGTGAACGGCCTTTGTCCCACCTTGTGGGGTTCTTGGCCATCATATGCCTGCGCATGCTGGTGGTGGTGGCTCCCCAGCTGATCTTGGCGCGACAAACCTTGCACACCACTGTTCGTCGGTCGTCAGGCGTTTCTGTGAAAAACTGCCACACCGTAGAGCACCTTGGCCTCTGCAGGGTGGCATGGCGCGTGAGGGCGCTTTGGGAAACAGTTGGTGGATTATTCGGTCTGGCCCTGCCTCTACCCCTGGCTACCGCACTGGCTCGGCCTATGCCCACACCCTGACTTGGGCCTCCACGTCCTCGCCCGCGTCCACGTCCTCTAGGCCTACCCCTACCCCTCAGCATGCTGTATTACCAGTAGTGCAGAAACAGAACGCTGTAATTAAATGTGCCACTTATTGGGCTGTGGTTGGAGGCTGACTAAGCTTACGGAACGCACAGCAGAGCCAGGAAAGAATTTTGCGCAAGCCTGCTGTAACACTTAGCTGGCTGCGTATGAATTAGGACAACTAACCCCAGCAGAGACCCAGTACACTGAAGACGGTCACAGGCAGCTCAAATAGATTTTTTTTCCAAAATGTTTTTGGAAAGGCCCACTGCCTATATACACTAAATATGTCTTCTGTCTCTGCCTCACCACTACTGGCCCTGGACTATGTAAAATTACTGCAGAGTCAGACAGTATCACTGTGGACAGGAATACAGCGGTGATGTAACAGGCAACACAGAGCCAGGAAAGAATTTTGTGCAAGCCTGCCTCACCACTACTGGCCCTGGACTATGCAAAATTACTGCAGGACGCAATGCTCTGCACGGCCGATATACCAAAAAAAAAAAGAAAGTGCAACACTGCAAAAAGCAGCCTCCACACTACTGCACACAGTTAGATGTGGCCCTAAGAAGGACCGTTGGGGTTCTTGAAGCCTACGATAACTCCTAACACTCTCCCTATAGCAGCTCCAGCAAGACAGCACTTTCCCTGATCTCTGTCAGAATGCATCTGTGGCGAGCCGCGGGAGGGGCCGTTTTATATACTCGGGTGACACCTGATCTCGACAGCCACTCACTGCAGGGGGGTGGTATAGGGCTTGAACGTCGCAGGGGGAAGTTGTAATGCCTTCCCTGTCTTTCTATTGGCCAGAAAAGCGCGCTAACGTCTCAGAGATGAAAGTGAAAGTAACTCGAACATCGCGTGGTGCTCGTTTCGAATAACGAGCATCTCGAACACGCTAATACTCGAACGAGCATCAAGCTCGGACAAGTACGTTCGCTCATCTCTAATTACTACACAATGCTCTTCTACAGCCTAGCAGTGGACAAATGTGCAATTTTACAATCTATCCTGTCTTTGCAGTTTCCCTTAAAATATTATCAGCTCTGCTTTCACATGGACAAATCGCACGGTTTTCTCACGATGCAACAAATTACATGTATGTGAAGCCCAATGGGTTCCTTCACATTCGCGAGGTTTTCTCTGATGCTATGTTGTGAGAAAAAAAAATCACGGCATGCTCAATATTTGAGCGATTTGCAAATTTTTGTAGCCCATATTTCCCTATGGAGCCTCCTTGTTTATCGCATCTCACAAGCTAACGATTTTCATGAAATGTGATACATTTCTCTACCCCTAAAATAAGCCCTAGCTGCATTCCCTAAAAATGAAAGAATACTTATCTAGCAGGCTTGGTCCGAGTCCTCCTGCTGCGCTCTGGAGCTCTGTTGAGTGTCCTGCAGTCCTTGTTCGTCCACAGAAGATCACTTCCTGGTTGCCGGATTCAAAAATCCTGCCTCCAGGAAGCGATCGGTTTGATTGGCTCATCGAGCGCTGCATTGATTGGCTGTGTAGCGCTGGGTGAACCAATGTGAGGGCTGTGATCGGTTCATCCAGCTCTGCAGGATAGGACTATCCAGGGTAGGACTTCTCTAAATCCAGGTCCTTGAAACTCCAGGGACTGTTATTGAACTCCAATTGTTTCTTTATTCAAGAAAACCAGGGACATAAAGACAAAGAAACTAGACAAACATGCTATATGTTAAGGCAACGCATTTCAGAGGCATGCAAGTTACCTTATTTATCAAGCACAAGGAACAGATTCAGTGGTGTAGGTTATATATCTTTTGCTTAATGGGAAGGGAGAGGGAGGAGTTAGAAGGGAATAGGTAGGGGTAAGGGTAGAGTACACATACTGGTTCTATTGATCTGAACAATGGCTATTTCATTGATTTGAGACTAGGAGCACCCGCGGGAAATCCTGTGACATTATGAGCCTCACTAAACAGGTAACAGGATGTAATAAGCGGTCACCCAGTAATACAATACTCACAATCTAAAATGTGTCAATATAAAGTGCAATAAATGACTATTAAAAAATAAAGTGTTTAATCAAACCTTAGACTTGGTAAAGAGCCCTCTGGTATAGGCAAAGGAAGGGATTTCTGTAAACCAAAGTGTCATAATTGTATACGGGTTAAAATACAAGTAGGCAGAATGGAAGAGGCAACAGCACTCCACATGTATTGCCACCAAGAGGAGAGGCTTCCTCAGGGGTAGCCAGCTTATATGGTTAGTGAATCTAAACATGCTCTGAATTTACGCAGAGGTGACACATTGACATGCATTGGCCTGATATATTTCTTGTCTGTGAAAAACAAATGTACGCCAAGGGAAAAATACCCCCGCCCTCCGGAGCCCAGAAAGATCAATGACGTATTCTATTATCCCTATTTTTATTGCAACGCGTTTCGGCAGCGAACACCCGCCTTTCTCAAGCAATCATAAAATTTACAATGAAATACAACTATAAATAGATACAACTAAAAAGTTTAACTCACATAACCCGCTCTCGGAGGTATAGATCAATACACGAGATTGAAAGGGGACCCAATTCAGGGAATTCAAAAAACCCTAATAGACCACATAGAGAGGGGTATAAAAAACAATAGTCTAACAATAGCCACAAGGATCAAGTGTATGCAGGAAAGAGGGTGAGCGTTGGTTTATTCTTGTTATAGGATCTGAACAATGGCTATTTTAATAATTTCAGACTATGAGCACCCGCGAGAAATCCTGTGATATTATGAGCCTCACTAAACAATACGCACAATCCAAAAGGTGTCAATATAAAGTGCAATAAATGACTATAGCTATAGCAATTTCACCTGCGCTCTGGTATCTGAACGGGCCTAAAGGTCCCTCTACATATAAAAATACCAGTATTACAAATTACACATGGCTTTAGCCAGGGCGCTGTCTTTGACGCCAAGTAGCTTTGGCAGGAATTTGTTCCACTCACCAGCATTCATACATGGCGGAAAAATAGACACATAGGCAAGTGTATTATGCCTCGGTACCCTAGGAACAGTTAGGGCCCAGAATAAACTTTACTAGTGACTTTCAAAGACAGTTCAAACAACTTCAGCAGGCAGGTTTCACAGTGCAGGCAGATTAACATTATTCAGACATTTGACGTGAAAGTCAATGGCCACAGAAGGGCAGTATTATCACCCCGCTCTCATAGACTTCAGGACGCGTGGGTGTGACAGTTATCTAGACTTCAGACGGCCGCATGGGGCTTGCAGATAAACTTAAGATTACTTGAAAAGGTTTAGAAGACTTCTGCTCTGGCCCTGCTTGAGACACACAGTCACTAGAGGAAGTAGTTACTTACAGTGGCTCACTAACAATAGACTTATGGGGGAAAAACATTCAAGCTCACTCACTCCTATTTCAAGCCTCTTCTAAGAAATAAAGTCTTTCTTGCTCCTCCATCTTCAGCAAAACAAGGGCTGAAGGTGCCCTCATGTGCCTCTGTGGTAGCAAATCCTGAGGTAGATGATGGACCTCTGAAGATGAACTCTGAACTCCTCACTGGAGCCCTTAACACACATATTTATAGATTCATCCACACCACGTCACATGTCAAGCTGGTACATTTACATACAGGCAGGAACTTTATTATTGTTAACTCTTCACTCACTGCAGTTGTGCAACACACATACTGTAAATAACTAGACAAGCTTTGCACAGTGCATCTACAGAGGACAGACATGTATGACATATATGGAGGGGCCCTAGAATAGCTATTCTGGGACACTACACTTGCAATGTGTCAATTGATGTCTGTCATGTGGTATGCTAGAGGTTATAAGTAGCAGTGAGTGGTGACAAGTAGAAGAGAAGAGTCCAGTTTGGCTAGAGAGTTCAAACTTAGTGAGAGTGCGCTAGAGGCTCTTTCTTCAAAGTCTATCCTTTCTTTAGAGTTAGTGAGTGCTGGCCAAATGAGGGTACATTCAACCCTCATGTAAAAAGAATGGAGGAAGAAGAGCTGTTTCCTGAGGTTGGATATGCCAGGGACCATTGAGACGTGAAGAGAGAAAGAGAGAGCATGCAAAGAGAGAGAGTCTGGTCACCGTGCAGAGGTGCTGTACCTTATTTTTCATCTGTGGAGAAATCTGTCCCTTGCCCAGTTTCCAGGAGTAGTCCTGGACAGATAACTAGGACTCTCAAGCTGGTGTCTTCCTGAGTGTACCCTTCCAGGAGCGGCTCCATACAAGTCTCAAGATTGTAGGGCCAGTGGCCTGAGTTCCTCCCAGATCTACTTGTGTTTCTGTGTGACCTGCATCGGTGTATCGTTATACTGTATATCCTGTTTGCCAAGTTTTCAATAGTAAAGTTTGCCAGACCCTGACCGTTCCCAGGGACTGAGGTACTTAAGTTCTACTTCGTGTGTGGACTCTATTCTTTACCACCAACAGTGCAAATTGGTGGAAAAGGAACAGTGGTGTCATCCATGACAAATCTTTATTCCTGTCCTATGTATATTGGCCATCCCTATCCTAGGGGTGTCTGGAAGAGGCCTTGTGGTGCTTGGGCCGAGGTCACGTGAAGCCCTCCAGGAAGGAGCCTGGTAACTGCCACCATGAGAAGTGATTGCTTTACCCTCCCAGCTCCCCTGCGTAGGCCTCATATCCTGAGTGGACCCTCTTGATCGCCACAAAAGCAAAGTAGCATATTTAACCATTAATGGCAGCCCATTTTGAACCTAAAAACACAGGTTTTTTTTTATTTTCAAAAGATATAATTTTTCCATCAACATAGTCACATGAGGGCTTGTTTTTGCATAGTGAGTTGTAATTTTTATTGGTACCAATTTGGGGTAGATGTAATATATTGTATACTTTTGTTTGTATGTTTTTTGGAGAGCAGGGTGAAAAACACATGGATTCTGCCTTTTTTATTTTTTACAGCATTCACTATGCAGTATAACTGATATAGCAACTTTTTTCTACGGATTACTATGATTACAACAATACCAAAATATTTTTTTTTTAACTTTTCCATCAATAGAGCTCTATAAAGGTTTGTTTTTTTCTGAGGGAAGCTGTAGTTTTCATTGGTGCCATTTTGAGGTATATATAACTTTTATTGTGTTTTTTGGGGAGAAATATTCCTGCCTATGACAAGCTTTTGCAGATCCGAATGCTATTTCATGGTGGAAGACAGATGACATCTTAGAGAGTGCCCTCCATTAACCTCGTACAGCAGGAGCCAAGCTGTCAGTCACAGCCAATTCTCGCTGTTGATGACGTGGACTGAGCTGAGCCACTGAGCCAGTGCCATCCATATGATGTAAATATACGTCATTCCACAGAAGCACCTTTACACCCAGGTTGTAGGCATATGGCGTGGAGCAGGAAGGGGTTAAATAGTACGAAATTAAAAAAGTATACTACAAAGTTGTAGAACTTTTCATTTATATGGTGATTAAATGTCCTACAGCTGGAGAATCTCTGGCTCACAATCCTGACAAAGCCAGTTTAGAATCTCCCTTCCTTGAGCGTAATCCTGTGCAACACCTTGCTGGTCGGACCTTATGAATAAGATATGGCTATGTGAGATTTGCAAATCGTTCCATTCTTTTTCTCCTAACATTTACTTACATTTTACACTGCGCCTCAACTTATTTGGGACTGGCAGTGTAAATTGATTTTGTCGCTGATCTTTTCTGATATGCGTACAGTATAGTTATATAGTATTGTGATACTTTGAGTTCAGGATCTTTAAATTCTATTGTTATTCACAGTCAGGGTTATATTAGTAACTTCATGAAGAAGAGTGCCCAAATGTTACTAAATGGATACTGATAAGTTGTGAGATAGTCTGTGCCAGCTTCCCCTTGGCTTTGTGTTATGTACATAGCTACAGATTACATTCCAACAGCAGCAAAGACAATTCTCTGTACTTGGCAAGATGGTAATTGTTTTTCATTGTAGGTTAAATGTAATTATATGGCGTCTTCTCGACCATGTTCTAATTCACAGATATGCATGACCTTATAGTTACTTGCAGATTGTCTGTAGAATCTATAGTCTCAGGATGAAACATATAACTCAAGTCTCATCCCTGCTGTCAACATTTGTGTATAAGCTGTATACAGCTGAATGGCATTTGTATATTATATATATATATATATAACACTGTGAATAAGTATAGACTAGTATTGTGTGTGCACCCAAAACCATTAATCCCCATATACTTACAATGTCTAGACGATTTTTATTTAAGATGCGCAGACACCGCAGGAGTTCCTTGCCGGCAATACTGCGAGACTTGTGTCTTTGACGCATGCGCATTGAAGAGATGGGGATGCCACGATACATCTCGGAAGCGGAGGAGCCTTCAGGTCCTGCCCCGATGCACTATATGTCCGCTTATGTTGATGTATGATTATGTATGACATATATGCACCTGACTATTGTTAGGAGTACATTACTGAGGGTGGGTACCTGTTGGTGATTTTTGGGTATTTTCTAATGGGATGCTATTTAAACAGTGTCCGTGTATGTAGAGGGTAGCTTGAAAAAGGCTCTCTTTGAGCCAAATGGTCGCCTGCGCTCTCTTCCTATGGAATGACCATGGAACAATAAAGATCGTCTAGATGTTATTTAAATCTCTCTTTGCTGCCACTTTTTCTATTACTCTGGATTATCTATAGAGTCTGGAGGCTTTGACTCTCCTGTGGCTGGCATCCTGCTTCCACCGCCCCCTGAAGGGGTCTCTCTGAGTGCTGCTGGACTCCTCTCTTCTTCTGGCACAGGGCAGAGACATCCGAGTAGCGGCTGGACAGGAATATGAGCCTCGTCGCCGCATTCAGGATGGATTAGAGAGCGGAGAGGTCTGTTCACACGGGGCAGAACTGCAGTAGCATTTCCGTGCGGACTTTTAGCATGGAAATTCTGCGGCCATTTTTAAACCTGAGACTAAGCAGCAAAGTGGATGAGATTTGCAAAAATCTTGTTCAGCTGCTGCTGACAGTCCGCTGCAGATAAGCTGCGCGGAAACTGGCATGCTGCTTGGAATTTAATTCTGCGCCATGCCAATTGTATCGCTGTTTCCGCTGCGGCCTCTCTTCTCTCCATGGGGAGAGATTTCCACAGCGGAGTACAGGCAGAAAAGCCAATATAAACCCACGCAGCCTTTTCAGCAACGGAAATCGCGTGGAATTTCTGTGCGGTCCCGCTGTGGACGTTCTCCAAGATTTCCATCCCGTGGTAACTGAGCGTTATTCTGTTAGACCTGTGCGTATAAGGCCAGATTTACAAGAGCGTATGTGTATTTGTGGAATGAATGATGCTTTTTTGCACACGCAGCGGCGTATTATACTGCACTTTTTCCGCCTGCAAGGCATGTTTAATTGCGCGCTGCAAAATATTATGCACCAATTGAAATGGCTAATTAGTCTAATGAGTTCCAGATGTGTTCTTTTTCATGCATCTGCCAGCGTAGTTAGCACACATTTGTGCATCCCTATTTACTCCTATGGGGACATTTCGTGTGCAGGAAAATAGGTCAGGCTGTGCGTTTTTTTCTTTGCATGTGAATGAAGTCAGTGGGTTCCATTCACTGCGTGTTGAGCATGCCAATTATGTGTGCAAAAGCACTCATGTGATTTTGAAGACTAATGGGAGCCGTACCTGCAATTACCAGCATCGGCCAACACACACGGGTTGGAGCCATCTGCTTCCGCTCTGTACCCTGTGTTGTGGCACTGCCAGCAGGCACCCAAACAGCTGATCAGCCCCCGAGCGGCGGACCAACTATTGATGGCTTATTTTGACCAGGAATCAACTGCATGTCTACAGCTGTTTAATAGCTACATCGCTCCCCCTCACCTGGGAATACATAGCGCTGTCAGCGCCCCCTGGTGGCTGCAGAGCTTGGTTGCAGCTTTCACCCAATAACCACTATGTGCGCTGCAGTGAGGGGCGCTGATTGGGAGGTGAGAGGAGCAGCAGTAGTTGACTCTGTTTTTGCTGTGGAATTTTCTGATACAGAAATCCACCATATTTGCGCCATTTCTAAACATATCCGTATAGCGAGCCGTTAGAATGACTGTTTGGGCGCTCTTCTACAAAGTGATCGTTGTTTAGTGGTTGTTCCATTGGTTGAGGGGAGAGACCGGGCAGCGTCCGTCGCAAGTTGTTCATAAATGACCGACTGTGACTTCACATCAGGCGACTTCTGATCAACCAGCGACTATCTTTAAGGTGAGCTGAAAGAGACCGACTATCGCCGTCACCCTGCTGGCGGCTGTAATTATACAGAACGGTCGGTGGCATTTGCTCCTACACCCCCCCCCCCCGCCCCGCAGTCTAGAGACGATGGAGCGTCTTCTTACTACAATCACACGTCCGTAAGTGGCAGATCCACTCCATAGTTTACTGACGTGGATCTGACACTATAATCTGTGGCTCAAACTTAGGCAGTTGCCGCGCTGTAATCAGTCTGTGAACCCTGACCTCTCCTCCCGGCGTCTGCGTTCCTGCACGCATATTTGGTATTTCAGCCGCACTTAAGCAGCGCTGCTGATTAGAACCACCTGATTGGCTCTTCGGCACCACATGACTACACTGCGTGCACACGGATTGCCTTAAGCAGCCGTGCACTACACACTACACTTAAGCAGCCGTGCACGAAGAGCCATGCTAACCCTAAACCTAAACCTAACCCTAAACCCCAGCGGGTCTCGTGAAGTAGCACTCGTGCACATCTCGAAAGGGGGTCTGCGTACGGCTGCTTAAGTGTAGTGTGTAGTGCACGGCTGCTTAAGGCAATCCGCGTGCACGCAGTGTAGTCACGTGGTGCCGAAGAGCCAATCAGGTGGCTCTAATCAGCAGCGCCGCTTAAGTGCGGCTGAAATACCAAATATGCTTCCTGCACGCATACACTGACCTGTACGCACCGGCGAGAGGAGAGGTCAGGGGTCACAGACTGATTACAGCGCAGCGCCCCACCGACTGGAGCTGCGGAGAATTAAAGCACTGATGGGTGCCCAGTACAGGGGTCACTATTACTACTGGGGCCACTATGTGGGTCACTAATAATACTGGGGCCTCTATGTGGGTCACTATTATTACTAGGCTACATTGGGATACGCTATTACTACTAGGGTCACTATTAATACTGAGGACACTAATAGAGTCACTAAGACTACTGGGACCACTAATGGAGTCACAATTACTATGGGGCCATTAAAGGGGGTCACTATTTCTTTTTGGGCCACTAAAGGGACCACCACTAGGGGCACTATTAATATTGAGGCTACTATGTGGGACACTAATAATACTGGAGCCACTTAGGGGGTCGCTGTTACTACTAGGATGTCTATGGGGGTCACCATTAATACTTGGGCCACTATGAAGGTCACTAATAATTCTACGGCGACAATGAGTGACACTATTATTACTAGGACCCTTTGGGCTACATTATTACTAATGGGGCCACTATTCCAGTCACTATGACTACTGGGGCCACTATTCCAGTCACTATGACTACTGGGGCCACTATTCCAGTCACTATGACTACTAGGGCCACTATTCCAGTCACTATGACTACTGGGGCCACTATTCCAGTCACTATGACTACTGGGGCCACTATCCCAGTCACTATGACTACTGGGGCCACTATCCCAGTCACTATGACTACTGGGGCCACTATCCCAGTCACTATGACTACTGGGGCCACTATCAGTCCAGCCTCACGCTGGCATATTTGCCCGTACAATAGGCAGAGAATAGGACCCGTTGTTTTCTTTGGGTTCATTCTCATTTTCGGTTTTTGCACAAGCTCTATTTTAGTGCACATTTGCGCACCAAAGGCCCCCATAGGAGTCTATGCGCACACATGTACACACGGGAAAGCACATACCTGCGAACACCGGCACCTCGTTTGGCTTAATAGCCATATAAATGAGTGCGAGGCGATTCCTCCACCAGTGTGAACTAGCGGCACTGGCGCATATACGCACGGTATTTGTACAGGCACGCATGATACATTTCTTCAGGGCGCAAAAACGCCTGTGTTTTTGCGCTTTCCCCCTTGTGAGGCCGCCCTTACTCTGATCACTTCACACCAGTCTCAGTGCCTCATAAATGTGTCGCCATCTTCTGTATTGGCGCTTTCAACGCCGCAAAATGTGTGTTTTGGGGATTATTTTTTGGCGGGGAGGACATTTCACACTCTTCCTCAGGCAGCATGAAGACTTGGGGGCTGCTGGTTAGATGTGACATCATTAGGATGAGATGACAGTGACAAGCAGGTGACATCACTGCAGCTAGGCGGCGCTGTACTCTACCTGCCCGCAGACTCCCGCTTCTGCCCCCTCCTCCTGCAGACAGTGGGGGGCGCTCTGGCCCTGACATGATGGCTCTCAGATCACATCATCATTCCAGCACACAACTCACTGACGCTTCCTCTCTCCTCCCGGGGACGCCGGGGAGTCTCCATGACGACGCTCCGCCCGACACAACAAGCAGCTCAGCAGCAGGATGACGTCAGAGCGCACATCAGCGGGAACCTCCCTGGTCTCTGCTACTGATACAACCTTGAGGTAAAATCTGCGGCGTGGAGCAGGGAAAGAGCTCTGCAGGAGCCTTATACAACAGCGCCACCTGCTGCCAGAAACAGGACAATCACTGGCTTTCCTAAAGGTCATACAGCGCACCCTGCTGGTCGCTGCAGTGTAGTGTCCGGATGTTTTAGGGCTCCCACACACTTGTGTTTGCGTTTTTTGTTAACGCGATTGTCAATGGGACTTTGTAATGTTAAAAACGCAACGCAATGCACTAAAAACGCAAGTGTGTGGGAGCCCTTAGGGCTCCTTTCCACTTGCGATTGCGTTTTTTGTTAACGCGATTGTCAATGGGACTTTCTATTGTAAAAAACGCAACTGCTTATATACCCTTATAGAAATGATTGCTGGCAATATTAAGATTGCAACATAAAAATCATAAAGATACATTATTAGTCAGATTTCTGAAATCTGTCTAAAATGAAAAATTTTGTAAGAGCATGACGAGAAATGAAAGCCGAGCTGTGATTGGTTGCTTTGGGCAACAAAGACAGTTTTTGTTTTAGTCAGTTTTATAAATCCTCCCTCTGCTGGTCGTAATAACTGGATACTGATAGCGGGCTCACGGCGTACCTTTATATATAAAACGCAGAATCTGTTTGTGTCAGATATAATCCACAGTTCTGGTCCGATTTGAGTGATATGTTGCATAAACGTTCTGCAGCACCAGCGAAAAATACTGGCGGAATTAAAAATCAAAAACACGTCCCCTGTAATTTTTGTTGCCAATAGCAACCAATCACAGCTCAGCTTTCATTTCTTATACTGCTGAGGTAAAATGAAAGCTGCGCTGTGATTGGTTGCTATTTGTTATACTGCTGAGGTGAAATGAAAGCTGCGCTGTGATTGGTTGCTATTTTTTATATTGCTGGGGTAAAATGAAAGCTGCGCTGTGATTGGTTGCTATGGGCAACACAGATTTTCTTTCGGTCAGCTCCCATAACAGTGCGGGGCTCATTTTTGTGGCCACTTTGTATATTCCAGGACTGATATTCATAAAATCGCTGTGTATCGCAGGGTGCATCTCCTAGTCCGTTATAGCAGGATCCGTATATATTTTTCTCTTTTCCGGTTCGCACATCATGGATATTCCCCGGCAACATAGAGTACCATATAAGTGAATGGGGTTTATCAAAGGGCTCCTGCAGACGAGCGTAGGCGTATATACGTCTGATAGAGCGTGACGTGATTGCGCTGTGAAGGGAGCGCTATCATGGGCTTTCATGCGTGTGGCAGCGCTGCTTACTGTAGTTTTTGCACTGTTGGGATGTTTATATCGGCACGAGACACGTCCGCACCGGCTGAGCAGCCTAATTAGTCCCCGACATTATAAATTAATACAGAGAAATCACGCAGTTCAGTGTGCGTTTTTTGCAAATACCTCCATAGACTACTATGGTGCCCCGAGTGCGCAAATGTGAACAATAACAGAGCACGTTGCGTATATTTTCATGTTGGTGAAAATCTAGTGCAAAAACACAGAATGTAAAGGAACCCATTGAAATGAACGGGTTCTGTTGTCTGCGGTTTGCCCGTCTGCAGGAGCCCTACGGCCGGCGTCACACGGACATCTTGGCGTGCACAATACGCAGTGAATAGAACCTACTGATTACAAGGGATTTGTTCAAATGCACATATTTTGGGTGCGCATTTTCGGCCATGCAAAAAAAGGTAGAACGTGTTTTATCATTCTGTGCATTTACTCACCTGAGGTCCCCATAGAATCCAATAGGGGCGCGCAAATGCGTGCGCAATACTCAAGGTGAAGCATGAAACAATACGTAATTATGCTGGAAAAAGAACGCATCTGGAACTAGTTAGACATTTCAATCCGTGCGTTTGTTTGCCGCGCGCAAATTAATATGCCGTGTGGGCAGAAAAAGAACAATAAAATTTGCTGATAAGCAAAGCAAAAAAGGCTCGTTCATAGTGCAAAACAAGTTGGGCTAAGGCCCACGTGTGAAGCCAGCGAGGGAACTCTGCGGGCAAAATCCGCATCAAAATCCTGAGGCAGATTATAATTCAGATTTCGTCACGGATTTTCTCAGCGAGGCGTGAATTCTTCAACACACAAAAAAACCCTGGATGTCTAGGGGGTCATTCACACGAGCATATTTGCGCAGTGTATTATGCGTGCAATTTTAGCATAATACGCAGTGAATAGAACCTATTGATTTCGATGGGTTTGTTTACTTGAGCGTATTTTTTCACACGATGTGTGATCGCAGTACGTCCTAAGTTGGTGCGCACTACGCGCCATAGAAGCACATTAAATCAATGGGTGTGTGTAAATAGGTGCCAAATACGTAGGAAGCCGGCGTATCTGCTGCTTATTTATGCACAATCAGTGTGATTTTGAGCATTCATTTTCATACGTGTAAATACGCTGCATATTCACGCAAGTAACAAGACTGACGACAGGCAGAAAATTGTAAGGCAACAGCGTATTTTGGCCCGTGAATACGCTGCGTATTTACAGACAGAAATATGCCTACGCCCGTGTGAATGCACCCCAAGGGCGGACTCACACGGTTGTATTTTCCTGAGTCATTCTGACTGTTAATTTTTGCGTGCATGTAATTACGTCCGTGTGAAAAAACAAACAGCGTGCTCTATTTTAGTGTGCATTTGCACACCAAAGTCCCATAGAGGTCTTTGGGGGCTGCACAAATACGCACCCAATACCAGTGCGCTTGAGCATTAAACTGCGCTTTTAGCTGGAAAAATAACACATCTGGAACTAATTAGGCTAAATAGCCCTCTAAATCAAGGTGCGGCTGTGTACTGCGCCAAAGAGCAATCACCCCACCAGTGAAAAAAGTACAGTAATATGCGCAAAAACATGCAGAGAAAAGATTCAATCACAATGCTAATACGTTGCTCTACCGCGTGCGTTTTTGCGTATATGGCGCTCGTGTGAGGCCACCCTTACGCTGTATTTAGATGGGCAAGTGTGATATAAGCCGGTGGAAATCTGACCTATATTGCACCCGTTTACTAGTGATTTTTCTGTGATTTTCATGGATGTACAATGCGTTTAGAGAGTAAAAACGTACGATTCACATCAATGTATATGCGTTTTTTGCACACAGTTTTCACATGCGTAAAAAAAACCGAAAAAATAAAAAATATCACATCTGGTTCCTACTAGAGATGAGCAAACATATTCGTCCAAGCTTGATGCTCGTTCGAGTATTAGGGTGTTCGAGATGCTTGTTACTCGAGGCGATGTTCGAGTTACTTTCACTTTCATCTCTGGGACATTTGCGCGCTTTTCTGGCCAATAGAAAGACAGGGAAGGCATTACAACTTCCCCCTGTGACGTTCCAGCCCTATACCACCCCCCTGCAGTGAGTGGCTGGGGAGATCAGATGTCACCCGAGTATATAAATCGGCCCCTCCCGCGGCTCGCCACAGATGCATTCTGACATAGATCAGGGAAAGTGCTGCTGATGCTGGAGCTGCTATAGGGAGAGTGTTAGGTGTAATATTAGGCTTCAAGAACCCCAACGGTCCTTCTTAGGGCCCCATCTGACCATGTGCAGTACTGTTGAGGCTGCTTTTAGCAGTGTTGCACATTTTTTTTTTTGTATATCGGGCGTGTAGAGCATTGCGTCTTCAGTCTGCAGTCATTGTACATAGTATAGGGCCAGTACTGGTGAGGCAGGGACAGTGGGAAACGTGAAAGAGATATACTGTCTATATAGGCAGTGGGCTTTTTCAAACAAATTTGGGAAAAATACTACATTTGGGCTGCCTGTGACCGTCTTCAGTGTACTGCGTGTCTGCTGGGGATAGTAGTCCTAATTAATACGCAGCTAAGTGTTACAGCAGGCTTGCGCAAAATTGCTTCCTGGCTCTGCGTTGCCCGTTACATCACCGCCGTCATCCTATCCAGAGGGAAACAGTATACATATATACGCTGCCTACAGTATCTGTCTGCTGTCTCAGCTCAGCCTTTAAAAAAATAGAAGCAAAATACTTAAGGCCTACTAGTGGCGTTTGGCCACTTGACTGCTTCTGCACTGTGAATTCCACTAGCTCAATCATATGCACCTACGTCTCACTACAGGCGTGCGCAAAATTCTTTCCTAGCTCTGCTGTGCGTTCCATAAGCGAAGTCAGCCTCCAACCACAGGCCAATAAGCGGCACATTTAATTACAGCGTTCTGTTTCTGCACTACTGGTAATACACCATGCTGAGGGGTAGGGGTAGGCCTAGAGGACGTGGACGCGGGTGAGGACGCGGAGGCCCAAGTCAGGGTGTGGGCACTGGCCGAGCTCCTGGTCCAGGTGTATCGCAGCCGACTGCTGCGGGATTAGGAGAGAGGCAAGTTTCTGGTGTCCCCAGATTAATCTCACAATTAATGGGTCCACGTGGTAGACCTTTATTAGAAAATGAGCAGTGTGAGCAGGTACTGTCGTGGATGGCAGAAAGTGCATCCAGCAATCTATCAACGAGCCACAGTTCTACGCCGTCCACTGCTACAACTCTGAATCCTCTGGCTGCTGCTCCTCCTTCCTCCCAGCCTCCTCACTCCATTACAATGACACATTCTGAGGAGCAGGCAGACTCCCAGGAACTGTACTCGGGCCCCTGCCCAGAATGGGCAGCAATGGTTCCTCTCCCACCGGAGGAGTTTGTCGTGACCGATGCCCAACCTTTGGAAAGTTCCCGCGGTCCGGGGGATGAGGCTGGGGACTTCCGGCAACTGTCACAAGAGCTTTCAGTGGGTGAGGAGGACGATGAGACACAGTTGTCTATCACTCAGGTAGTAGTAATTGGAGTAAGTCCGAGGGAGAAGCGCACAGAGGATTCGGAGGAAGAGCAGCTGGACGATGAGGTGACTGACCCCACCTGGTTTGCTAAGCCTACTGAGGACAGGTCTTCAGAGGGGGAGGCAAGTGCAGCAGCAGGGCAGGTTGGAAGAGGCAGTGCGGTGGCCAGGGGTAGAGGCCGGGCAAGACCGAATAATCCACCAACTGTTTCCCAAAGCGCCCCCTCGCGCCATGCCACCCTGCAGAGGCCGAGGTGCTCAAAGGTGTGGCAGTTTTTCACTGAGAGTGCAGACGACGGACGAACTGTGGTGTGCAAGGTTTGTTGCACCAAGATCAGCCGTGGAGCCGCCACCACCACCAGCATGCGCCGACATATGATGGCCAAGCACCCCACACGGTGGGACGAAGGCCGTTCACCACCTCCGGTTTGCACCACTGCCTCTCCCCCTGTGCCCCAACCTGCCACTGAGATGCAACCCCCCGCTCTCAGGACACAGGCACGACCGTCTCCCGGCCTGCACCCACACCCTTACCTCCGCTGTCCTCGGCCCCATCCAGCAATGTCTCTCAGCGCACCGTCCAGCGCAAGCGCAAGTACACCGCCACGCACCCGCACGCTCAAGCATTAAACGTGCACATTGCCAAATTGATCAGCCTGGAGATGCTGCCGTATAGGCTTGTGGAAACGGAGGCTTTCAAAAACATGATGGTGGCGGCGGACCCGTGCTACTCAGTTCCCAGTCGCCACTACTTTTCCCGATGTGCCGTCCCAGCCCTGCACGACCACGTCTCCCACAACATTGTACGCGCCCTCACCAATGCGGTTACTGCCAAGGTCCACTTAACAACGGACACGTGGACAAGCACAGGCGGGCAGGGCCACTATATCTCCCTGACGGCACATTGGGTGAATTTAGTGGAGGCTGGGACCGAGTCAGAGCCTGGGACCGCTCACGTCCTACCCACCCCCAGAATTGCGGGCCCCAGCTCGGTGCTGGTATCTGCGGCGGTGTATGCTTCCTTCACTAAACCACCCTCCGCCTCCTCTTCCTACGCAACCTCTGTCTCGCAATCAAGATGTGTCAGCAGCAGCACGTCGCCAGCAGTCGGTGTTGTGCGGCGTTGCAGCACAGCGGTGGGCAAGCGTCAGCAGGCCGTGCTGAAACTACTCAGCTTAGGAGAGAAGAGGCACACGGCCCATGAACTGCTGCAGGGTCTTACAGAGCAGACCGACCGCTGGCTTTCACCGCTGAGCCTCCAACCAGGCATGGTCGTGTGTGACAACGGCCGTAACCTGGTGGCAGCTCAGCAGCTCGGCAGCCTCACGCACGTGCCATGCCTGGCCCACGTCTTTAATTTGGTGGTTCAGCGCTTTCTGAAAAGCTACCTACGCTTGTCAGACCTGCTCGGAAAGGTGCCCCGGGTCAGTGCACATTTCCGCAAGTCCAAGATGGATGCTGCCACCCTGCGGACCCTGCAACATCGGTTTAATCTGCCAGTGCACCGACTGCTGTGCGACGTGCCCACACGGTGGAACTCTACGCTCCACATATTGGCCAGGCTCTATGAGCAGCGTAGAGCTACAGTGGAATACCAACTCCAACATGGGCGGTGTAGTGGGAGTCAGCCTCCTCAATTCTAAGAGTGGGCCTGGTTGGCAGACATCTGCCAGGTCCTTGGAAACTTTGAGGAGTCTACCCAGGTGGTGAGCGGCGATGCTGCAATCATCAGCATCACCATTCCTCTGCTATGCCTCTTGAGAAGTTCCCTGCAAAGCATAAAGGCAGACGCTTTGCGCTCGGAAATGGAGGCGGGGGAAGACAGTATGTCGCTGGATAGTCAGAGCACCCTCATGTCTATATCTCAGCGCGTTGAGGAGGAGGAGGAGGGGGAGGAGCATGAGGAGGAGGGGGAAGAGACAGACACTTGACAATAGTGTGCTGTGCTGTCAACTTGCTCACTTCTTATGTCTCACGATCCACTGCTTGCTCAAACGGGTTCACCTGCCCCCGATCCTGGGCTTAAACAGCAGAAAATTCCATGCAGGAAAAAGTGTCATCCACGCTTGCTTGCAGAATAAAATGTATAATCTTCCTTTATTTAAACATGTTTAAAAATTGCCAGGTATACACATCTCTGGACCAGACACGTATCGGCTGCACAGAGCCTTCGTCACTGGTATGATCTGAATAGAGTGTGGGACCAGCTTAAATAGGTGGAACAGAACAAATAATTACAATGGCTGTCAGCTGTACAGGCTATAGGGCAAAAGGGAAAATATACAAAAAACATCAAACTATTGCTGGTAGGATAATGCTTGTAAGTAAAACTTGTAGTAACCACATATCGCACATATAGCAATATAACACAAAAAGGATACCAACGGGCCCTCTGCCAAAGCTTCATATATTTCAATTATTGCAAGATTAACCCCTAGTTGAGACACTTATATTCAGATGCAGGAGTCCGGCTTGTCGTGAAAAACCTTGCTTTTATTTCAGTGATTTAGTGCTCTTGACAGACAGAGTACGCGTTTCGGTTACAAAACCTTGCTCACCTCCAATTAACAGACGTTCACATAAACCTTTAAAAAGCTTAACATATAATTAGTGAATTAAAAACACATGTAGTTAACCCTTACAGCAATTTTTCTTAAATCAAATCACATGGTCAGTTCCTCCTGCAAGAACTGACCCATGTTCATTTGCATATAGAGTATATAGTAAATATAGTAGGACAATATGAAATTGAGTAAGTTAATATGTATGGTAGAAAAAGTAATGGAATGAATGCAGACTTAGAAGAACTAAAAGGAACTAGAGCAGCTTATTTGTTAATTCATATATCTATGCTTGTGAAACGTTATATTAAACAAAGGCTTTATTGTAGCAGAGAAAAAAAAAAATTTTTTAAACTTTTTTCAAAAAAATTAAAAAAAAAAAAGTTTTTTTGGGGGGGAAAAAGCAATGAATTATTGTTTATTTCGTTAGAACTAGTACATATACATAAGGTATGTTCTATAATTCATCCCTTTTGGGTATCTGGTGTTTAAATTCAGGATCCAAAAAGCTTCCCTTTTGAACACTTTTTCTGGACTGACCGCACCTTTCTTTTTGTTCATTACCTTTTCTATCCCAAAAAACGAAAAATTATTTATATAGTTTCCATGCTTTTCACAAAAATATTTAGCTACACCTGAGCTGCTCATATTGCCTTTCTTAATATTGCGGATATGTTCATTAATTCGCGTTTTTAATTTGCGTGTGGTGCAACCTATGTAGTTTATATTACATTCATTACAGCGAATTATGTACACTACATTGGTAGTATCACAATTAATATAGCTCCATATTTTATATTCTTTCGCACCTCCACTGTCAAAAAAGCTTTCCTTTCTATCAGCCACATGACAGACGGTACATCTTGAGTTACCGCAGCGGTAGAAACCTTTAAATTTCAGCCAATGCGGTTTTACTATATTGGAGGAAAAATTATTCGGAGCTAGTAAATCTCCCAGATTTTTATTCTTTTTTGCGACAAATTTTATTCCTTCGTTTAGTATCTCATCAACTACATCATCTTGTCTGAGAACTGGTAAAAATTTAAAGAAAATTTTTCTGATGTTATAAAAATCTCTACTATATGCTGTGGAAAAAACTAGTCCTTTATTTTTTCTTTCCCTTTTGTCCTTACGTCTGTCTATAAGTAGCTCTTCTCTCTTTAATGTTTCTATTCTAGAGCATGTTCTGTCTAACAAAGCCTGTTTATAGCCCCTTTGATGCAATCTATTTTTGATATCCGTTTTTACTGTATTAAATGTGGAACTGTCAGAACACGATCTTTTTGCACGGATGAATTCTCCCATAGGGATGGCTTTTATGGTATGTTTAGGATGACCACTACTCGCATGCAAAATAGTATTGCATGCTGTCTCTTTTCTATAGAGTTTGGTTTCAATCCCTGTGGTACAATCACCCCTTAGGGTCAAGTCCAAAAATGGCACTTCTTCTTCATTGTATGTGACGGTAAATTGCAGGTTGACAGAATTGCTATTAATATACCTATCAAATTGATTAATTTGTTCATGACATTTATCCTGTACTAAACCTACGTCCCAAATTATTATTATGTCGTCAATATATCTAGCATACCACACCATGCGGCCAGCAAACGGATTATTATGATTAAATATGAAAGAATCCTCCCACCAACTCATAAAAAGGTTGGCTATCGCCGGAGAAAATTTGGAGCCCATCAGGGCTCCAGAAATCTGTAAAAAAAAATTCTTGATCAAATGAAAAAAAAATTGTGTTTTAACAAAAATTCAGTAGATAGAAGGATAAATTCTTTCAATTCACTACTGTAATTGCTGAAATTTTGCAGATGGAAGCGAACTGCCTCTATAGCCGCATGGTGTGGTATGCTAGAATAAAGATCCTTGACATCACACAAAATCCAACGAAAATTATCACACCATTTTAAATGTTGCAATTTTTGTATCACATGTTTACTATCTTTCAGAAAACCTGGGGTTCTATAAACTAACGGTTGCAGGGATCGGTCCACCCACGAACTTAGTCGTTCACAGGGTGAACCGATCCCTGCAACTATCGGCCGTAACGGGGGTGGAAATACCCCCTTATGGATTTTGGGGAGACCATGGAATAACGCCATGGTTGGATTTGTGGGAAGTAAATACGAAATTTCTTTATCATCCAAAACACCTAATTCTTTTCCCACATGCAGCAACTTGTCAAGCTCTCTTATGCAATCTTGTAATGGATTAGCATAAATGTGCCTATATATATATCTGTATTGCAGAGAATCTCCTTGACAAGTGCTGCATATAGGTCAGAATCTAACAACACAACATTACCCCCTTTGTCTGATTTACGTATTATCACATTTTTATTATCCATAAGTTGTTTTAAACCGATTCTTTCCTTTGCAGTAAGATTGTCTTTTCTTTTTTTCTTCATTCCATTGGTTTCCTTAAAGGGGTTGTCCGGCCATAAACATTAGGTCTCATTACTTCTGTTTGCCCATTTCCATGCACTTTGTAATATACATTGTGCATGGAAAATGAAGCAAACAGAAGTTTTGGACTTACCTGAAGGGATGCCCCCCCCCCCTGTGTTGCTCCTCCGTCGTCCCTGGTTACCACAAGAATCTTCTGTTCTTGTCAGGCCAGCTCTTGTCGGCGCGGGAACGAGCCCCTTCTCATCCGTGCATGCGCAGTTCTTCTCTCTGCAGCCGGGACCGATATACGATCTCCTTGTGTGCAGGGGGGGGGGGGAGGATGGAAGAGCCTCAGAGCAGGAACTGAGCTCCCGCCCCCTCTCTGCCTCCTCTCCGCCCCTCTGCAGTATTTGCAATGGGGAGAGCCGAGACGGGGGCGGGGCTAATTCTCGGACCTTAGCCCCGCCCCCGTCCCGCCTCTCCTCATTGAAAATAGTGCAGAGGGGCGGAAAGGAGGCAGAGAGGGGGCGGGAGCTCAGTTCCTGCTCTGAGGCTCTTCCATCCTCCCCCCCCCCCCCCCCCCCCCTGCACACAAGAAGATCGTATATCGGTCCCGGCTGCAGAGAGAAGAACTGCGCATGCGCGGATGAGAAGGGGCTCGTTCCCGCGCCGACAAGAGCTGGCCCGACAAGAAGAGAAGATTCTTGTGGTAACCAGGGACGACGGAGGAGCAACACAGGGGGGGGCATCCCTTCAGGTAAGTCCAAAACTTCTGTTTGCTTCATTTTCCATGCACAATGTATATTACAAAGTGCATGGAAATGGGCAAACAGAAGTAATGAGACCTAATGTTTATGGCCGGACAACCCCTTTAATTTTAGTTAGTTCTTTTTCTATGGCCCATTGGAATTCATCCATATATTTTGTTCTGGCATTCAAAGGGTAAAATCCTGGATTTGGAACATGGAAATCAATCTTATTTATGTCTTCCATTGCAGTTGATTCATTTTTACTTTCATTTTCCAGCTCCAAAAGGTCTTTAATCACTAGAATTTCCTTAAAGGTACAGTCATTAAATTCATTAACTTCATTAGTGCGATAGCAAATGCCAGGATCCCTCTGTAAATCTGTGCTAGTTTCCCGTGTCCTATCAAAGAAATGCCTTTTTACAGTCAAAGATCTGACAAACTTGTTGACATCTAGCAGTGTTTCAAACAAAGAAAAGTCATTCTCAGGGGAGAAATTCAGACCCCTACTCAAAACGCATATTTGTTGTTCTGAAATGATAAGAGGTGTTAGAACAATGACATTTTTATCTACAACTAGAGATGAGCGAACGTGTTCTTCCGAGCTTGATATTCGTGCGAATATTAGGGTGTTCGGGATGTTCGTTATTCGTAACGAACACCATGCGGTGTTCTGGTTACTTTCACTTCCTTCCCTGAGACGTTAGCGCGCTTTTCTGGCCAATTGAAAGGCAGGGAAGGCATTACAACTTCCCCCTGTGACGTTCAAGCCCTATACCACCCCCCTGCAGTGAGTGGCTGGGGAGATCAGGTGTCCGCCTAATATAAAAGTCGGCCTCTCCCGCGGCTCGCCTCAGATGCCGTGTGAGTTAGATGAGGGACAGTGCTGCTGGTACCGGAGCTGCTGTAGGGAAAGAATTGGTAGTTAGTGTAGGCTTCAAGACCCCCAAAGGTCCTTATTAGGGCCACTGATAGCTGTGTGTTGGCTGCTGTTAGCAGTGGCAATTTTTTTTTTCTTCTCAAAATCGGCTCTGCAGAGCGTTGCACCCGGCATTAGGGACAGAAGTGTTGCATAGGCAGGGAGAGTGTTAGGAGTGAGTGTAGCCTTCAAGAACCTCAACGGTCCTTTCTAGGGCCATATTTAACCGTGTGCAGTACTGTGCTGGCTGCTGTTAGCTGTGCTGCATTTTTTTTTTCTTCTCAAAATCGCCTCTGCAGAGCATTGCACCCTCCATTGATACTGCAGGGAAAGAATTGTATAGGCAGGGCCACAACACAGTTATTATTCATTGAATATACGCAGTGCTGCCTTTTGGTGGAAAAAAACTGAAAATAATTCTATTTGTCCTGCCTCTGTCCATCCTAAGGGCGGTGGACACGTGTCGGCTGCGTGTGCAACGTTTAAAAATCAGACGCACCCAGCTACGTTTTACTCCTGGCTTCGCCATTTGCTTTCCTTAATTGGGAAAAAAAATACCTGCTCTGCCAGAGTTATAATAACTCTGCTACCCTCACGTTCTGTGACACATTAGCAGGGCCACAGCACAGTTATTAAACTTCTCATGTTCATTGAATATACGCAGTGCTGCCTTTTGGTGGAAAAAAACTGAAAATAATTCTATTTGTCCTGCCTCTGTCCGTCCTAAGGGCGGTGGACACGTGTCGGCTGCGTGTGCAACGTTTAAAAATCAGACGCACCCAGCTACGTTTTACTGCTGGCCTCGCCATTTGCTTTCCTTAATTGGGAAAAAAATACCTGCTCTGCCAGAGTTATAATAACTCTGCTACCCTCACGTTCTGTGACACATTAGCAGGGCCACAGCACAGTTATTAAACTTAGATTATTCATTCACTAGAGGCAGTGGGGCCTTTCGTTTTCAAAAAAGGGAAAAAATTATATTTGGCCTGCAGTCTTGCGCCAATTTATTTCCTGCCTGTGAAATCAAATCACTGGTAATACAGCATGCTGAGGGGTAGGGGTAGGCCTAGAGGACGTGGACGCGGCCGAGGACGCGGAGGGCCAAGTCAGGGTGTGGGCACAGGCCGAGCTCCTGATCCAGGTGTGTCGCAGCCGACTGCTGCGCGATTAGGAGAGAGGCACGTTTCTGGCGTCCCCACATTCATCGCCCAATTAATGGGTCCACGCGGGAGACGTTTATTAGAAAATGAGCAGTGTGAGCAGGTCCTGTCCTGGATGGCAGAAAGTGCTTCGAGCAACCTATCGTCAACACGCAGTTCTGCGCCGTCCACTGCTGCAAATCCGAATCCTCTGTCTGCTGCTCCTCCTTCCTCCCAGCCTCCTCACTCCACTACAATGACACCTGCTCAGGAGCGGGAACACTCCCAGGAACTGTTCTCGGGCCCCTGCTTAGATTGGGCAGCAGTGGTTCCTCTCCCACCAGAGGAGTTTATCGTCACTGATGCCCAACCATTCGAAAGTTCCCGGGGTCCGGGGGAAGAGGCTGGGGACTTCCGCCAACTGTCTCAACAACTTTCTGTGGGTGAGGAGGACGATGACGATCAGACACAGTTGTCTTGCAGTGAGGTAGTAGTAAGGGCAGTAAGTCCGAGGGAGCAGCGCACAGAGGATTCGGAGGAAGAGCAGCAGGACGATGAGGTGACTGACCCCACCTGGTGTGCAACGCTTACTCAGGAGGACAGGTCTTCAGAGGGGGAGTCAAGGGCATCAGCAGGGCAGGTTGCAAGAGGCAGTGCGGTGGCCAGGGGTAGAGGCAGGGCCAGACCGAATAATCCACCAACTGTTTCCCAAAGCGCACCCTCGCGCCATGCCACCCTGCAGAGGCCGAGGTGCTCTAAGGTCTGGCAGTTTTTCACAGAGATGCCTGATGACCGACGAACAGTGATGTGCAACCTTTGTCGCGCAGAGCTCAGCCGGGGAGCCCACACCAACAGCCTCACCACCACCACCATGCGCAGACATATGATGGCCAAGTACCCCACAAGGTGGGATGAAGGCCGTTCAGCGCCTCCGGTTTGCACCCCTGCCTCTCCCCCTGTGCCCCAACCTGCCACTGAGATGCAACCCCCCTCTCAGGACACAGGCACTACCGTCTCCTGGCCTGCACCCACACCCTCACCTCCGCTGTCCTCGGCCCCATCCAGCAGTGTAGTTCAGCGCACCGTCCAGCCGTCGCTTGCGCAACTGTTGGAGCGCAAGCGCAAGTACGCCGCCACGCACCCGCACGCTCAAACGTTAACCGTCCGCATAGCAAAATTCATCAGCCTTGAGATGCTGCCGTATAGGGTTGTGGAAACTGAGTCCTTCAAAAGTATCATGGAGGCGGCGGCCCCGCGCTACTCTGTTCCCAGTCGCCATCACTTTTCCCGATGTGCCATCCCAGCCCTGCACGACCACGTCTCCCACAACATTGTACGCGCCCTCACCAACGCGGTTACTGCCACGGTCCACTTAACAACGGACACGTGGACAAGCACAGGCGGGCAGGGCCACTACATCTCCCTGACGGCACATTGGGTGAATTTAGTGGAGGCTGGGACAGAGTCAGAGCCCGGGACCGCTCACGTCCTACCCACCCCAGAATTGCGGGCCCCAGCTCGGTGGTGGTATCTGCGGAGGTGTATGCTTCCTCCACTAAAGCACCCTCCTCCTCCTCTGTCTCGCAATCAAGATGCGTTAGCAGCAGCATGTCGCCAGCAGTCGGTGTCGCGCGGTGTGGCAGCACAGCGGTGGGCAAGCGTCAGCAGGCCGTGCTGAAACTACTCAGCTTAGGCGATAAGAGGCACACGGCCCACGAACTGCTGTAGGGTCTGACACAGCAGACCGACCGCTGGCTTGCGCCGCTGAGCCTCCAACCGGGCATGGTCGTGTGTGACAACGGCCGTAACCTGGTGGCGGCTCTGCAGGTCGGCAGCCTCACGCACGTGCCATGCCTGGCCCACGTCTTTAATTTGGTGGTTCAGCGCTTTCTGAAAAGCTACCCACGCTTGTCAGACCTGCTCGTAAAGGCGCGCCGGCTCTGCGCACATTTCCGCAAGTCCCACACGGACGCTGCCACCCTGCGCACCCTGCAACATCACTTTAAGCTGCCAGTGCACCGACTGCTGTGCGACGTGCCCACACGGTGGAACTCTACGCTCCACATGTTGGCCAGGCTCTATGAACAGCGTAGAGCTATAGTCGAATACCAACTCCAACATGAGAGGCGCAGTGGGAGTCAGCCTCCTCAATTCCTTTCAGAAGAGTGGGCCTGGTTGGCAGACATCTGCCATGTCCTTGGTAATTTTGAGGAGTCTACCCAGGTGGTGAGCGGCGATGCTACAATCATTAGCGTCACCATTCCTCTGCTATGCATCTTGAGAAATTCCCTGCAAACCATAAAGGCAGCTGCTTTGCGCTCGGAAACGGGGGCGGGGGAAGACAGTATGCCGCTGGATAGTCAGGGCACCCTCCTGTCTATTTCTCAGCGCGTACAGGAGGAGGAGGAGGAGCATGAGGAGGATGAAGAGGAGGGGGAAGAGACAGCTTGGCCCACTGCTGACGGTACACCGGCTGATTGCCTGTCATCCTTTCAGCGTGTATGGCCTGAGGAGGAGGAGGAGGAGGATCCTGAAAGTGATCTTCCTAGTGAAGACAGCCATGTGTTGCGTACAGGTACCCTGGCACACATGGCTGACTTCATGTTAGGATGCCTTTCTCGTGACCCTCGCGTTGCACGCATTCTGGCCACGACGGATTACTGGGTGTACACACTGCTCGATCCACGGTATAAGGAGAACCTGCCCACTCTGATTCCCGAAGAGGAAAGGGGTTCGAGAGTGTTGCTATACCACAGGATCCTTGCGGACAAGCTGATGGTAAAATTCCCAGCCGACAGCGCTAGTGGCAGAAGGCGCAGTACCGAGGGCAAGGTAGCAGGGGAGGTGCGTAGATCGAGCAGCATGTACATCCCAGGCAGTGCAACAGTCTTTAAGGGCCTGGACAGCTTTATGGCTCCCCACCAAGACTGTGTCACCGCTCCCCAGTCAAGGCTGAGTCGGCGGGAGCACTGTAAAAGGATGGTGAGGGAGTACGTAGCGGATCGCACGACCGTCCTCCATGACGCCTCTGCCACCTACAACTACTGGGTGTCGAAGCTGGACACGTGGCCTGAACTAGCGCTGTATGCCCTGGAGGTGCTTGCTTGTCCTGCGGCTAGCGTGTTGTCGGAGAGGGTGTTTAGTGCGGCTGGGGGAATCATCACAGATAAGCGTAGCCGCTTGTCAACCGACAGTGCCGACAGGCTAACACTCATCAAGATGAACAAAGGCTGGATTTCCCCAGACTTCTGTTCTCCACCAGCGGACAGCAGCGATACCTAAGCAATACGTAGGCTGCACCCGCGGATGGAAGCTACGTTCTCTCTCACCATCCAAAACGGGGACATTTCTGCTGCATCAATCTGTGTCTAATATTCCTCCTCCTCCTCCTGCTCCTCCTCCTGAAACCTCACGTAATCACGCTGAACGGGCAATTTTTCTTAGGGCCACAAGGCTCACTCAAATAATTTTTCTGAACAATTTTTATAAGTTTCAATGCGCTTAAAAGCGTTGGAACTTTAACTTGAACCAATTTTTCGTTACACTGGGCTGCCTCCAGGCCTAGTTACCACTTAAGCCACATTAACCAAAGCGATTAATGGGTTTCACCTGCCCTCTTGGCTGGCCATGGCCAATTTTTCTGATGTACATTAGTACTGTTGATACAGCAATTTTTGTGGGCCCTCGCCTACAGTGTAATCAAATAAATTTTTAGCCCACCAGCATTAAGCACGACATTACTACCTCAGCTGTGTTGGGCAATGCAATGGGATATTTCTATGTACCACCGGTGGCTTCCTGGCACCCACCCATGCTGTGGGTCCACAGGGAATTATAAATGCATCTGTTTCCACTTCTAAAGAACCCCAGTCTGACTGGGGCATGCAGTGTGGGCCGAAACCCACCTGCATTAAGCACGACATTACTACCTCAGCTGTGTTGGGCAATGCAATGGGATATTTCTATGTAACGCCGGTGGCTTCCTGGCACCCACTCATGCTGTGGGTCCACAGAGACTTCACAATAGGGAGTTGTACCTGCCTTTGTCTATGAATTAAAAAGCCCGGTCTGACTGGTGCATGCAGACACCTTGACAGAATGAATAGTGTGTGGCACATAGGTTCCCCATTGCTATGCCCACGTGTGCAGCTCCTGATGGCGGTGGCACAGGATTCTATTTCTCATTGCTTCTGTACAGCATTGTGGGCTATCGCCCCGCCCCTTTTAAAGAGGGTCGCTGCCTAGCCGTGCCAACCTCTGCAGTGTGTGCCTGCGGTCCCTCGTCATGGCAGACGCAATTCTAAATAGACATGAGCGTGGTGTGGCATGAGGGCAGCTGAAGGCTGCCCAGGGACACTTTGGTGTGCGCTGTGGGGGGGAGGGGGGGGGGGGGCGGTTGGGCAGCATGTAACCCAGGAGAAGTGTCAATGGAGTGTCATGCAGGCAGTGATTGTGCTTTGTTGGAGGTAGTGTGGTGCTTAGCAAAGGTATGCCATGCTAATGAGGGCTTTTCAGAAGTAAAAGTTGTTGGGAGGGGGGGGGCCCACTCTTGCCGGTATTGTGGCTTAATAGTGGGACCTGTGAACTTGAGATGCAGCCCAACATGTAGCCCCTCGCCTGCCCTATCCGTTGCTGTGTCGTTCCCATCACTTTCTTGAATTGCCCAGATTTTCACACATGAAAACCTTAGCGAACATCGGCGAAATACAAAAATGCTCGGGTCGCCCATTGACTTCAATGAGGTTCGTTGTTCGAAACGAACCCTCGAACATCGCGGGAAGTTCGTTCCGAATAACGAACACCCGAACATTTTGGTGTTCGCTCATCTCTATCTACAGCCTCCGATTCCTGCTGGGATACCTCTTTGTCAAAGCTGCCTCGTTTTTTTGCATTTTCTTTCTCATATTAACCCCTGATGTACTTGGTTCTGGGCTTGACATACTGCAGCTTGATGAATCTCTCTCTGTGGTATGTCCCTCAGTATCAGTTGTAGAAAAAGTAACCTTGTTATATTTTTTTTTTCTGTCTTTGTTGCTGCGTTTTAGTATTGGTCTGAATTCACTTCTATGCATGTGTTTTCCATTCCAATTATAGATATTTTTTGTTTCATAATCCAAAAAAACGAGGCAGCTTTGACAAAGAGGTATCCCAGCAGGAATCGGAGGTTGTAGATAAAAATGTCATTGTTCTAACACCTCTTATCATTTCAGAACAACAAATATGCGTTTTGAGTAGGGGTCTGAATTTCTCCCCTGAGAATGACTTTTCTTTGTTTGAAACACTGCTAGATGTCAACAAGTTTGTCAGATCTTTGACTGTAAAAAGGCATTTCTTTGATAGGACACGGGAAACTAGCACAGATTTACAGAGGGATCCTGGCATTTGCTATCGCACTAATGAAGTTAATGAATTTAATGACTGTACCTTTAAGGAAATTCTAGTGATTAAAGACCTTATGGAGCTGGAAAATGAAAGTAAAAACGAATTAACTGCAATGGAAGACATAAATAAGATTTATTTCCATGTTCCAAATCCAGGATTTTACCCTTTGAATGCCAGAACAAAATATATGGATGAATTCCAATGGGCCATAGAAAAAGAACTAACTAAAATTAAGGAAACCAATGGAATGAAGAAAAAAAGAAAAGACAATCTTACTGCAAAGGAAAGAATCGGTTTAAAACAACTTATGGATAATAAAAATGTGATAATACGTAAATCAGACAAAGGGGGTAATGTTGTGTTGTTAGATTCTGACCTATATGCAGCACTTGTCAAGGAGATTCTCTGCAATACAGATATATATATAGGCACATTTATGCTAATCCATTACAAGATTGCATAAGAGAGCTTGACAAGTTGCTGCATGTGGGAAAAGAATTAGGTGTTTTGGATGATAAAGAAATTTCGTATTTACTTCCCACAAATCCAACCATGGCGTTATTCCATGGTCTCCCCAAAATCCATAAGGGGGTATTTCCACCCCCGTTACGGCCGATAGTTGCAGGGATCGGTTCACCCTGTGAACGACTAAGTTCGTGGGTGGACCGATCCCTGCAACCGTTAGTTTATAGAACCCCAGGTTTTCTGAAAGATAGTAAACATGTAATACAGAAACTACAACATTTAAAATGGTGTGATAATTTTCGTTGGATTTTGTGTGATGTCAAGGATCTTTATTCTAGCATACCACACCATGCGGCTATAGAGGCAGTTCGCTTCCATCTGCAAAATTTCAGCAATTACAGTAGTGAATTGAAAGAATTTATCCTTCTATCTACTGAATTTTTGTTAAAACACAATTTTTTTTCATTTGATCAAGAATTTTTTTTACAGATTTCTGGAGCCCCGATGGGTTCCAAATTTTCTCCGGCGATAGCCAACCTTTTTATGAGTTGGTGGGAGGATTCTTTCATATTTAATCATAATAATCCGTTTGCTGGCCGCATGGTGTGGTATGCTAGATATATTGACGACATAATAATTATTTGGGACGTAGGTTTAGTACAGGATAAATGTCATGAACAAATTAATCAATTTGATAGGTATATTAATAGCAATTCCGTCAACCTGCAATTTACCGTCACATACAATGAAGAAGAAGTGCCATTTTTGGACTTGACCCTAAGGGGTGATTGTACCACAGGGATTGAAACCAAACTCTATAGAAAAGAGACAGCATGCAATACTATTTTGCATGCGAGTAGTGGTCATCCTAAACATATCATAAAAGCCATCCCTATGGGAGAATTCATCCGTGCAAAAAGATCGTGTTCTGACAGTTCCACATTTAATACAGTAAAAACAGATATCAAAAATAGATTGCATCAAAGGGGCTATAAACAGGCTTTGTTAGACAGAACATGCTCTAGAATAGAAACATTAAAGAGAGAAGAGCTACTTATAGACAGACGTAAGGACAAAAGGGAAAGAAAAAATAAAGGACTAGTTTTTTCCACAGCATATAGTAGAGATTTTTATAACATCAGAAAAATTTTCTTTAAATTTTTACCAGTTCTCAGACAAGATGATGTAGTTGATGAGATACTAAACGAAGGAATAAAATTTGTCGCAAAAAAGAATAAAAATCTGGGAGATTTACTAGCTCCGAATAATTTTTCCTCCAATATAGTAAAACCGCATTGGCTGAAATTTAAAGGTTTCTACCGCTGCGGTAACTCAAGATGTACCGTCTGTCATGTGGCTGATAGAAAGGAAAGCTTTTTTGACAGTGGAGGTGCGAAAGAATATAAAATATGGAGCTATATTAATTGTGATACTACCAATGTAGTGTACATAATTCGCTGTAATGAATGTAATATAAACTACATAGGTTGCACCACACGCAAATTAAAAACGCGAATTAATGAACATATCCGCAATATTAAGAAAGGCAATATGAGCAGCTCAGGTGTAGCTAAATATTTTTGTGAAAAGCATGGAAACTATATAAATAATTTTTCGTTTTTTGGGATAGAAAAGGTAATGAACAAAAAGAAAGGTGCGGTCAGTCCAGGAAAAGTGTTCAAAAGGGAAGCTTTTTGGATCCTGAATTTAAACACCAGATACCCAAAAGGGATGAATTATAGAACATACCTTATGTATATTTACTAGTTCTAACTAAATAAACAATAATTCATTGCTTTTTCCCCAAAAAAAACCTTTTTTTTTTTTATTTTTTAAAAAAAAAATTTTTGAAAAAAGTTTTTTTTAATTTTTTTTTTCTCTGCCACAATAAAGCCTTTGTTTAATATAACGTTTCACAAGCATAGATATATGAATTAACAAATAAGCTGCTCTAGTTCCTTTTAGTTCTTCTAAGTCTGCATTCATTCCATTACTTTTTCTACCATACATATTAACTTATTCAATTTCATATTGTCCTACTATATTTACTATAGACTCTATATGCAAATGAACATGGGTCAGTTCTTGCAGGAGGAACTGACCATGTGATTTGATTTAAGAAAAATTGCTGTAAGGGTTAACTACATGTGTTTTTAATTCACTAATTATATGTTAAGCTTTTTAAAGGTTTATGTGAACGTCTGTTAATTGGAGGTGAGCAAGGTTTTGTAACCGAAACGCGTACTCTGTCTGTCAAGAGCACTAAATCACTGAAATAAAAGCAAGGTTTTTCACGACAAGCCGGACTCCTGCATCTGAATATAAGTGTCTAAACTAAAGCCAAAGCTAGCCGGATGGTAATGTGAAGGCGTGTGAGTATACCTGCTTACGGGACTAAAACTGCAGCACAAGAAGACAAGGTGGGATATTCTACTTTTTTAACCCCTAGTTGCACTATGTTTGTATCTGTTGAGTTGAACCTCACAATTGGGTTAATAAAAATTGTATATATAGAGTACCATACAAAATTTCCCTTGCTATGCGATGGCATTATACTTAGCTCCCCTTTTATATAGAAATTAGCCTGCATGTTCAGGAACAACAAAACAAGAAAATTAAAAAAAATAAATAAATAAATAATTTTTAAAAAAATTAAAAAAAACAAAAAACCTTTTCCTTATTTCTCTTTGTCAAAAGATAAGTACAAATATGAGCATATATGTTGTTTCTATGTACATGATACTAGTCTGACTTGCAGTATAGCCCCCATAAAGGGATCTGATCCCAGAGGGAGAAAAAATAAATAAATAAATAAATACATTCCATTTATTTTTTACTCTGGACAAATATACTCATATTGGTTTTCTGCATATATGATGTTTTTATATATATGGTGCAGGTTTGACTTGCAGTATAACCCCCCCCCCCCCCCCCCAAAAAAAAGGGGGTCTGGTTTAAATGTACTTTCTTCTCTATGTTTGATTCCTGTATATGCAATGCAGGTCTGACTTATAATTTAACCCTTAGGGGATCTAGTCCCCAGTTTATGGATCCAAAAGGACTCTCTGATCAGTATATCATTGAACGTTACCTTGCCCCGCCTGTTATTGGTTACTTTCTCTATACCAAAACATGTGAAACTGGCAGTACTGCATGAGTGTGAATTGATGAAATGATTGGCCAGATTTGAGCTCCCAGTTTGGCCTTTTGCTATATATTGTAGATGGTCTGATATTCTGATGCTCAGTTTGCGTGTGGTACATCCAATATATTGTAACTTACATGATGCACAGCCTGCCATATAGACAACTCCTGTTGATTTGCAATTTATATATGATTTGATTGCATAAACAGTACTGGTATTGTCGCTACCAAACTCTTTAACACTTCTTGGTGCAAATTTACACATCGGGCACCGTGATTGCATGCATCTATAAAAACCATTTTTTTTTTTTTTTATTTATTCTTTATTTACTGTAAGAAGCGAAGTAATATCAACAATTGCAATGATACATGCGTTGAATACAGCATACAGACTTAGTTGAACAGCATATGTGAACAGTTTTTAATTATTTTTTATTTTAACAAGGAAAATAATAAATGAAGGGAAGGGGAGGGAATAGGAGGGGGGAAATAGATAGGGGTAAAGGGGGAGGGAATAGGGTAGAAATTAGCGCATCTCAATATCTCCGACGGTCTTTAGTTTTTGGAGTGAAATGTGTCAGAAATTTGACTGTTATCTGTTTGGTGGGGCTATTTTATGTTATGGTCTTTTTTGGAGAAGTGGGGTGAGTGCCAGGCCAAGGGCCCCAAGTTTTCTCGAATTGTTTATGTGTTCTATTAGCCCAGCTCGACAATTCCTCAAATCTACGGATTTCATTAACCTTAGTCAGCCACTGGGAGAAGGTAGGTGCTTGTGGTTGTGGTTGGAGCCAATGTATAGGTATGAGGGTTTTTGCTGCTGCCAGTAGGTGCGTGGTCAAGTTGGATTTGGAGGGTCTGAAATTTGCTGATGGTCTTGCTAGAAAAATATGTTCTGGGAGGAGGTTAAAAGAACTATTTGTTATATCTTGTATTTTAGTTTCTATCTGGTCCCAGAAGGGTCTTATTTGTGGACAGGACCACCAGATGTGCACCAGAGAACCGATGTGTTCGCTACAGCGCCAGCATGTATTTGAGTTAGAGAGCTTGTAGGCAAAAAGCCATTCTGGTGATTTATACCAGCGCGTTAGGAGTTTATAATGATTTTCTTGTAATCTGATGCATCTGGAGTGTCCGTGAGCATTTCCTAAAATAGATTTTACCTCCTTATCTGATAGATGTATCTTAACTTCCGTTTCCCAGGATCTAATAAATGCAGGTCTGGTATTGTCTTGGTGTTCGATGAACTTCTTTTTAAGGATTGAGAGTTTTCTGCTGTGGGTGTGTCTGGCTGCGGCGACCCATTCAAACTCCGTGAGAGGGCGCGAGGATGCAAATGTTTTATTGAAATTGTCTAGAGTTTTTGCTAAGTGTAAAGTTTGAAGGTGGTTAAGAGGGGTGTGTGGGACCATTGCTAGGAGTTTTTCAATGAGCTGTGTATCTTTAGTGGTACGATGGAACCATAGATCTGTTATGGTGAGTTTGTCTAGAGTGGACCATAGTTGTTCTGTGTGTTTGTCTAGCTTTATGTTTAGAAACTCCGGGATGAGAGTCAAAGGTGCTATGGGAGAGGGGGGGGGGGGAGCTAGTTCTCCTTGTAGCGAGTCCCAGGTTTCGCATGCGCCGCTTATGAGCGGATCATTTGAAGCCTTTTTATAAGTTCTACTTGAGGGGCACCATAAATCTTTTAGAAGGGTTGTGCCGTATGATGCTTGCGCTAGTGAGCTTACCACTTTTTTGAGGGATTAACTAGTTCAAGCTATCTGTTGAGTTGGGTGGCTTTATAGTATTGTTCTATGTCGGGGAGATTTATACCTCCTTTCTCCCTTCTCAGTGTTAGTAACTTTTGTGATAGACGGGGGCGTTTACCGTTCCAGAGGAATCTAGAGAAATTGGACTTGATGCACTTGAAGAATGAATTTGGTAGGCGAATCGGAATCATTTGTAGTTTATATAGAATTTTTGGTACAATGTAAGTTTGGATCAAGTTTTTCTTGCCGAACCAAGTTAGGAATGGTAAATTGTATGTTTTTAATAGTGTTGTTACCTCTTCCAGGAGGGGGGCGAAGTTTTTATTATATAAGTTCTCAAGGTTTTTTGTAATTTGTATCCCCAGATAGTCAATATGGGATTTAGCCCAGCTAAAGGAGGAGGTTGCCTGAAGTTTATTCACAGTTGACGGAGAGAGTGTAATATTTAATATGGTGGATTTTGAGGTATTTACTTTAAAATTTGAAACTGCACCATATGTTTGTAGTATTTCATTAATTTTGTTAAGGCTCTTTTCAGGGTTGGTTAGGATGAATAGTATGTCATCTGCGAATGCTAAGGTTTTTATTTGATGTTGGTTTAGCTTTAGCCCTTGAACTTCGTCACTTTGTCTCACCATCTGTAGTAAGATTTCTATTGAAAGAATGAAAAGGGTAGGGGAGAGGGGGCAGCCCTGTCTTGTTCCATTAGTAATTGTGAAAGGTAGGGAATATATATCGTTAACTTTTATTTTCGCATGGGGATTCGAGTATAATGAGAAAATGGCTTGGGTGAGGGCAGGAGGGAAGTTGAATTTATCTAATATGGCTCGCATAAAGATCCAGTTTACCCTATCAAATGCTTTTTCAGCATCGATTCCTAGCAGTGCTAGGGGTATTTTTTTTGTTCTGGGCATATCTTATTGTGTGTAGAAGGCGTGCTGAGTTATCTTTACCCTCTCGGCCTGTCACGAACCCGGATTGTTCTTCGTTTATTAGATTTGGTATTACTTTGTTGATTCTTTTGGAGAGTAATTTAGTCCATATTTTGACGTCCAGATTTAGGAGCGAAATGGGCTGGTAGCTGCTGCATAAAAGTGGATCTTTACCTTCTTTATGAATAAGAGTGACGAACGCTTCTTGAGCTTGTTTTGGCAGTTGTGCTCCTTTTAGCAAGGCGTTGAAAGAGGACACTAATTGGGGTAGTATAATTCCTTGATATTTTTTATAATAAGCTGAAGGGAGTCCGTCGGGACCAGGACTTTTATGTTGTGCAAAGCTATTTAGGATAGTTGTAAGTTCTTCCAGGGTTACTGGTTTTGTTAAATCAGAGGATTCTTTGGCTTTCAGGCTTGGGAGATCTAATGGGGAAAGTAAATCTTTGATTTTTTTCTTTTTGTCTTCTATGTCTTGGTTGTCTGGTTTGTTTAAGTTATATAGTTCAGTGTAAAACTCCCGGAAAGACTGGGCTATTTTTGTGGGGCTATGATGTAAATTTCCTGTTCGGTCAGTGATGGTGGGGATATATGTTTTACTCCTAGCTTTCTTAATTAGTGAGGTCATAAGTCTACCTCCTTTATTACCATGTGCGTATAGTTGGTGTTTGAAATAAAGTAGGGATTTTGCAAATTTGTTATTCAAAATGTCTTTCAGCCTTTCTCTGAGTTCTGTTAGTTTTGATTGGGCTTCCTGGGCTTTTTTTTGTTTTGCTATCTGCTCTAGGGTAGATATTTGCAGGAGTATGTCGTCTATCTCTTTCTGATTACGTTTTTTTTGGGTTGCTCCTAGGGCTATGAATATGCCTCTGATAACTGCCTTGTGTGTCTCCCATATTAGAGGCTGCTTATCTGGTGTCTGAATATTCTCCTCAAAGAAGAGTTCTAGATTTTTGGCTATTGTTTTAGCTATTTCTTGGTTTTCTAGTAGAGATTCATTCAATCTCCAGGACCAGCTTTTGTGAATTGAGCTCGGTTTAATAATGGAAACTATTACAGGGGCATGGTCAGAAATTGTTATGTTGCCTATGTTTGGGTTCTTTATTTGGTGTATGAAGGAGGAAGAGACAAAAATATAATCAATTCTTTGGTGAGATTTGTGTGAGTATTGGTGCGATATCTAATGCGGTCCAAGCTCTCTCCAGGTCCGCTGGTGTGTGAATAATAATACGTTTGCCATCTTTTTGAATTGCCAGTCCGAAAGGCAAGAGCCATGAGTCTTGCAGGTTTTTAGCTCTAAGTACCTCGAGGAGGGGTTTTAATTGCCTTCTCTTAGTGAGGGTGGAGGGCGCCAGGTCCTGATATAGTTGGATGTTAGCGTCTTGGTATTTTATTTGATCTCTGTCTCTAGAAGCCGTTAGTATTGCTTGTGTGTCAACAAAGGAGAGTAGTCCGCAGATTATGTCTCTAGGGGGGTCTCCAGTTCTTGGCTTGGGTCTGAGGGTTCTATGGATTCTTTCGATGGTAACCTGTCTGGCTCGTTCTTCGCCTAATAGGTCTTTGAATATGGTTACTGCCATATTTCTCAAGGCTTCAGGTAGGATAGACTCCGGGAGGCCTTTAAATCTAATATTTCGTCTGCGGTTTCTGTTTTCTTGGTCCTCAATTAGGACTAGGGCTCTGTCGATCTGGTCTCTTTGCGTATCCATCTGGTCGGTTAGATCGTTTGTTTGTGCCATGAGATCGGTACAAGTATTCTCCAGGTCTTCTACTCTGTTACCAATTTGGTGGATTTCTGTTTTTATTTCTGTCAATTCTTTTAGGATAGGATGTAGCGCTTGTGCTAGTGCCTTTTTAAGGAAGTTCTTGGTTATACTTGATCTATGTGCACTGTTTAAATCTGTATCATCTTCGCTGTCTATGTCAGATGCAGAAATGTTGTCGTCTTCCGCTGCCGGTGGGGTTTTTTTTTTGGAGGGTCCCGCAGGAGAGTGGGCGCTTCTTTTCTTTAAATAGCGATGTAGATCAGATTGACTTTTAGATGTCATCTGCTGACTGGATGCAGCAGTTGCTTTTTCTTTTGCTGTCTTAACCATTTTGCGATTTGTTAAGAGCTAAGGCTTCTGCGTAGGGCACAAATTATGGTGTGTATTTTAAAACATCGATGTTCTGTGTTCCCTTTATTTATTTATTTATTTATTTTTTTGGAATAAAGGGAATGTGTCTTGATTATGCTATTCTTCTTTGAGAAGGCGTGGGGTGGAAACTGGGAATAGTAGGACTTAGGTGGTAGGGGTCGTGGGTCACCACTGCTGGGCTTGGAGGGTCTGTGCAGGTCAGAGCAGCATGCAAGAGATACAGTATGTGCTGTAAACTACGCTCCCTGGATTTGTCTGCTGGTTAGGTGTTCGTCCTGGCTCTCAGCTGACAGCCTGCTTTGCTTACGGGTGAGTACTATCACCTCCCAGGGAAGGCACTTGCCTCCTATGTAAATGCGGAGAGGGGAGCAGGGACTCCTGTCACTTTGGGTGCTTATGATTGTTGGCGCCGTGCGTTTCTATGCTAATCGTGCAAGCCGGCTTGCCGCTCGGCTCCAGAGCCCGCCGTTGTTTCAGGGCCTTTCAGTCCTTTTGTTTGTCTCCCCCGGCTCTGTTGTTACGTGTAGCAGAGCGGAGAGGAGTTTCTCGGTTATGTGGTGCACTCCGAGTGCTTCCGTCAGGCTGCGGCCGACTCGCGGTCTCTTGTGGCCGGAAATTTAGTCCCTGGCTCAGGCCGGTCAGTTAGGCCTCACCTGCCGCGTCTTTTTTAGGATGCGGAAATGTCTCTTCTCCGGTCCCGCTTCTCTCCCCGTCTCCAGGAGGTCTTCTTCGCAATAGAGGAGCTTTAGGTATGTGGAGAAGGTGTTTAAAAACACTCGTTTTAGTGGTTCTCCAGCGAGCTCGCTCACAGTGCGACTTCCCGCTCTGGTGGTTAGGCCACGCCCCCCCAAACCATTGTTTTTTAACCAATTGGTGTCTGTCTGTTTGTTGCTGTTTCTGTTTGGGTGAACTCTATTTTGCCTAAACATGAAATCAATCGATTTCGCCCTTCTAGACACACATCTGGTGCCCGACTCCAATAAACTTTTAATTTGGGATCTTGTTTTAAAATGGCTAGATTGTTGAAAAAATCTCTTTGATCTGTGTGAATTGTCTGCTAAACGGGGTTGAAAATGTGATGCATTCTCTGCTTTAATTTATCTAAATACTTCTCATTTGGACTGGTTTCTCTTGTTTGTCTGGAAGCTACAGTTTTTTTTGCCCGTTGTAGAATGCGTTTTCCATATCCCCTGTTTTGCAACCTATCACAGATTTCTTTTTCTGCATATTGGTAATCTGTAGAGATGAGCGAACGTACTCGTCCGAGCTTGATATGCGTGCGAATATTAGGGTGTTCTGGTTACTTTCAGTTTCCTGTCTGAGACGTTAGCGCGCTTTTCTGGCCAATTGAAAGACAGGGAAGGCATTACAACTTCCCCCTGTGACGTTCAAGCCCTATACCACCCCCCTGCTGTGAGTGGCTGGAAAGATCAGATGTCACCCGAGTATAAAAATCGGCCCCTCCCGCGGCTCGGCTCAGATGCCTTGTGACTTAGCTGAGGGAAAGTGCTGCTGCTGGTGCTGCTGTAGGGAGAGCGTTAGGAGTTAGTGTAGGCTTCAAGAACCCCAACGGCCCTTCTTAGGGCCACATCTACTAGTGTGCAGTACTGTGTTAGCACAGTATTTTAATTTTTTTTCCAAAATTGGATCTGCAGAGCATTGCGCCCTGCAATAGGGACAGAAGTGGGGGTTAGGCAGGGAGAGTGTTAGGAGTTAGTGTAGACTTCAAGAACCCCAACGGTCCTTTCTAGGACCACTTCTATCCGTGTGCAGTACTGTCCAGGCTGCTGTTAGCAGTGTTGCATATTTTTTTTTTCTCAAAACCGGCTGTGCAGAGCATTGCACCCGGCATTAATACTACAGGGATAGAATTGTGTAGGCAGGGCCAGAAGACATACATTATTCATTGAATACACGCAGTGTGGGTGTTCCTTGTAAAAAGCAGGGAAAACATTCTATTTGGCCTGCCTCTGACAGTACTCAGGGCTCTGTGTACGTGTGCTGTGCGCTGAACGTTCAGAAAAAAATCAGACGCAGTCAGCTACGTTTTACCGCAGGCGTGCGGCAATTTTTTTCCTGCATGGGAAATCCCTGATCTGCTGTAGGCAGCGAATTACTTTGCATCACTACGGTTCTGGGACAAATTGGCAGGGCCACAACACAGTTATTAAACTTAGTATTCATTGAATACATGCAGTGTGGGTGTTCCTTGTAAAAAGCAGGGAAAAAATTCTATTTGGCCTGCAGGCTTGCGCCAATTTATTTCCTGGCTGTGAAATCACTGGTAATACAGCATGCTGAGGGGTAGGGGTAGGGCTAGAGGACGTGGACGCGGCCGAGGACGCGTAGGCCCAAGTGAGGGTGTGGGCACAGGCCGAGCTCCTGATCCAGGTGTGTCGCAGCCGACTGCTGCGCGATTAGGAGAGAGGCACGTTTCTGGCGTCCCCACATTCATCGCACAATTAATGGGTCCACGCGGGAGACCTTTATTAGAAAATGAGCAGTGTGAGCAGGTCCTGTCGTGGATGGCAGAAAGTGCTTCGAGCAAGCTATCATCCACCCAGAGTTCTGCGCCGTCCAGTGCTGCAAATCCGAATCCTCTGTCTGCTGCTCCTCCTTCCTCCCAGCCTCCTCACTCCACTACAATGACACATGCTCAGGAGCGGGAAGACTCTCAGGAACTGTTCTCGGGCCCCTGCTTAGATTGGGCAGCAGTGGTTCCTCTCCCACCAGAAGAGTTTATCGTCACTGATGCCCAACCATTGGAAAGTTCCCGGGGTCCGGGGGATGAGGCTGGGGACTTCTGCCAACGGTCTCAAGACCTTTCAGTGGGTGAGGAGGACGATGACGATGAGACACAGTTGTCTTGCAGTGAGGTAGTAGTAAGGGCAGTAAGTGCGAGGGAGGAGCGCACAGAGGATTCGGAGGAAGAGCAGCTGGACGATGAGGTGACTGACCCCACCTGGTGTGCAACGTCTACTGAGGACAGGTCTTCAGAGGGGGAGGCAGCAGCAGGGCAGGTTGCAAGAGGCAGTGCGGTGTCCAGGGGTAGAGGCAGGGCCAGACTGAATATTCCACCAACTGTTTCTCAAAGCGCCCCCTCGCGCCATGCCACCCTGCAGAGGCCGAGGTGCTCAAATGTCTGGCAGCTGTTCACAGAGACGCCTGAGGACCGACGAACAGTGGTGTGCAACCTTTGTCGCGCCAAGATCAGCCGGGGAGCCACCACCAACAGTCTCACCACCACCAGCATGCGCAGACATATGATGGCCAAGCACCCCACAAGGTGGGACGAAGGCCGTTCACCGCCTCCGGTTTGCACCGCTGCCTCTCCCCCTGTGCCCCAACCTGCCACTGAGATCCAACCCCCCTCTCAGAACACAGGCACAACCGTCTCATGGCCTGCACCCACGCCCTCACCTCCGCTGTCCTCGGCCCCATCCACCAATGTCTCGCACCGCACAGTCCAGCCGTCGCTAGCGCAAGTGTTGGAGCGCAAGCGCAAGTACGCCGCCACGCACCCGCACGCTCAAACGTTAACCGTCCACATCGCCAAATTTATCAGCCTTGAGATGCTGCCATATAGGGTTGTGGAAACGGAGGCTTTCAAAGCTATGATGGCGGCGGCGGCCCCGCGCTACTCAGTTCCCAGTCGCCATTACTTTTCCCGATGTGCCGTCCCAGCCCTGCACGACCACGTCTCCCGCAACATTGTACGCGCCCTCACCAATGCGGTTAGTGGCAAGGTCCACTTAACTATGGACACGTGGACAAGCACAGGCGGGCAGGGCCACTACATCTCCCTGACGGCACATTGGGTGAATTTAGTGGAGGCTGGGACAGAGTCAGAGCCTAGGACCGCTCACGTCCTACCCACCCCCAGAATTGCGGGCCCCAGCTCGGTGGTGGTATGTTCGGCGGTGTATGCTTCCTCCACTAAAGCACCCTCCTCCTCCCCCTCCTCCTCAACCTCTGTCTCGCAATCTAGATGTGTCAGCAGCAGCAGGACGTCGCCAGCAGTCGGTGTCGCGCGGCGTGGCAGCACAGCGGTGGGCAAACGTCAGCAGGCCGTGCTGAAACTACTCAGCTTAGGAGATAGGAGGCACATGGCCCACGAACTGCTGCAGGGTCTGACACAGCAGACCGACCGTTGGCTTGCGCCGCTGAGCCTCCAACCGGGCATGGTCGTGTGTGACAACGGCCGTAACCTGGTGGCGGCTCTGCAGCTCGGCAGCCTCACGCACGTGCCATGCCTGGCCCACGTCTTTAATTTGGTGGTTCAGCGCTTTCTGAAAAGCTACCCACGCTTGTCAGACCTGCTCGGAAAGGTGCGCCGGATCTGCGCACATTTCCGCAAGTCCCACACGGACGCTGCCACCCTGTGCACCCTGCAACATCGCTTTAATCTGCCAGTGCACCGACTGCTGTGCGACGTGCCCACACGGTGGAACTCTACGCTCCACATGTTGGCTAGGCTCTATGAGCAGCGTAGAGCTATAGTGGAATACCAACTCCAACATGGGCGGCGCAGTGGGAGTCAGCCTCCTCAATTCTTTTCAAAAGAGTGGGCCTGGTCTGCCAGGTCCTTGGAAACTTTGAGCAGTCTACCCAGGTGGTGAGCGGCGATGCTGCAATCATTAGCGTCACCATTCCTCTGCTATGCATCTTGAGAAGTTCCCTGCAAACCATAAAGGCAGCCGCTTTGCGCTCGGAAACAGAGCCGGGGGAAGACAGTATGTCGCTGGATAGTCAGACCACCCTCCTGTCTATATCTCAGCGCATTGAGGAGGAGGAGGAGCATGAGGAGGATGAGGAGGAGGGGGAAGAGACAGCTTGGGCCACTGCTGACGGTACCCATGCTGCTTGCCTGTCATCCTTTCAGCGTGTATGGCCTGAGGAGGAGGAGGCGGAGGAGGAGGAGGAGGAGGAGGAGGAGGATCCTGAAAGTGATCTTCCTAGTGAAGACAGCCATGTGTTGCCTACAGGTACCCTGGCACACATGGCTGACTTCATGTTAGGATGCCTTTCTCGTGACCCTCGCGTTACACGCATTCTGGCCACTACGGATTACTGGGTGTACACACTGCTCGACCCACGCTATAAGGAGAACCTTCCCACTCTGATTCCCGAAAAGGAAAGGGGTTCGAGAGTGTTGCTATACCACAGGACCCTGGCGGACAAGCTGATGGTAAAATTCCCATCCGACAGCGCTAGTGGCAGAAGGCGCAGTTCCGAGGGCCATGTAGCAGGGGAGGTGCGGAGATCGAGCAGCATGTACAGCCCAGATAGTGCAACAGTCTTTAAGGGCCTGGACAGCTTTATGGCTCCCCACCAAGACTGTGTCACCGCTCCCCAGTCAAGGCTGAGTCGGTGGGAGCACTGTAAAAGGATGGTGAGGGAGTACGTAGCGGATCGCACGACCGTCCTCCGTGACGCCTCTGCCACCTACAACTACTGGGTGTCGAAGCTGGACACGTGGCCTGAACTAGCGCTGTATGCCCTGGAGGTGCTTGCTTGTCCTGCGGCTAGCGTCTTGTCGGAAAGGGTGTTTAGTGCGGCTGGGGGAATCATCACAGATAAGCGTACCCGCCTGTCAACCGACAGTGCCGACAGGCTAACACTCATCAAGATGCACAAAGCCTGGATTTCCCCAAACTTCTCTTCTCCACCAGCGGACAGCAGCGATACGTAAGCAATACGTAGGCTGCACCCGCGGATGGAAGCTACGTTCTCTCTCACCATCCAAAACGGGGACATTTCTGCTTCATCAATCTGTGTCTAATATTCCTCCTCCTCCTCCTGCTCCTCCTCCTGAAACCTCACGTAATCACGCTGAACGGGCAATTTTTCTTAGGGCCACAAGGCTCACTCATCTAATTTTTCTAAACAATTTTTATATGTTTCAATGCTCTTAAAAGCGTTGAAACTTTAACTTGAACCAATTTTTCGTTAAACTGGGCTGCCTCCAGGCCTAGTTACCACTTAAGCCACATTAACCAAAGCGATTAATGGGTTTCACCTGCCCTCTTGGTTGGCCAGGGCCAATTTTTCTGATGTACATTAGTACAATTGATACAGCAATTTTTGTGGGCCCTCGCCTACAGTGTAATCAAATTAATTTTTAGCCCACCTGCATTACAGCTGACGTTACATCCGCTGTGTTGGGCAATGCAATGGGATATTTCTATGTACCGCCGGTGGGTTCCAGGGAGCCACCCATGCTGTAGGTCCACAGGGAATTATAAATGCATCTGTTTCCACTTGTAAAGATCCCCAGTCTGACTGGGGCATGCAGTGTGGGCCGAAGCCCACCTGCATTAAGCACGACATTACTACCTCAGCTGTGTTGGGCAATGCAATGGGATATTTCTATGTACCGCCGGTGGCTTCCTGGCACCCACCCATGCTGTGGGTCCACAGGGAATTATAAATGCATCTGTTTTCACTTGTAAAGAACCCCAGTCTGACTGGGGCATGCAGTGTGGGCCGAAGCCCACCTGCATTAAGCACGACATTACTACCTCAGCTGTGTTGGGCAATGCAATGGGATATTTTTGTGTATCGCCGGTGGGTTCCAGGGAGCCACCCATGCTGTCGGTCGACAGGGACTTCACAATAGGGAGTTGTACCTGCCTGTGTCTATGAATTAAAAAGCCCGGTCTGACTGGGGCATGCAGAGACACCTTGACAGAATGAATAGTGTATGGCACATAGGTTCCTCATTGCTATGCCCATGTGTGCAGCTCCTGATTGCGGTGGCACAGGATTCTATTTCTCATTGCTTCTGTACAGCATTGTGGGCTATCGCCCCGCCCCTTTTAAAGAGGGTCGCTGCCTAGCCGTGCCAACCCTCTGCAGTGTGTGCCTGCGGTTCCTCCTCATGGCAGACGCACTTCTAAGTAGACATGAGGGTGGTGTGGCATGAGGGCAGCTGAAGGCTGCGCAGGGACACTTTGGTGTGCGCTGTGGGGGGGAGGGGGGGCGGTCGGGCAGCATCTAACCCAGGAGAAGTGGCAGTGGAGTGTCATGCAGGCAGTGATTGTGCTTTGTTGGAGGTAGTGTGGTGCTTAGCAAAGGTATGCCATGCTAATGAGGGCTTTTCAGAAGTAAAAGTTTTTGGGAGGGGGGGGCCCACTCTTGCTGCTATTGTGGCTTAATAGTGGGACCTGTGAACTTGAGATGCAGCCCAACATGTAGCCCCTCGCCTGCCCTATCCGTTTCTGTGTCGTTCCCATCACTTTCTTGAATTGCCTAGATTTTCACACATGAAAACCTTAGGGACCATCGGCGAAATACAAAAATGCTCCGGTCGCCCATTGACTTCAATGGGGTTCGTTACTCGAAACGAACCCTCGAGCATCGCGATAATTTCGTCCCGAATAACGAGCACCCGAGCATTTTGGTGCTCGCTCATCTCTAGTAATCTGTACTTGAAGTGCAAAGGCGCTTTGCCCTCAATAGCTCCCCCAATGGGATCGCTTGTATAGTTTGCATCGGATGGCAACTTGATGCGTGTAAAATCGTATTACCAGCGTCTTTTTTTCTATA
Source organism: Eleutherodactylus coqui (assembly GCF_035609145.1). NCBI lineage: Eukaryota > Metazoa > Chordata > Amphibia > Anura > Eleutherodactylidae > Eleutherodactylus > Eleutherodactylus coqui. Next base: position 269,144,695 of record NC_089839.1, on the reverse strand, counting down.
CAATACACTGGTGATGGACCCATCCTGACTATTTCCCTTAATAAGAATATCCAAAAAAAAGGGATCTGTTTGTAATCAAAATCCATGGTAAATTCTAGGTTGCAATCATTTTCATTGATATAAGTTAAAAAACTGGTTAGTTTGATCTGATTTTTTGTTTCGTATTCGTCTCTGTTCATGCCATCACTAGTCATGTGCCATATTATAATTACGTCATCAATGTAACGCCAATACCAACATATATTGTCGATAAAGGGGTTGCACTGATCATAAATATATCTGGATTCCCACCATAACATATACAATATTGCTAAAGAAGGGGAGAATCTAGAGCCCATTGGCGCCCCCACCAATTGTAAGTATTGTGTGGAATTGAACTTGAAAACATTGTGTGTCAGTGGGAATTCAGTTGCTTCCATCAAAAAAGCTCTTAGAGAATCATTATATTGTGCATGAGACCTAAGGTGAAATGCAAGTGCCTGTAGCACCAAATGGTGAGGGATAGAGGAATACAATGCTTTGACATTGCACGTTACCCAGGTTTTATCTGCCCCCCATTTGTGTCCTGCCAATATTTGAATGACTTTATTGTTATTAGGAATATATCCGGGAATTTGACCTACCACAGGCTGTAATTTTCTATCTACCCAATTGCTGAGTCTCTCACATAGGGATCCTCGTCCCGAAACTATTGGGCACATGGGAGGTGGAAATACATATTTGTGAGACTTGGGAATCCCATAAAAATTTGCAAGAATAGGATTTTTGGGAACTAGATAAGCCATTTCTTTGTCACTTAATACCCCCATTGAGCCTTTATATGTTGTATATGACAATATATGTTGGTATGGGCGTTACATTGATGATGTGATTATTATATGGCACATGACTAGTGATGGTATGAACAGAGACGAATACGAAACAAAAAATCAGATCAAACTAACCAGTTTTTTAACTTATATCAATGAAAATGATTGCAACCTAGAATTTACCATGGATTTTGATTACAAACAGATCCCTTTTTTGGATATTCTTATTAAGGGAAATAGTCAGGATGGGTCCATCACTAGTGTATTGTATAGAAAAAAAGATGCTGGTAATACGATTTTACACGCATCAAGTTGCCATCCGATGCAAACTATACAAGCGATCCCATTGGGGGAGCTATTGAGGGCAAAGCGCCTTTGCACTTCAAGTACAGATTACCAACATGCAGAAAAAGAAATCTGTGATAGGTTGCAAAACAGGGGATACGGAAAACGCATTCTACAACGGGCAAAAAAAACAGTAGCTTCCAGACAAACAAGAGAAACCAGTCCAAATGAGAAGTATTTAGATAAATTAAAAAGCAGAGAATGCATCACATTTTCAGCCCCGTTTAGCAGACAATTCACACAGAGCAAAAAGATATTTTTCAACAATCTAGCCATTTTAAAACAAGATCCCAAATTAAAAGTTATATTGGAGTCACTAGATGTGTGTCTAGAAGGGCGAAATCGATTGATTTCATGTTTAGGCAAAATAGAGTTGACCCAAAGAGAAACAGCAACAAACAGACAGACACCAATTGGCTAAAAAACAATGGTTTTTATAGATGCATGCAATCACGGTGCCCTATGTGTAAATTTGCACCAAGAAGTGTTAAAGAGTTTGGTAGCGACAATACCAGTACTGTTTATGCAATCAAATCATATATAAATTGCAAATCAACGGGAGTTGTCCATATGGCAGGCTGTGCATCATGTAAGTTACAATACATTGGATGCACCACACGCAAACTGAGCATCAGAATATCAGACCATCTACAATATATAGCAAAAGGCCAAACTGGGAGCTCAAATCTGGCCAATCATTTCATCAATTCACACTCATGCAGTACTGCCAGTTTCACATGTTTTGGTATAGAGAAAGTAACCAATAACAGGCGGGGCAAGGTAACGTTCAATGATATACTGATCAGAGAGTCCTTTTGGATCCATGAACTGGGGACTAGATCCCCTCAGGGGTTAAATTATAAGTCAGACCTGCATTGCATATACAGGAATCAAACATAGAGAAGAAAGTACATTTAAACCAGACCCGTTTTTGGGGGGTTATACTGCAAGTCAAACCTGCACCATATATATAGAAACATCATATATGCAGAAAACCAATATGAGTATATTTGTCCAGGATAAAAAATAAATGTATTTATTTATTTTTTCTCCCTCTGGGATCAGATCCCTTTATGTAAGCTATACTGCAAGTCAGACTAATATCATGTACATAGAAACAACATATATGCTCATGTTTGTACTTATCTTTGGACAAAGAGAAATAAGGAAAAGGGTTTTTTTTTTATTTTTTTAAAAATTTTTTTTACATTTTTTTAAAAATTATTATTTTTTTAATTTTTAATTTTTTAATTTTTTTGTTTTTTTGTTCCTGAACATGCAGGCTAATTTCTATATAAAAGGGGAGCTAAGTATAATGCCATCGCATAGCAAGGGAAATTTGTATGGTCCTCTATATATACAATTTTTATTAACCCAATTGTGAGGTTCAACTCAACAGATACAAACATAGTGCAACTAAGGGTTAATCTTGCAATAAATTAAATATATAAAGCTTTGGCAGAGGGCCCGTTGGTATCTTTTTTGTGTTATATTGCTATATGTGCGATATGTGGTTACTACAAGTTTTACTTACAAGCATTATCCTACCAGCAATAGTTTGATGTTTTTTGTATATTTTCCCTTTTGCCCTATAGCCTGTACATCTGACAGCCATTGTAATTATTTGTTCTGTTCCACCTATTTAAGCTGGTCCCACACTCTATTCAGATCATACCACTGACGAAGGCTCTGTGCAGCCGATACGCGTCTGGTCCAGAGATGTGTATACCTGGCAAATTTTAAATATGTTTAAATAAAGGAAGATTATACATTTTATTCTGCAAGCAAGCGCGGATGACACTTTTTCCTGCATGGGGAAGAGACAGCTTGGCCCACTGCTGAGGGTACCCATGTTGCTTGCCTGTCATCCTTTCAGCGTGTATGGCCTGAGGAGGAGGAGGAGAAGGAGGAGGAGGATCCTGAAAGTGATCTTCCTAGTGAGGACAGCCATGTGTTGCGTACAGGTACCCTGGCACACATGGCTGACTTCTTGTTAGGATGCCTTTCTCGTGCCCCTCGCGTTACACGCATTCTGCCCACTACGGATTACTGGGTGTACACACTGCTCGACCCACGGTATAAGGAGAACCTTTCCACTCTCATACCCGAAGAGGAAAGGGGTTCGAGAGTGATGCTATACCACAGGACCCTGGCAGACAAACTGATGGTAAAATTCCCATCCGACAGCGCTAGTGGAAGAAAGCGCAGTTCTGAGGGCCAGGTAGCAGGGGAGGCGCGGAGATCAGGCAGCATGTACAGCACAGGCAAGGGAACACTCTCCAAGGCCTTTGACAGCTTTATGGCTCCCCAGCAAGACTGTGTCACCGCTCCCCAGTCAAGGCTGAGTCGGTGGGAGCACTGTAAAAGAATGGTGAGGGAGTACGTAGCTGATCGCATGACCGTCCTCCGTGACGCCTCTGCTCCCTACAATTACTGGGTGTCGAAGCTGGACACGTGGCCTGAACTCGCGCTGTATGCCCTGGAGGTGCTTGCTTGTCCTGCGGCTAGCGTCTTGTCAGAGAGGGTGTTTAGTGCGGCTGGGGGAATCATCACAGATAAGCGTACCCGCCTGTCAACCGACAGTGCCGACAGGCTTACAATCATAAAGATGAACAAAGCCTGGATTTCCCTAGACTTCTCTTCTCCACCAGCGGACAGTAGCGATACCTAAACAATACGTAGGCTGCACCCGCGGATGGAAGCATCGTTCTCTATCACCATCAAAAACGTGGACCTTTTAGCTTCATCAATCTGTGTATTATATTCATCCTCCTCCTGCTCCTCATCCTGAAACCTCACGTAATCTCGCCGAATGGGCAATTTTTCTTAGGCCCACAAGGCTCAGTCATATAACTCTTGTAAACAATGTTTATACGTTTCAATGCTCATTAAAGTGTTGAAACTTGCACCTGAACCATTTTTTTACTTTAACTGGGCTGCCTACAGGCCTAGTTACAAATTAAGCCACATTAACCAAAGCGATTAATGGGTTTCACCTACCCTCTTGGTTGGGCATGGGCAATTTTTCTGAGGTGCATTAGTACTGTTGGTACACCAATTTTTTTGGGTCCTCGCCTACAGTGTAATCCTAGTAATTTTTAGCCCAGCTGCATTAAATCTGACGTTACCTCAGCTGTGCTGGGCACTGCAATGGGATATATTTATGTACCACCGGTGGGTTCCAGGGAGTCACCCATGCTGCCGGTCGACACGGAGTTGTAACTGCATGTGTCCACTTCTAAAGAACCCCAGTCTGACTGGGGCATGCAGTGTGAGCCGAAGCCCACCTGCATTAAACCTGACATTACCTCAGCTGTGCTGAGCACTGCAATGGGATATATTTATGTACCGCCGGTGGCTTCCTGGGACCCACCCATGCTGTCGGTCCACACGGAGTTGTAACTCCATGTGTCCACTTCTAAAGAACCCCAGTCTGACTGGGGCATGCAGTGTGGGCCGAAGCTCACCTGCATTAATCCTGACGTTAGCTTTGCTGTCCAGGGCACTGCAATGGGATATATTTATGTACCGCCGGTGGGTTCCAGGTAGCCACCCATGCTGCCGGTCCACACGGAGTTGTAGCTGCATGTGTCCACTTCTAAAGAACCCCAGTCTGACTGGGGCATGCAGTGTGGGCTGAAGCCCACCTGCATTAAACCTGACATTACCTCAGCTGTGCTGGGCACTGCAATGGGATATATTTATGTACCGCCGGTGGCTTCCTGGGACCCACCCATGCTGTCGGTCCACATGGAGTTGTAACTGCATGTGTACACTTCTAAAGAACCCCAGTCTGACTGGGGCATGCAGTGTGGGCCAACGCCCAGCTGCATTAAACCTGGGTTAGCTTTGCTGTCCAGGGCACTGCAATGGGATATATTTATGTACCGCCGGTGGGTTCTAGGTAGCCACCCATGCTGCCGGTCCACACGGACTTCACAATAGGGAGTTGTACCTGCCTGTGTCTACTTATAAAGAACCCCAGTCTGACTGGGGCATGCAGTGTGGGCCGAAACCCACCTGCATTTAATCTGACGTTAGTTCTGCTGTCCAGGGCACTGCAATGGGATACATTTATGTACAGCCGGTGGATTCCAGGGAGTCACCCATGCTGTGGGTGCACACGGAATTCCCATTGCGGAGTTGTACCTGCCTGTGACTATTTATAAAAAACCCCGGTCTGACTGGGGCATGCAGACACCTTGACAGAATGAATAGTGTGTGGCATATAGGTTCCCCATTGCTATGCCCACGTGTGCAGCTCCAGATGGAGGTGGCACAGGATTGGATTTCTCATTGCTTCTTTATAGTATTGTTGGCTATCGCCACACCCCTTTTAAAGAGGGTCGCTGTCTGGCCGTGCAACCCTCTGCAGTGTGTGCCTGCGGTTCCTCCTCATGGCAGACGCACTTATAAATAGACATGAGGGTGGTGTGGCATGAGGGCAGCTGAAGGCTGCGCTGGGACACCTTGGTGTGCGCTGTGGACACTGGGTCGTGCGCGCGGGGGGGGGGGGGGGGTTTGGGCAGCATGTAACCCAGGAGAAGTGGCAGCAGAGTGTCATGCAGGCAGTGATTGTGCTTTGTTGGAGGTAATGTGGTGCTTAGCTAAGGTATGCATTGCTAATGAGGGTTTTTCAGAAGTAAAAATTGTTGGAGGGGGGCACTCTTGCCGCTATTGTGGCTTAATAGTGGGACCTGGGAACTTGAGATGCAGCCCAACATGTAGCCCCTCGCCTGCCCTATCCGTTGCTGTGTCGTTCCCATCACTTTCTTGAATTGCCCAGATTTTCACAAATGAAAACCTTAGCAACCATCGGCGATATACAAAAATGCTCGAGTCGCCCATTGACTTCAATGGGGTTCGTTACTGGAAATGAACCCTCGAGCATCGCGAAAAGTTCGTCTCGAGTAACGAGCACCCGAGCATTTTGGTGCTCGCTCATCTCTAGTTCCTACAGTTAAAATGGTAAAAAAAGGATTTGCATGCGATGCGATTTATTCACTGCCGTAGCAAATGATGCAGATTCTTGAGCAGGAATCGTCTAATAATAGGACATGTGGCGATTATTCTATCTTGGACCTGCAGTGCAAAAGAGAAAACACTTTTGTGCATGAAACCATTCAAACGAATGGGTTATTTTCCCAAGTGAGGTCGGTCCATATCGCAATCAGGGCGGATTCAGATGAGCGTAGTATTCTTCCCCTGTGCGGCTGTGATAATCATGGCCATAAAACGGGACAAAATGGAACCACTGATCTCAATGGATTTCAGTGGTTTCATTAATTGTACAGGCAAGAAAAGATAGCACCAGTCTTATCATTTCCCATGTAGTAAATACTACATGCGGGACAGATCGGGCAGCAGCGGTCCTATCTCTCCCCATGTAGTCAATACTACCGTGTTTCCCCGATAGTCAGACACCCCCGATTGTAAGACGTATCGGGGGTGTCAGGGGGGTCGGTCAATGTAAGCCGTACCCCGAAAGTAAGACGTAGTGGAGAAAAAAAAATCATTACTCACCTCCCCCGGCGTCCTGTCGCGCTCCGGCAGGATGTCGCTCGCTCCTCGTCCCCGGCGCAGCATTGCTTTCTGAATGCGGGGCTTGAAATCCCCGCCTCCAGAAAGCTAATACACACGCCGTCAGCCAGTTACAGCCATTCAATGACAGCATTGAATGGCTGTGATTGGCTGAAGGCGCACGTGGCTTCAGCCAATCACACTATTCAATGACATCATTGAATGGCTGTGATTGGCTGAAGCCACGTGCGCCTTCAGCCAATCACAGCCATTCAATGATGTCATTGAATAGTGTGATTGGCTGAAGCCACGTGCGCCTTCAGCCAATCACAGCCATTCAATGCTGTCATTGAATGGCTGTAACTGGCTGACGGCGTGTGTATTAGCTTTCTGGAGGCGAGGATTTCAAGCCCCGCATTCAGAAAGCAATGCTGCGCCGGGGACGAGGAGCGAGCGACATCCTGCCGGAACGAGCGACATCCTGCCGGAGCGCGACAGAACGCCGGGGGAGGTGAGTAATGATTTTTTTTTATTATAAGACATACCCCGAAAGTAAGACATAGTGGGGCTTTTGGGGATAAAAAGAAAGTAAGACACTGTCTTACTTTCGGGGAAACACGGTATGTGTGGGACAGATCGGGTAGCAACGGTCCTATCTTTCCCCATGTAGTGAATACTACATGCGGGACAGATCGGGTAGCACCGGTCCTGTCATTCCCCATGTAGTGAATACTACATGCGGGACAGATCGGGTAGCACCAGTCCTGTCATTCCCCATGTAGTGAATACTATGTGTGGGACAGATCGGGCAGCACCGTTCCTATCTTTCCCCATGTAGTGAATACTACATGCGGGACAGATTAGGCAGCAGCGGTCCTATCATTCCCCATGTAGTGAATAGTACTTGTGGGACAGATCGGGTAGCACCGGTCCTATCATTCCCCATGTAGTGAATACTACATGCGGGACAGTTCGGGTAGCACCGGTCCTGTCATTCCCCATGTAGTGAATACTATGTGTGGGACAGATCGGGTAGCATCGGACCTATCTTTCCCCATGTAGTGAATGTGAACCCGACCATAGGAGGAGACTTTTACTGAAAAAGAGGGCCTTTTGGATATTCAGTTTGAAAACTAGATGTCCAGTGGGTCTAAGGCCTCCCTCACATGGGCGACAAAGTCGCGTGATTTTCTCACGTTGCGGCAATGCGACAAGTCACGTGTATGTGAAGCCAATGCTTTCCCATGGGTTTCTTCACATTTGCAATGTTTTGTAGCATGTGACATTGCTAGTCGAAAACCTTGCAGGTTTCGCAATATGCCTGCGACTTGCAATGTTGTGAAGCGCATGCTTCCCTATGGAGCCTTCCTCTATGTGGCATTGCATAGAACAAAAATACGGTGCAACTTTGACAGCAGGAAATCCTACTGTAAAAGCCCTAAACTAAGCCCTAGCTGCGGAAAAAACACATACATCACCTTAGAAGCGCTGTCCAGCTCTGCAGCGTCGTCTTCTCCCCGATCCCCTGCACTGGTCTTCAGGCATGCATTGTGGCCGGGAATTGGAAATTCCCCCGCCTCCAGGAAGTGCTGCTTTGAATTGGCTGAGTTCCGTAGTGCTCAGCCAATCAGAGCCAGAGCTCGTTGAACAAACCACAGCCATTCATAATGATGGGGTGCATTAAAAACCACGTCCGGATGCAGTAACCCATGTCCGAAAATGGTGGTAAAATCGCAACAAAATGTTCTAATTCAAATCGCAGAGTTTTGCCCACGGTATGTGTCAGAGTGGCCTTACTTATGTGGCATGTTCAGTACGAGGTAAAGCAACGACCTAGTAGTGGACAGTGGGGAACTCCACAACAGCCCCGATCAGGTAAGTGGTACTTTTGGGGTGGCATAGACCTATATAGTTCTGACCAAACCTGAATTTCCAACTTTTGTATGGAAATAGAATGTAACCCATTATGTGGAAACATACAGTATACAGCTGTATCATAAGTGCTCGTTCTAAACTTGAACAGCGAGATAGGTTGGGTCAAGAAAGCCCCAAATATACCTACTTTACACAGGGTGTAGTCAAAAACACTGAACCAGCGCTCTGTATCTTAATAAGCCTAATTACAAAGTTGAAGAGTAGCATGTGAGAAGCAGACATCCGCTTTCTGCGTCTCTCTAAGAACTACACCAAAATGTTAAAAAAGCAGAACAGCGCCCCTAAATCCAAGAATACAAAACAAACTCCACTCCCTGGGTGTTGGGTGAACCCCCTACTGCACAGGCCTGGGATGTTTTACTGGATAGAGTCCTTTACCAACTATTCCCCGTCCATATCAGGACATCCACCACAGGGGGGCGCTCTTTACCCATATGCAGCCAAATCTCCCAATCATACAAGATTTAATAAAGAAAAAAAGAAAGATTGTGCTCAGGGGATGATACAACTCTAAGAAGAGGTATAAAGGAGTAGTAAAAAGGCCAGCTGACTTACTCTCTGGTGGGGGTCCGATGTACCCCTTCTATACCACCAAGCACTAATCCACTGTAATCAGTACTGACAAATAGGCAGTCACAGGTGAAATCCACAAGAAATTTATTAGCTTCAAAACAAAATCATTCAGGATACCACGGGAACCAGACTGGCAAATGTGTAACGTACTTCAGGGACCTCTTCTATCCTTTTAACCCCTTCATGACATGGCCCCTTCCCCCCCCCCCCCCCATTTTTGTTTTTTCCTCCCCTTTAAAAAAATCCTAACTCCTTTATTTATCCAGCGACGTCGCTGTATGACGGCTTGTTTTTTGCGGGACGAGTTGTAGTTTTCAATGGTGCTATTTAAAGTACCATATACTCTACTGAAAAACTTTTAAAAAATTCAAATTGTAGTAAAAGGAAGAAGAAACGACATTCCGCCATTTTTCAGTGCATCTTGTTTCTACGGCACATAAACTGCAACAAAAACGACATGATAACTTTATTCTATGGGTCAGTACGATTACTACGATACCAAACTTGTATAGTTTTTATTTACTATACTATTTTTTTGTGCTCGCAATAACTTTTTTATTTTTCCGTCAATGTAGTTGAACGAGGGCTTATTTTTTGAGGGATGTCCTGTAGTTTCAGTTAGTACCAATTCGGAATACATACAACTTTTTGATTGCTTTTTATTGTGTTTTTTCTGGGAGACAGGGTGACTGAAAAAGTGCATTTCTGGCGTTCTTTATTTTTTTTTCGGACGACGTTCATAGTGCAGGATGAATAATGTGTTACTTTGATAGATCTGACTTTTATGGACGCTGCAAAACCAGATATGTATTTTTATTTTACTATTCCGATTTGTTAATTAAACGTATGGCAAAAGGGGGGTGATTTAAACTTTTATTACTTTTTTTTTTACAACTAAAAAAACTTTATTGATCTTTTTTTTACCTTACATTCAAGTCCCCCGGGGGACTACAGTATGCGGTGCTTTGATCGCTCCTGCAGTATGACGTAATGCAACAGCATTACCTCATACTGCAATTTCACAGGCAGCCTATCAAGCCACCCCACAGAGATGGCTTGATAGGCAGTCTCTCCAGGCAGCCCTGGGGCCTTTCAGAAGGCTCCTGACTGCCATGACACCTGCACGGCTCCCACGATCTCACTACCCGCCACCTTGCATAGTGACTTGTATGTTTGTTTCCCGCCGTTGGGGTTCTGCACCAGTAAGAGTAAACCTGACAACCAGCCAATGAGAGGCCAACTGACATCAGTGATGAGCTCTAGCTTAGAGCAGAAGGGGAGAGACAGGGTCTCTCCCACAAACTGCACCTTCTGTATCCTGGGACAGCAAACAAAACGGTGAGACAGGATAAGTGTGCTTATAGTGTTCTGTAGTACCCGCTGGGCCACTACATGTCTCTCTAGGGGACTTACATCATAGCACCGATGACTGTTATGATAAGACATTGCAGGACTTTGCTCCTGCAATGCCTTATCACTTTTTATAGCGATCATAGGCAGTGGTAATACAGGATGTCTGCACGTGGCATCCTGTTACCATGGCAAGCAGCCAGGCTCTCTGCGATTACATCACGAGAGCTCAATGACGTCACAAAGGGAGTGCGCTTCCTCTGCGAAGCCTTTACGTGCCACGATCTACATAGATTGCGTCAGGGAAGGGGTTAACAGCGGGGGTCGCATCTCCGATGCACCCACGTTGTTGCAGTGGGAGGCCAGCTATCAGTGACAGCCAGCTCCCACTACCGGATAGCGCGAGATCTCTTCTGATCTAGCGCTATTCACAGGACATCAGGGTACATCCAGTTGTGGGAAGTACTCCGCTGCCATGATGTACCCTTACGTCTTGTGGAGGGAAGGGGTTAAAGAGGTTCTACCAGAATTGCAAGTTATCTCTTATCCACAAAATAGGGGGTAACTTGATGATTGATGGGGTCTCACTGCTAAAACCCCCGCTGATCTCAAGAACGGTACTACTGTGGGGGAAGTTGCTTCCACAGTGATGACACTGCCAATGGAGTGCTGGCAAAGCATATGTGGTCAGCGCACCATGCATTTCAATGGGGCTGGCGGAAATACGTGGCACCCGCTCAGGTATCTCTGCAGTTCCATTATAAGTGAATGGAATGCTACTTGCACAACCAGCACTTCAGTCTCTGCCCCATTACAGGAGGTGCAGTAACCTCGCAGTGAGGAGGAGGCGAACACAGGGGTCCCATTCTCAAGATCGCTAAGGGTCTCAGCAGTGAGATTCCTACCGATCAGCAACGTATCCCGTATCCTATGGATAGGGGATAACTTGTAATCTTGGTACAACCCCTTTAAAGAGACACACAGCACATTTCTTGAAGCTTCTCACATGCTGCTCTTCAATTTTCCAATTAGGTTTAACGCTGCTTTTACACTGCACAATTGTCGTTTGCACGCGCGAACGGGCTGGTGATGTCATGACCAGCTCATTCACGCTCGTGCAGCCTACTAAGACAGGCAGATTCATTCTTGACTCGTTCAACAACAATCGTTCAGTGCTTACATTCCTTATATGAAACACTGAGCGAGAAGTGTTTAAACGGAACAAGTGAACGAGCCAACAATGATTTACAGTCCTGCAAAAACTGAACGACGAACAAGAAGCGAATGATTCTCATTTGTCATTCAGTTGTTGCCTCGCATTTAGACTGAACGATTAACGTTCACTTTAAGTCGTTTGAACGATTTTTTGAATGTTGTTGCATCTAAATGCACCGTGAGGGCTCAGTCACACGGGCGCCGATCTGCCCGTGTTTCTGGATGATAAGGCGGCCGCAATGCAGCTGCGGATGACTCTCCGCGGTGGCTAGAAAAAAGAACACATGGCTGGTAATGGAGCTGGTCATGCGGAGAATCGTCTGCACGCGGTGCGTCCATCTTATCGTCCAGAAATACAGGCAAATCAGCGCCCATGTGACTGAGCCCTTACTTTCTATCTCTTACAGGGGTCACAACACACAATTACTGTGGTCCGGGTCCCTCAGAGGCCTGTGTGCCACACCTTAGTGTAAGGCATCCATGACTTCCTACTCAAGTACACTTCTGTTCTTTCAATATAGCACACAAGTATTGAGATGTAACTCTGGATCGGTCTTTCTGACTACACCCAGTATAAATGTATTTTCTTTACCGTAGAGACTGATCTTAAGAGTTTACATGTAATGCATCAGACATGTCAACTTTCATACTGAAAACCTTGGTGGGAAACAATATGAGTATCGTGGTTTTGTTCTAATCTACTGCATAGAACATCTGTAGTGGCCCAGTACATCATCCTGGTCCCCTCCATAAATGTCATGTTTTATGTTGATGCACTGTGCAAATCTGTCCTGTCATTCTAGTATGTGTATTGCACAGCTGCAGCAAATGAGAAGTTAAATGTCTGCAAAACATGAGGTGACTCTCTGTGAATGTAACAAATTCTATCCTGTCACGTGGTATGAGTGAGGCTATAAATGAGCGTGCCTGAGAGCGGGAAAAGGTCCATGTCTTCTGGGTTCCTGTTGAGGAGTGACAGCTACATGGGGGTACCTTTAACCGGTACTGGTGTATCTTGACACCACAGGAAGCTAGGGGTGTAACAGCTGTCACCAGGAGTGAAAGCCCCTATCACACCCCTAGCTTCGGATAGGAAGAGAAGATACAATATCAAGGAGTAATGGGCGTGGCAGATACCCCCTCACCTTTTCCTGGCACTGTTCCTTATCCCCGGTGGTGTCCCTTTCTCAATGCAGCGGCAGGCCGACATTTTCCCTGCATGCTCCGAGGCTAGGAGTGCTCCCCTGATCAGTCCCAGCAGCCCGCCACGCTCCCTTCAGCACTGCAGCTGCGGGCAGGCCGGCCTCTTGCCTGCCTGCTCTGCGCCTGGTACTGGTTCCCCGGTGTCACTGGCAGCGGCCAGCGCGCTCTCTTCTGCACTGCAGCGGTGGGCCGGCATCTTGCATATGTGCTGCGCTGCTGTAAGTGTCCTGCGCCGCTACTACTCCCTGGTGGCCCGGCACGTGGGAGAAACATGTACAGCCTCCACATGCTGCCTTACAGTGAGGAGGAGAGTGTCGGTGGGGGCACATAGGCAGCACAGAGTCACCGGGTCCACATGTCCAGGCAGCCGCAGGGGGAAAGGGGACCTAGGAGCGCAGTGTGAGGAGCGAAGGCATCGGCTTAACCCTGGAGGGTGGCCAAAACACTTGCCACACGCTGCTGCAGGTAGCCAATCGGGAGCTAGGGGTGTGACAGGCGCGTTCCTGCATTGAAGCCCTGTCAAATCCCTAGCTTCCCGTGGCATCAAGTAACACTAATACCCCTTTAACCCTTGTGTAGTGAAGTATGGAAGAGGAGGAGAGGTTTCCCGGAGTGCTTGTTTATAGAATGATGATGGAGTGAGCCTGCGAGAGAGAGAGAGTGAGCAGCCAACAAGTGCATTCTTCCAAGGCCCAGTGCAGAGGTACTCAATTATAATTGTTTCACGCCCGCGCCTCCTGAAGTCTGGGACTGCCAGGTGGAGCTACTCTGTCATTGTTCACACTCGAGTCCTGAAGTTTGCGTCCTGCTGAGTGGAGGTACGCTTCTTTATTTGGTCACGCACAGATGACCTGAAGTCTGGGTCTGCTGAGTGGAGGTACTTTGTTTTATCTAATTCCTGCACTTTCCAAACCTGTCATCTGTGCCTTGTGTATTGCTGAAGTTTGCCAAGTAAAGTTTTATTCCAGGCCCTGACCGTTCCCGGGGACGTGAGGTACTCTACAATTGTCTGTGGCTCAATTATTTCCCTGCTGATGTTCATACCGGTGGGAACCAGAACAGCGGCGTCACCCGTGACAACCACAATTCCTGTTCCCCAGTTAATTGGGCATCCCAATGCCGCGGGTGTCCGGAAGAGGCCCAGCGCTGCCCTGGCCGAGGCTACGTGAGTCCCTCCAGGAAGGAGCGTGGTAAATGCCACCATGAGAAGCCAGAATCTTAGCCCCCCCCCCTGCTCCTCAACGTATGCCCTATGTCCGGGGTCACCCTATGGCATGCTGCACATCCTTTCTCTTTAGTTTCATCAATCCACCCAAACCTTCACACCTTCATCCGAAATAAGACAAACCATAGGTTAGTATGCTGAAAATTTATTTAGTAATCATTCGAGGGGTATAAGGAGTGGGGACAATTTAGGTAAAATCATCATTTTTATAGATGAATGCTAATCTAAAGGTGATTGTTGATTGTGTTGTTGATTGGAGATTTTCTTTGCATCCTACATTCAGTCTGATGCCTGAAAAAAAAAACAAAAAGAAATTAAATATTTCATATTTTTCATATGTCTGTAGGGCTGTTTGTTGGCTGTATCTTTGTTATGTATGCAAGGTACATGGTTCAACAACATGGTGGAGTAAGGCTGCCTGCATACAGGTGGGTCGGACCCCACATTGGAGTTCGACCTGGTGCCTGGCCGGTGACCCCAGCTTACCTCTCTGCCATCTTCTCCTCTGCTGCTGATGTGCTGGCCAACGCACCGGCACACATGCGCAGTACATAGGACACTGCGCTGTCGCTATGGTGATGACGAGGCTCCTGCGACTATTTTGCAATGATGATTTTAGAATGGCAGCAGGACTGACGGCTTCCTTTGACTTCAATGGAAGCCGGCCATGGGTAGCCCACACAAAATCACAGCATGCTGCAATTTCTCCCCGTGAACGGAAAATTGCAATCTATTTCCGCTCATGAGCAGAAAATCGTGTTTTCTCATAGCATGCTATGGAATGGATTTGCTGCAGAATCCAGAGGTGGAATCCTGCTATTGATTTCGCAATGCAAATCCGCCCGTGTGCAGGAGGCTTAAAGTGGATGGCCATGACTAAATAAGTCATATGGGAGTTTGCTTTCAACATTTAAATCAAACAATATTAATTGTGATACTCAGGCCGCCTGCACACGGGCGGAAATCCCGTGGCGGGATTTCCCGCGGGATTTCCACCACTGAAAGCCTGCATAGGAGTGCATTACAATACGCACTCCTATGCAGACAGCCGCGGTTTGGCCGCACAAAATCTCGTGCGGCAAAGAAACCGCGGCATGCCCTATTTTTGTGCGGGGCTCGCAGAGCCTCGCACAGAAACGGCACTCGCCCGGCTGCCGACTCCGGTCAGCGCATGCGCCGGCTGCCCGGCAGCCGACACATGAAAGAGCCGGGGCCGCCAGGTGCGGGTGAGTACGTGCTCGTCTCTGCAAGCGCTCGGGTCAGGTCCCGCGGCGAGAATTCTCGCCGCCGGATCCGACCCGCTCGTCTGCAGGCGGCCTCAAAGGGTGCTTTCACATGGGCAAAAGTATTCCGCAACAATGTGGCATAATATTCTGTACAAAAATCCGCACATCTAAATGCAAATTTTGATAGAGAATTGCCAGCAGAATTCTGCAATTTCATTTCACATCAAAATCCACAAGTTAGCAGTGCGAATTTTAGTGCTGCTTATTCCGCAAGAACACAAATTCCACTAAACTTGCTGTCCATCTTACCTTTGTTTACTATGCAGTTATATATAACTCTTTTCCTTTTATTAACCCTTTAGGGCGGCTTCGCATGTACTGCAAGTGCTGTGGAATTTCCAGAGTGGATTTTGCTGCAGAAAGCCATTTACAGTACAAACCGCATGGAGAAGATGTCTAAAGTCTCCCTTACACGGTGCAGAAAATGTTCACAACAAAGCAGCAGCATTTTTGAAAACCGCTATGGATTTTAAATCCGCAGCATGTCTATTTATATTGTGGATTTATGCTGCAGATTTCAACCCTTGAAATACTAGACTTAAAATCCGCATCATATCTGCAAGTAAATCTGGACCATTTAGCTGCAGATTTGGCCACTTTAGCTTTCCAGCATATTTGCTGCAGTTTTGTTTTCGCTGGTGGAAGCCAGCAGTGATTCCGCTACATGTGAAGCCCCCCTTAAAGTTGTATTCTCATCACAAATTGTTATGGTATATCCAAGAGATCTAACAAGAGGAGAAGGGGGGGGGGGGGGGGGCTCTACACCTAATTGTAACCAATAGATCTGACTAGATATCAAAAGTACAGCAGGTTGGCGGTCAGCTAGGTAATAGTGACCACAATATAGTAGAAGAGATAGAAAAACTGTAAACTTAATGAAGGCCAATTTCATATTTTTATTAAATGTCCAAGAAGGGGTCAAAAAGCGAGTTAGGAAATGACATGTCAGTGACATTTTCTTGGATCATATGTCTATTACCCCTTAGGGTTCCCCGTCATTGCTGAAGGGCCATTGGGAGTCGTATATTCAGATTCTCTTAGATGTTTTTCGTGGCTGACCAATCTATTAGAGTGGGAGTTTATATATTCCAGCCCCTGCTCTTACTAATTGCTGATACTTGTGGTATAGTTGGTCTAGTCTATATTTCCCTTGGGGTTGCCACCCTGATTCAGTTAAGTAGCTGGTTTATTAACTTGTATATTGGAGTTGTTTCTGTCATCGCCCCTGCTGCCTATAGTTGTTCCACTTCTTTATAGACATTCCCTGTTTTCACTTGGGGTCAGTGCAGGTGGTCCAGGTTCTGTACGAGGGGTCATCCTTGTCGGGACGATCGCCCCACTTTAGGCTGGGATTTTACCTCTTCAGGTTGTTAGGGTTATATTTCCCTTTTTCCCTCTTGGTTGTGTTCGGTGGTGGTTTTGGTGTTTTACGTGGGACCTAGCAGTATTTATTTGTCCTGTGTGAACATTTTCATTCCGGGTGTTGTACATAAACATTCAGCACAAAAGTAGCAGGTGGGCACTAATTTTTACTTTGGAAATGCTAAGCAATTGCTGCCAAGGTAAATGAAATAATGGGATACAACCAGTGGCATGGATACACATGACAAGAACGTGGTTTTGCCATTGTACAAATCATTAGTTGGCCACACATGGCATATTGTGCACAGTTTTGGACATCTGTGTATAAGGACATAGCTGAACTGGAGTGGGTGCAGGAGAGGGTAGATAGTATAATAGATTTCTGAAGGAGAGACATTGATCCAGGATTTTCTTCTGATTGCCATCTGTGAAGTCAGGAAGGAATTTTTCCCTCCATTATGAGGTTGTTGGCAACTACCTCCTGGGGTTTTTGTCACCATCTCATCAACACAATAAGATTATAGGTTGTACTTGATTGATTTGTGCTTTTGACCAGCTACGTAACAATTTAAGCCTGTCTGTGCTCCAACCTGAGCAAGACATGAAACTGAGCGAGTAACAGTAGCCGGTATTTAGGTACGTAGAGGGTATCTAGAATGGTAAGAACCGTGACATGTCAGAAGTTGAGATTAGTGAGATTCTGGATGTTAAGACACCCACCCCACTTACCCCTTATGATTGCTGATGGATGCATGCTCCTGTTGACTTTGTCTCTCCTCAAAAAAACTGTATAGGGGACGACTGTCATCCCAGCGATGATCACTCAGGCAGAGTGTGTCGGAGATCGTTCCGCCCGCCCACCTCCATTTACAGAAAACAGGCAGTTGTTCATAGATGAATGACTGCATATTTACAGCGGCCGATGCAGCGGCAGACCAACAATAATTTCATGGTCTGCATAAGGGATCCGATCAGTGATTTCTCTGATTGTTCTCTCGCTGCCTGCATTTAGATGGCACAATTATCGTCCAAACTGTTCAATCTAACAAATGATTCACACGATAATCATGCTGTGTAAAAGTAGTATAATGTTTGTACTCTACTCTGTAAGGAGAGTAGAGAAGTGTTTATAGGAGCTAAACAGTCATGGAGGTCAGCAGAGTGCACTTTGTTCTAGCAGTTATATTATTGAGGGGTGTTAGAACTCGGACCCCTTCCCAACACAACTGGTGACATGTTACAGATTTTCTTTTATTTAATACATACGTTTATCATTCTCTGAAATGTGTGGTAGGCCTTAGAGCCCGGCTACGACTGCGAGTAGGCCTCCGCCTCCGACTTCAGCACTAGCTAGTCCGTTAAGTTCTTGTATTACATTCTCCTGGTTAAAAAAGAAATAAAAATATAATTTTATTAAGATGTACAAGTGAAGAAAATAGACATAAACTAGCAGAACTACATTCAGTGCTAATTCCACAACATTCTGCAGGATTTTACAATAATACTGGAATGGCAGTTATATTATACATCTGATTTTACATGTCTATGTACTCATTAATATGTCTGTAGTGCCCAATAAGCAGGGCCCCTGGCATAGAGTGCCCCCATACTTAGTGCCCCAGTCAACAATTTCAAGAAATGTAAAACCAAACAGTCGCTTCCTCTTCTCTCCAGCGCAGCAAGAATGCAAATGATCAGTGAGCGACCAACTAGCGGCTGCTCCCGCATCAGAAATCTAGATTGGTTGTTTAATTAATTGCCAAACCATCAAGCAAATTACTTTTGCAAGCAGTGATTTGGGGATCTTGCAATTTTTTTACTTACTTGAAGATCTGCCATTGCAATTTTAACTATTTAGAGTGGATATAGATATTTGAGCATATCTATCTATCCATCCATCCATCCCTCCCTCCCGTGGCATAACTGTGGGGGTCGAAATTGCGCACCAGCCCCTAAGCCAGGGAGCCGATAGGTTTCCCTCACCATGCTGAGGCTGCCTGACTGCGCTGTTTAATGCTACACCTGGGACCTCCACACGATGTGTCTGGTGCGAGCGCTGCACAGCTTCCCCTGCACTGTGACTGATAGTCAGAACTTCCTCCCCAGCATCGGCATTAAGGGGCATTATGTGTGACAGGGGGCAGATGGAGAAAAAAAGAGGCATTATCTGCGACAGGGCAGAGGAAAAATAAAGGGGCATTATGCGGTATGGGGCAGAGGGAGAAATAAAGGGGCATCGTGTGTGACAGGGGGGCAGAGGGAGAAATAAAGGGGCATCATGTGTGATAGGGGGCAGAAGGAGAAATAAAGGGGCATCATGTGTGACAGGGGGGCAGAGGAAGAAATAAAGGGGCATTATGTGGTATGGGGCAGAGGGAGAAATAAAGGGGCATTATGTGTTACAGGGGGCAGAGGGGGAAATAAAGGGGCATCATGCATGGCAGGGAGCAGAGGGAGAAATCAAGGGGCATTATGTGTTATGGGGCAGAGGGAGAATTAAAGGGGCATCATGAGTTACAGGGGGCAGATGGAGAAAAAAAGAGGCATTATCTGCAACAGGGCAGAGGAAAAAATAAAGGAGCATTATGTGGTATGGGGCAGAGGGAGAAATAAAGGGGCATCATGTGTGACAAGGGGGTAGAGGGAGAAATAAAGGGGCATCATGTGTGACAGGGGGGTAGAGGAAGAAATAAAGGGGCATTATGTGGTATGGGGCAGAGGGAGAAATAAAGGGGCATTATGTGTTACAGGGGGCAGAGGGGGAAATAAAGGGGCATCATGCATGACAAGGGGCAGAGGGAGAAATCAAGGGGCATCATGCATGGCAGAGAGCAGAGGGAGAAATCAAGGGGCATTATGTGTTATGGGGCAGAGGGAGAATTAAAGGGGCATCATGAGTTGCAGGGGGCAGAGGGAGAAATAAAGGGGTGTTATTTGTGACACGGGACTGAGGGAGAAATAAAGGGGCATCATGCATTACAAGGGGCAGAGGAGAAATAATGGGGCATAATATGTTATGGGGCAGAAGGAGAAATCAAGGGGCAATATGTGTGACAGGGGGCAGAGGTAAAAATAAAGGGGCATCATGCGTGACAGCGGGGCAGAGGGAGAACTATGACAGCTCATTCACGAGAGCGTATATACGCACACTTTTTAATGCCAGTAATACACTGTGAAAATAACTCATTAATTTCAATGGATTCAGTCACATTAGTGTATTTTCACTATGTATTTTGGTCATATAAAACACAGCTTGCCGATATTCGGGTATTTTCTGGACTGGCATACTGTATGTAAGTATGGAGTGCATAAATACGCTGGTAAAAATGTACCCACTTGTGTATAAATGCTGTGTTTACACGCAGCGTATTTAGGTGACCGAAACCCCCATTACAGGGCAGGATATGTGACGGGGCAGAGAGTGAAGTATAGGGGGCATCAAGTGTGATTAAGGGAGATAAATATGAGAAGTATCTTGTTTGGGGGTAGAAAAGCAGCATTCTGTGTGATAAGGCAGATGGAGAAATGGCTTCCTGTGTGATGACAGGGCAGGGAGACAATGATGAGCTATCTATGAGCTGGGGAACTATGAGGGGCATTCTGTGGGATGGAAAGGGGGCAGAACCATCAGTCTGTGTAAAGAGTAGGGAATGATGGGGAGCAGTTTGTGTGAAAGGTGAGAATTCTGTGAAAGAGGGCAACATGGAGAGCATTCTGTGAGAGTGTGGCATGTGGAGAAGTTTGTGTTAAATTACTTATTAGAAGTCTAAGCTGGTTGGCATTATTAAAGGGAGCAGCAGGATGGAGGTTTGTGACTAGTGTGGGGATATGGTGAGTGGTGGGAAAGCATGGAGCCAAAGATGTCTGTGTTACAAATTCTGCATAGATGAGCGGTGGATAGAAAAAGTTGTCATGGTAGTCTGGGCCAGATACAGGTGAAAACCAAAAGTAAATGACACGAATCCGGTATGACATCACCTGTTATCACTGAAGGTAACTGCACTGTAATCACTATCACTGTAGAACTAGTATCTGACCATTATATGCTAAGTTCACTATTAGAAGTTCACTAGAGCCAAGCTGCTGTATCTGAGCCTAAAGGCCCTTTTACACGGGACACAAGTCGGCAAACGATGCCTGACAGCACATCCCTGTGTATACTTGCTCCCGTGCTGTTACACAGGAGCGAGTATCGCTGGATCGCTCACAGCACAGCTGGCAGGAAGGCGAGGCGGCTGAAGGAGTTCTCTCCCCGCTCTTCCCCCGCTCCTCTCTATTCACTGTAAGCAGCGGCCGTTCACTACTGAAGGACTGCTGTTTACACTGAACAATCGTTGTTTAGAATTTTAAGCTGCTTAATACTGGCCGATTCTCGTCCAAAACCCTGCGGGGGCCTGAGCAACCAGAACGATTATCCTCCCGTGTAAAAGGGCCTTAACATGGTATGAAAGTTATCTTATCTTGTCTTCAGTGTGTATGTCTAATTTATTATTTGCTTTTGCGTGGGATACAAAACGTTTCAAGGCTTGTGCTGCATAGATGAATCACTTAAAAGGCCAGTTATGCTGCTAAAAGAGATGGGCGAGAGATGAAGTGCAGTTGCAGGGGACCCCAATCTATCAATCTATCTAATATCTGTCTATCTAATATCCGTCTATCTACTGTCTGTCTAATCTCTCTCTCTCTCTCTCTCTCTCTCTCTCTCGCTCATATTTTTTTTATTTGACTAGATATTGATCTATCTCAAGTTAAGTAAATAACATAGGACGTAATTTTAAATGAAAATGTCACACAAATTCTATACAGGAATTCTTCATCTCACCGGGATACCTCCAAAAGTGCCTACAAGTCCACTAAGAGCCAGACTAAGTGAATCCTGTAAGAAAGAAAATACAATTTTTAATTAAAATGGGTAAACTATCTGTGAAATCTCCTTTTCAGATTGTGGTATTTCTAATATTAAATCTGTAATTCCTCACAGAAGTGCAAGTACAAAAGCCAATTAATTGCCTGTATCGGTATTTGAACAAATTATGCTTAACCCCTTAAGGCAACTCTAAGGACTCGGCACTTTAGTGATTTTATGCATGTGATGGTTTTATAACCCCATTTTTTTCTTTGGCTACCAAAACCATTTGTATTATATTTACTTTTCATGACATACAGACCTGTTTTAAATACCTTTTATCAATAATTTTTTCATCGTTTTATTAGGGGTACTGTGTTTAACCCCTTAAGGACATGGCCTGTTTTGGGCTTAAGGATACCTCGATTTTTGGCGGATTTTCATCTCCATTTTTTATAAGCATAACTTTGCATGGTGAACTGTCTTTATTGGTGCCATTTGGGGTGCATAGACTGCATTTTAAAACTTTATTATTTTTTTATGATAGCAGGAAGAGAAAACGCATCAATTCTGCCATAGATTTTTCTTTACAACATTAGGACTTATTTACACAAACGTATATCGGCCATTGTTTTCACAGCTGGCCAATATACGCTTCCATCTGAGCAGTTTCCCCCTTCCCTCCCCTCACCGGCTCTCTGCATCTCTCCTCCACTCTGGCGTTTGCAATGGGAGGGGGCGGGATGGGGTGGAGCTAAGCTCCGCACTGTTCTGCCCTCTGCCATTGCTGGCTGCAGACAAGGGGCGGGGAGGGAGCTTAGCTCCGCCCCCGTCCCGCTCACTCCCATTGAAAACATCCAGAGGGGGAGGAGAGAGGCAGAGAGCCGTTGAGGGGGAGGGAAGGGGGATGGGGGGACTGGTCAGTTGAAAGCGTATATCGGCTGGCCGTGAAAACACCGGCCGATGTACGCTCATGTAAATAAGCCCATAATCATGCAGCATAAATGACACAATGCATTTTTTTCTGCAAGTCAGTATGATTACAATGATATCAAAATTCCTATATTTTTTTTAGGTTTTTCCACTTTTCCACAGCTGGCAGGAAGGCGAGGCGGCTGAAGGAGTTCTCTCCCCGCTCTTCCCCCGCTCCTCTCTATTCACTGTAAGCAGCGGCCGTTCACTACTGAAGGACTGCTGTTTACACTGAACAATCGTTGTTTAGAATTTTAAGCTGCTTAATACTGGCCGATTCTCGTCCAAAACCCTGCGGGGGCCTGAGCAACCAGAACGATTATCCTCCCGTGTAAAAGGGCCTTAACATGGTATGAAAGTTATCTTATCTTGTCTTCAGTGTGTATGTCTAATTTATTATTTGCTTTTGCGTGGGATACAAAACGTTTCAAGGCTTGTGCTGCATAGATGAATCACTTAAAAGGCCAGTGATGCTGCTAAAAGAGATGGGCGAGAGATGAAGTGCAGTTGCAGGGGATCCCAATCTATCAATCTATCTAATATCTGTCTATCTAATATCCGTCTATCTACTGTCTGTCTAATCTCTCTCTCTCTCTCTCTCTCTCTCTCTCTCTCTCTCTCTCTCTCTCTCTCTCGCTCATATTTTTTTTATTTGACTAGATATTGATCTATCTCAAGTTAAGTAAATAACATAGGACGTAATTTTAAATGAAAATGTCACACAAATTCTATACAGGAATTCTTCATCTCACCACGACATTTCCAACAGCGCCTACAAGTCTATTAGGAGCCGGACTAAGTGAATCCTGTAAGAAAAAAAATACAAATTTTAATTAAAATGGGTAAACTATCTGTGAAATCTCCTTTTCAGATTGTGGTATTTCTAATATTAAATCTGTAATTCCTCACAGAAGTGCAAGTACAAAAGCCAATTAATTGCCTGTATTGGTATTTGAACAGATTGCACTGACTTAACCCCTTAAGGCAACTCTAAGGACTCGGCACTTTAGTGATTTTATGCATGTGATGGTTTTATAACCCCATTTTTTTCTTTGGCTACCAAAACCATTTGTATTATATTTACTTTTCATGACATACAGGCCTGTTTTAAATACCTTTTATCAATAATTTTTTCATTGTTTTATTAGGGGTACTGTGTTTAACCCCTTAAGGACATGGCCTGTTTTGGGCTTAAGGATACCTCGATTTTTGGCGGATTTTCATCTCCATTTTTTATAAGCATAACTTTGCATGGTGAACTGTCTTTATTGGTGCCATTTTTGGGTGCATAGACTGCATTTTAAAACTTTATTATTTTTTTATGATAGCAGGAAGACAAAACGCATCAATTCTGCCATAGATTTTTCTTTACAACATTAGGACTTATTTACACAAACGTATATCGGCCATTGTTTTCACAGCTGGCCAATATACGCTTCCATCTGAGCAGTTTCCCCCTTCCCTCCCCTCACCGGCTCTCTGCATCTCTCCTCCACTCTGGCGTTTGCAATGGGAGGGGGCGGGACGGGGTGGAGCTAAGATCTGCACTGTTCTACCCACTGCCATTGCTGGCTGCAGACAAGGGGCGGGGAGGGAGCTTAGCTCCGCCCCCGTCCCGCTCACTCCCATTGAAAACATCCAGAGGGGGAGGAGAGAGGCAGAGAGCCGTTGAGGGGGAGGGAAGGGGGATGGGGGGACTGGTCAGTTGAAAGCGTATATCGGCTGGCCGTGAAAACGCCGGCCGATATACGCTCATGTAAATAAGCCCATAATCATGCAGCATAAATGACACAATGCATTTTTTTCTGCAAGTCAGTATGATTACAATGATATCAAAATTCCTATATTTTTTTTAGGATTTTCCACTTTTCCGCAATAAAAATCTTTCTTTATGGAAATAATTTTTTTTTCTAAATTGCTGCATTGAAGGTTCTATAAGTTTTTTATTTTTCATGGATTGAGCTCAGTGAAGGCTTGTTTTTTGCGAGACGAGCTTTACTTTTTATTGGTACCATTTTTAGATACATACGACTTTTTTCATTGCTTTTTTTGGAGGCAAAATGTTAAAAATTGGCATTTTGCCTTGGTTTTTTAGTTTTTTTTTACGCTTTTTGCATTGCAGGACAAAAAGCATGTTGAACTTTTTGTATGTGTCGTTATGGATATAATGATACTGAATATGTGGGATTTAAATGTTTTTTTTTTACATTTTTTTTATTTTAATATGAGAAAACGCACAACAAAAGGTTTTACATTTTTCTTTTTTGCACATTATATATTTTTTTGCACTCTATGTGTCCCTGTGGGGAACTTGCACCATAGCACTGGTATCTGGCGTCCTGTTGCTATGGCAACCTGCAGGACTCTCCGAAATTGTATCGTGAGAGCCCGATGACGTCACAGATGGAGCAACGGGGGTTGCTGCTCCCATGCACCCCGGCTGCTGCAGGGGGCAGCTGGCTATCAGTGACAGCCGGCTCCCACGGGATCTCTTCTAATTTTGCTCTATCCTCAGGGCGTATCTGTATCCCCTGTTGCGCTAACTACCTCCCTGCCAGGATGTACATTACTCCCTAGGTCGGGAAGGGGTTCAAAAGTAAAAAAAGATTTTTATAGATTTATTGCTCTTTTTAAAATTAGTACAGTAACACTAAAATAAAGAATAGGAATGGGCTCCCTATTGTGTTTTGGACATTTTGATATATAACTTATATAGTCTTGGATTACAGGGTGGCTATGGTAACGGTTTAGTTTGACGTAGGCTGTTATTGTATTTTGATATATTTGTATTTTATGCTATAATTTTCTTTATTTTGTATATATTTTAAAACATCTAGTGCATGTCCCCCATGCTATCACATAAGACCCCTAGGAGACATTTACAATGCTTTTTTTTCTCTCTTATTTAACCGTTTTTTACTGGACTCCCAGTTATAGGGGTAAGCATCCTCATATAGTGACAACTGTCACCGAGCTGGACTAGGTTCTTCCATGGGTTTAAAGCCCAGGACCAAACGCCGTATATTTATAGCACTTGTATAATAAGAGGGTTTTGGCTCCTTTTTATTTCTAATGAACCTCCCTGCACAAAGCTTCTGGGAGCTGCTATAAACTGCTATTTCTGTGTTTAATTGATACATCACTTCTTAGTAAGTTGTGTTCCCACTGCAGAGTCTCTGCACAGGAGTGCTGTCTTATCAGATGTTTCATGCTCCGGAGACAGGTCTTGCTAAAGCCCTATTTACATAGGGCGATTATTGTGCAAAATGCATTCAAATGAGCAAAAATGCGCAATAATCGTCACGTCTAAATGCAAACCCATCATGTGGGATTTATTTACTGTTTGTTTGTCGCTCAATAAAACCCATCGTCGGTTTGCTCACTTATCGCTGCGTCTAATCGCTCCCCGCTCAGTGTGTCACATAGAATGTGAAGCACTGAGCGAGAATTTAGCTAAAAGTGAGTGATAGTCCGTGAGGATCTGCCTGTCTAAATGTTCTGCACACGAGCAAACAACTCCTGCAGATCGTTTAGATGACCGTTGTCTCGTGTAAATGGGCCTCAAGGCAGCCTCTTTTGCTTCAACAGGAAACACCTGATTAGACGGCTACTCTTATCAGTTACTCTTTAAGGGTGCGTTCACACGTAGCGGAATTGGTGCAACATAAAAATCACATCAAAACGCGTGTCAAATTTCACATCAAAAACTGCGCCAAAATCTGCACTATTGCGGATCCAGGGTTACCGGAAAACATTTTGTTCCCAGGACCGGAGGATTGCTTTAACTTTACTTATCAAATTGGGTCAATCATGGTTTTGAAAAAGTCTGTTCTGTGTAAGTTATTACACAGAGGTAGCTGCAAGCAGTCAGCGCCATTTTCTTACTGTAATCAGTTACAATCGCCAAGTTTTCAGTTCCTAGACAACTGATTGCCAACCAGTCTGATGGCGGCAGGAACAACTGTATCGAGTTTATATTCAATAGGAAATGCTTTTAAATGATGCTGAGAGTATGTACAATGACACACAGATGTAGAACACTTATGATAGTTACCTGACGTTCGCCTACTAAAGCACCGACGGACGACTTTTCAGCCCTTTTTTGTAATTCAGCTGGCAATTTCATTATATCCTGAAAAATACCGTTATATACAAGTCACATTTTAGGTAGAATGAGTAAAGATATTCATATCTAAAACATAAAATGATGTAAATGTCAAATGTGCACGAGTATTCCCGCTGTCCAACAACTGAATCTCCCTTTATTATCTAATAGCTTTAGGGCTCATGCCAACAGTCGGAGCCCGTGGATTTACGCCGCAGGAGTACTGCGTTTAAAAACGCGATACGCCTGTGATTGATCGCGGAATTTCACTGCAGATTTTCGCGGTCTCCATTACTATTATAATGGAGACGTCCGGCTGTGGAAATCCGCGGTGGAATAGAACATACCGCGTTTTTTTTCCTGCAGCGGAAATCGGCGGCAGAATTTGGCATATGAGCATTGGACGGCAGGAAAGCTATAGTGTTCAATAGAACCTAATAGCTGAGGAATTCTGCCGCAGGAAATGCAACAGAAATCCGTCCATGGGCATAAGCCCTTAAGAACTGGACAATCCACAGTAGATTTTGCATTAAAGCAGGTCAGTTACAAGACTATAGTGCCCTCTTTAAAGGAAGGTAAAGTATGGGGACAGGCTCCATGCAATATTAGCCTTAATGGCATAAAAAATATTTTGACAGCTATCAAAAAATACAGAAGGCCCTCAGCTGTGAGGAGAACGCTCCCACCATTTTTCTTTATTTTTATTTTCCATATTGCTGTGTATTTTTTACAGATCCTGATATACTGCAGTTTTCACATTGACCACTAAGCCTAATAATAGTCTACACGAAAAAGTACCCAGACAGCGCCTCAGGATCGTCATTCAGTTGAATGAAACTGTGCAATTCTAATCCTCCAAAGGGGGAGAGCTGCGGAAATAATTGGGGTCTCTCATGAGAGAGTAGTCCCAAAAGAATCAATAGAAAACAACTATTAGCACAAAAAACTTTCTGCGCTCAAGGAATTGTAAGTTTCGACAACTGATAGTTGTCAAATAACAGACAGGAGTCACACTTACTCGGGAGGAGGGGGGTATGATGACAATAAGCCCCCTCCTTGAAGTGATGTCTCCTCACTGTCCAAGCAAACGTCACGTTCCAAGCGTATAAGAAAGGTGCCTGTGAGCACAGAAACGCGTTGCCCATATTTATCGCACATTGGAATAAAGGTGATACCGTTTTACTTATACGCTTGGAACGTGACGTTTGCTTGGACAGTGAGGAGACATCACTTCAAGAAGGGGGCTTATTGTCATCATACCCCCCTCCTCCCGAGTAAGTGTGACTCCTGTCTGTTATTTGACAACTATCAGTTGTCGAAACCTACAATTCCTTGAGCACAGAAAGTTTTTAATGCTAATAGTTGTTTTCTATTAATAATAGTCTAGGATTTTCTGTTCCATGGTGAGAACTTTTCAGTAGTCATCTCATTATCATCACAAGTAGGACTACAATGAAAATCAACACCTACATATAGATAGCACAGGCTCCACCATTCATAAAAAGGTGATTGTTACAGCTCACCTCCTCCCCCCTTCCTGCACAATGACCTCTGCACTGGCCACAAAGCATAACCACAACACTCTTCTATAGTAGCCAATGAATCTTCTCCAGTTTATTGGTTTTATGGTCCATGTGGCTATACAGAGGAACTCTCAGCGTATTATTAGGCCTAGTGGTCAGATTAACAACTGCAAAATATTAGGATTTTGATAAATATACATAGTTACATGGAAAATTACTAAAAAAAAAATCACCATACATTTTAAAAATATATTTAACTCCTTAGTGACCAAGCTTTTTTAAATGTTTTTTTCTCTTCCTTTTAAAAAAAAAACAAAAAAAAAACCTCTTATTTATCCATCGACATAGCTGTATGAGGGCTTGTTTTTTGTGGGACGAGTTGTATTTTTCAAAGATGCTATTTAATGTACCCTATAATGTACTGAAAAACATTTAATACATTCTTAGTGGAGAAAAATGGAAAAAAAATGAAATTCCGCCATCTTTCGGTGCGTCTTGTTTTGACACATGCGGGGTCCGACCCGCCCATGTGCAGGCGGCCTAAAGAAAGTTGGCTGTTGGCAATCACTGGTTAATTATTACCTAGAAAAAAAGCAAAATGAAGCAGCTCGCACTACCACAGTTAAAGCAATAGAAAGTAGTGATGTTAAGGTGTGTTAACTCGCCCAGTTACTTTTCCATCACATATTCTCAACACCTTGAGAAGACGTAAATATGCAAATACATGAATAAGAATCAGTAACAGATGACAATAGAGGCGGCTATAGTATCAAACTTGTACTGGGTCTCAAGCAGCCTCAAGCTACAAGTAGGTAAATAGTTGAAATAGCAAGGAAAAAAAATTATAATATATATACATATATATATATATATTACAGAGAGTATCTTACCTGTTTCACTGTAATTAGAGTTTGGCCCAAGCCAGGACACAGCTGATCCTTAAAAATAAATAAAACCCAGATTTTAGTAAAGCTTACATTAAGGCCTCCTTCAGGAATTATTGAATTCAATGGATTGGCCAAGCGCTGCCTGTGATTGGCTGTCATTCAATGCGGGGCTGAGTGCTCAGTCAATCAGATACAGCCCTTTCAGCAGGCGGGAATTTTAAATCCTCTCCTGCTGAAAGAGCTTCAGAGCAGTGCAGGGAGAAGACAGGCTGGTCGTGTCTGAGCCCTGTATCTGAGGAGAGGTGAGTATATATTTTTTTATTTTTAACACATTGTGTGGATGATTTTCAGGGAAGGGCTTATAGTTCAAGCCCTTCCCTGAAAATCACTGCAGGGGTTGCGGGCAGCCCATCGCTTTCGATGGTGCTGCCAGCAGCAGCCGCCGCCCCTTTGAAGGCAATGGGCACAAACCTGCATTCACGCTTGTTTGTGCACATACATGGGTGCGCGGTTTTGTGTGCACCTATGTACGCATATGCACGCGCATGTGTGAATGCACCCTTAATCTCCTGTAGCTCCGCTCTCCCTTCCCCTGCTATGAGAAAATCCCTAAACCCTGCTGGGTTCTTATCTCTCTACTCCTGGAGCTGCTGCCCCTTCACACGATTTTAAGCACAGTATAGGTGCGCTTTCTTCACACACCTGCATTGCGCAAAAACTACGCTAGTCTGAACGAGCCCTCAGGCTAATTTCACGAGTGTATTTGTAAATGCCTGCAACAGGAGCCTACACAGAATTCATGGGGTTCGGAAACCCCCTCTCCAATAAAGAAAGATAAAGGCATGTATATCTGTATTTGTAAGCCAAAGCAGGAGTCGAACATTAGCAGATATAAAGTACAATAGTGAGGTTTTTGTGTCTTCCACCTTTTGGATGCCCTCGTACTATAGTTTTGGCTTACAAATACTGTATACAAAATACTAGCCCATATAGTGCCATGTGGCCTAATACAGACCCACAATGCAGATGGATGTTGAAAAGGATGCATTGATATTTTCTCAGTATTCCATGAGTATTGCATCAGTGTCTGCTTTCATTATTATTTCTAGCTGTTTTTGCCCAATAGAAAATAATAGCATTGAATGAACCTTGGTCAGCATGAACCCAAGACAGGGATGCCTATTGCCCCTGGGAGTGTTTCATTCCTAAAAAACTATGGCATTTCAGAAATTTGACTGAGAGTTGAACTCCGAGTCATGGGCGCCGGCTGTGACACTTTCTCCCCCCAGCTGAATGAAGCCTGACAGCTCTCTCCCTGCATGATTAGGGAGATAACTCAGTCTTAATGCAGCGGGCAGGGAGAGGCTGGCACGGCCCGTCCCCGTGACTTAGAGCTCAGCTTCTGAGTGAAACTTCAAACTGCTTTTAAAACGGTCATGGGGTGACGGGCATCCCTGCCTCCGGTTAATACTGCTTGTGGTTTGGGCAGCATGAATCTGATGACAGAATCCCTCTAAGCATTCTCCATAGACTTCAATGGACATTTATTACGTGCAAACAAGATGAACAGAACGCCTTCTGCATTTATAAAATATGTGCAGCTTTTATACATCCGTGTAATTAGACTCAAGGACTAACATTAGCTCCTGGTTACAGACAGAAACATATGGATGGAATGCTGATGAAACATTCATGTGAAGCCGCCTCAAGCAACGTGATGCTCATGTGAGACTAAACTGTATAAATAGGAACTCATTTTGCTAATTTCATGGCACATATAAACAATACTGGAGAAATATATGTATATAAATCTTACCAAAGGTTTTATGATTTGATCCAGAGTCGATTCTGGATTCAGAGACTGTAACAACAAAATGCATTGCATTAAATGAATGTAACGACTTTCCTCTCTAGATGGACAGTAATTTCCCCCTGTGTATGTCTGTGTCAGCTGTCGGGCTTCTAG
This sequence comes from Eleutherodactylus coqui, assembly GCF_035609145.1. Classification (NCBI taxonomy): domain Eukaryota; kingdom Metazoa; phylum Chordata; class Amphibia; order Anura; family Eleutherodactylidae; genus Eleutherodactylus; species Eleutherodactylus coqui. The sequence continues at coordinate 269,113,573 of NC_089839.1, read as the reverse complement.
TCTAAATTTTGTGTTTCCCAGGCATTAATGGGGGACCCAAAACTTATTTGTTACGTAGGTCATTTGTGACCCCTTAGGTTATGCTTTATCTTTCCTCTTTAACCTTACTTCACTTCAAAAACAACAGGGAAGTACAGTGTGTGCTAATGTGTATACAGGGTGACTTTAACACACTGTATAGACGTCTGAATGATACTTTGCATACATTCTTTTGTTCTTTTTTTCTCCCCTGATGTCTGACCAGCTAACATACATTAGTCCTGAGTGCCTGTATGTCAGTTATACTGCAGATAACTACCGGTATTATTATCACAAAGTAACAGAACTAGTCGGCCCCCTCTGTCACTTCTCTTGGAGAATAAAACGTACAATAGGTACAGATTAGTACTAAAATGATACTTTCATTCCCAAATACACTTCAGCCTTTGACTGAATTTGAGGTGGGTGTCACTAAGATCTATTGTATGCAGCGGGAGAAGGAAAAATGTCGCCTTAGTGTAAGGTAGCTGCCTTGTAAATCAATATTCAACATTTTTGCAGGCCTTGCAACATGGCAAGCTTGTTAAAATGTCAGTTTTTGACTTATATTGTAGCTACCTTCTAACAAGTGAAGCTATGGTGGCAATTCTCTATCTCCTACTTGCATACCTTTTAGCTCAGGAAGCATTGCATGGCCTAGAAGTCTCCTTATGCCATCTTGGTGCTCTGCACAAGGCAAAACCGTACCCTCCCATCCCCCAGACCAAAGGTCTATTGAACACAGTTTACAGGAGGACAACTTTCTTGCGCTGAAAATCTACAGGCAGAACTTGCTTTGTAGATATAGACTATAGAGTTCATATTTATAGGAAGGTGATGTATGCTTAAGGGGTTACTTATAATTTTCAACTAACCAATTTAGCAACATAAAGAAAATATTTTGTACTTTACCGCACATTTAAGCTCCGTTAATGGGTTTAGTATGGACTGAAAAAAATAATTCAAAAATTAGTCAATTAGCCTAAAAATCAGCAAAGTATTTTGATATAAATGCAGTGCAGGTTTATTGTTCATCTAATTGGCCTGCTGCTGAGTTTTACTGTTGCCTTCTCTGATCCAGTAACAAGCAGAAACAATCAGATATGTCTTACCAAATAGCGGTCATGACCAGAACTATAAGTCAACTTTCAATAAATTGACCACTTTATATTTTAATAACTGAATTATTGTTTCTATAACAAGTATATAAGTTCCATGTAGCATTTTCAGGTCCACCCTCCCCTCTCCATCTGGCGGTTCCATCGTCTATCTCCATGATGCTTTTCTATCTAGCTGAAAAGATTAAGAAGGATGGAAAACTATTGAAATGAAGATCAAAGTCATCTCCGACTCACACGGTAAACCCTGTGGTTCCATCCCAGTTTCTGTCTCTATACAATTTGCTACATATAAAATGAAAAGCCAAGATGTAGAGGAGAGGTCTAGGTGAAGACTCTGTGTGAGAGGAGCCTAAGTTATATGAGGAAACCTTATCAAACCCGGATTTGTGTTATTAGAAGATCTCCACTGGTACATAAAGCGGTTGATGAGTTTAAAATCCTCATGAAAGATTGGAAAAAAATGTTTAACATGTTCTTCTAAGTCCCTATCTGAAGATTAGAAAAACTTAGTGATTGTGTTGTGATCTTGAAATTCTAGCCTAACTGGTCAAGTGCAGAACATTAGAAGAATTTCATTCAGCGGCTGACTGTGCTAACATTCAGCACATTAAATGCAAGTGGAAAACTATAAAAGTGAATACTTACCCCTACAAGGTTGGTTACACCCTAAAAGTACATAAAAAGGTAGATGAGATAACAGATGCCCAATGCGAGAATTGCCCTACCTGCACTCAGTCATAAGAAATCTCAGGATCATCAGATTTATCTTCTAGGTTTCTCTGTATAATATTTATCCATTTTACAAACTGAAATGTTCAAATCAATGCTCTATACAAATATGTTCCAGACAGGACATAGTAGAAGAGTCAGGGCCGGGTTATACTGATTTCATTCTGCTTGGTATGTTAGTTTTTGTACTTTTCATCCAACTGATCTAATTCAATAATACATAATTTCAGATCAAGTTTTCAATCTTATTTGTTTTTGATTAGATTCTCTTTACTTGATCCAAAGCATACATTTTTTGCTTACCATTAACCCCTTAAGGACCAGGCTGCTTTAATGTGGTGGTTTAACTGCTCTATTTTTTTCCTTCAGATACCAAAATTATTTTTGCTGCATTTTTTTCCTGAGATATTTAAGGCTATTTTTAAAAAATATATTTTTCCCTGACTTTTTTCCCCCCTTTTTTTAGTTTTATTGCGGATGAAAAGTTTAAAAAAAATCTTTAACATTTATAGTTATTTTTTTAATTAGTATGTGTATATTTAAGTAAAGTATGGAAATGGGTTTCTTATTTTGTTTTTGACAACAGTCGCATACGGCAACGGTTTTGCTTGGCGTTGGTTTTGGGTTATATTCTTTTATATATTATATATAATTTTATTCTGTAATTTTTTTAACTTATTTATATCATTTTTTTTTACTTTCTATGTCCCTTAAGATGCCATATAAGACCTCAGGGGGACATTCTTGTGTTTCTTGTTTTTTTTTAGTTTGACACTTTTCCACTGTAGCTGGGGTATCCATAAGAGCCCCAGATACAGGGAAAAACATCCTCCTGTAGTGACAATAGTCACTAACAGAGCTGATCAGGGTCTGCTGGGACCCAGCAGCTCTGCTGTGCCAGAGGATTCTGGTGTTCACGTGACCGCCAGCTCACAAAGGGGAAGTTATACTTCTACTTTCACTTCTTAGTACAGAGCACTCATTGAGCGCTGTGTAGTAGCAAAAGGAGAAGGCAGAAGGGGTTAAAAATCACTTCTGCCTTCTCCTTTGGGTTCTCGGCTGTGACTAACAGCTGACAACCCCACCTGCTTCTGATTGATTGCAGAAGCAGGGGCTTTAATCCCCAGCTGTATATTTATTATCGGCTGGGATAAAAGCCCAGAACCATGCACCATAAATTTACTGTGCTTGGTAAATTTATGGCGCATGGCTCTGGGCTTTTATCCCAGCCGATAATAAATATACAGCCTAACCTAACTGGTCAAATGCAGAACATAAGAATAATTTCATTCAGTGTCTGACTGTGCTAACATTCACCACATAAATGCAAGTGGAAAACTATAAAAGTGATTACTTACCTTTACAGTCTTGTCTACATCCTAAAAGTACATAAAAAGGTAGATGAGTTAACAGATGACCAATGCGAGAATTGCCCTACCTGCGCTCAGTCATAAGAAATCTCAGGATCATCAGATTTATCTTCTAGGTTTCTCTGTATAATATTTATCCATTTTACAAACTGAAATGTTCAAATCAAAGTTCTATAGAAATATGTTCCAGACAGGACATAGTAGAAGAGTCAGGGCCGGGTTATACTAATTTCATTTTACTCGGTATGTTAGTTTTTGTACTTTTTGTCAAACCTGATCTAATTCAATAATTGAAAACTTGAGCTGCAGTTATCTATCTTCTTTCACTCAAGGTCTGCGTGAGAAATGTCCAATTCCTTCCTAACTGTTTCATGGATGAGAAATGGCACGTGCAATGCACATAAATGTGTGCTGTCAGCGTATACTTTAGAGTGAACGAACAAGTATCTCCGTTATGGCTGTGTGCACCTAACCTTAGGCCTCATGTCCACGGGTGGGTCGGATTCCACATGCGGTAGCTCTCAGCAGAATCCGAACCTGTCCACGGCCAGCCACCCTGCGTACCTGTCCGGGTCTGTACTGCGGATGTGTGCGGAAGCACCGACCGTCGCACATGCGCAGTACAGTTTGTCTTTTTTTCCTGCTTTCCTGCAGATCGGACAGCTTTCATTGACTTCAAGGGAAGCCATATGTGCGAACAACCACACTGAAAATGGAGCACGCTGTGATTTCTTTTTTCCGCACCCAAAGATCTGGAAAACAAATCCGCATGCTCTAATTCAGGTGCGGACGCCTATGTTTCCCAATGGGCAGCTTGAATTGTGGATCTTCTGCGCGGGTTCCACAAATCAAATCCGCCCATGGACATGAGCTCTAAAGTCGCTTGTACACAGTCAGTAGGAATCGGGAAGGTTATCTCTAGAAAGAACAAATGGATTAGGCGTTGAAATTCAATGTACCCGATTCTACTTTCTGCCATCGTCCTCATACATATATGACAGCTGCATTGTCCTGTATAAGGCCTTAGTCACACGGGTGTTTTTTCCCGCGATTTGCGGATCGCATGACGCATGCGCATCCGCAAATCGCGTGACCGGGGCCCAAAAATCGCCCGAAAAATCTGCTCCTAGCCGCGTTTCATTAGAATCGGGCCAGAGCTGTCCAGCGCATTGAATTCAATGGAACCGGCAATACAGCCGGCTCCATTGAAAGCAATACGCTGCGGGCGAGCGCGGGATGAATTGTCGGGAAGGGCTTAAATATATAAGCCCTTCCCTGCAATTTATCCAGAAATGTGTTAAAATAAAAAAAAAATGTATACTCACCTTTCCGCTGCAGCCGGAGTTCTGCCGCGGCCGCCGGCACTTCTCCTGAACTGCTTCTTTGTACTTTTCAGCCGGCGGGGCTTTAAAATCCCTGCCTGCTGAATGAGCTGCCTCTGATTGGTCACAGCCTGACCAATCAGAGGCAGCTCTCACTCACACACCCATTCATGAATTCATGAATGGGTGAGTGACTGCTGCCTCTCATTGGCTCAGCGGGACCAATCAGGGGCAGCTCTCAGCTGTCATTCAGTACTCCGGCTGCAGCGGAAAGGTGAGTATAATTTTTTTTTTTATTTTAACACATTTCTGGATGAATTGCAGGGAAGGGCTTATATATTTAAGCCCTTCCCGACAATTCATCCCGCGCACGCCGGCAGCCCATTGCTTTCAATGGAGCCGGCTGTATTGCCGGCTCCATTGAATTCAATGGGCAAACATCGTTCTTCTCTGCCACAGCTGTTACAGCTGTGGCAGAGAAGAATGATTTGTCTTCTATATGTTCTCAATGGGGTCGGCGCTGCTGCCGCCGGCCCCATTGAGCGCATATAGAGAAGAGAACAGGAATCGCAGATAGGTGCGATCTGCGATTTCTGTTCTATAATTTATCGGATGAGCACATAAAAAGCGCTCATGTGTCCGATACCATTGCAAAGCCATGGTTTTATAAAATCGCCAGACGCATGCGCATGCGCAAATCGCGCGAAAAAATGCCCGTCTTAATAAGCCCTAAATCAGCATGTTCCGATGACTTTTCCTTAATATGTATGGGGGAATTAAAGGCAACCTGTCACACACTATTGGACCATAAACTGAGTCATGGTGCTTATAGTTTAGGTGGCGTGGAGTCCAGGGAGACGCTTTTCATACTCATCCAGTCTCCTGTTGCCACAGAGTCCCTTGGTGAAGCCAGAACATCCACAGCAAGCAGTGACCTCCCATAGAGCTGAACAGGAATATGTGCGCAGCCTTCTTCGTTTATGATGCTTATCATTATGGCGGCTTCACACGGCCGTATGCACATTTACGCATGCCTCAGCGTAATGTATTTACACCATGAACTAATCTTTTTTGCGCACATGTCTGCGTACCTCACTGTACTTTTTTCCACGCACAAGGTATGTTTTTTTGCGTGTGGGACAGAACCACGCCTGATTTAAATGGCTAATTCATCTAAAGAGGTCCAGATGTGGTGTTTTTCCAGTGGAATTATGCAGTGTTTCATGCATTCCCTTGCATATTGCACGCCCATTTGTGTACCCCCATTGACTTCTATAGGGACGCTTGGTGCGCAAATGCGTATAAAAATAGAGCATGCTGCGTTTTTTTTCTTTTGCATGCAAAACACTTGAGAGTGTAAACTAACCTATTGACATCAATGGGTTCTCTTCTCTGCATATTTGCGCACCAAAAGGCCCCATAAAAGTCTAGGGGGGGGGGGGGGGGGCTCAAATACACAATACGCAGCACAATTCCATGAAAAAAAGAACACATCTGGATCTCATCAGGCTAGATAGCCTTTTAAATCAGGGTAGGGGGTGTTGTGCACAGAACAGGCTCTGCGGGTGCAAAAAAGTACAGTACATCGTGCAAACACATGTGCAAATCACCCTTGTTCATAGCACAAATACATTGCGCTGAAGCGTGTGCATTTTCACATACGTTCGTGTGAAGCCGCCCAAAGCATGGATGTAACAAGAAAAATTGATTCCGTATGAGCCAAATGTGAACATACAAGTGTCATGCTTATTTTTACACGCCATCTAGATTTTTACACGCAATACTTTTTAATGATCAAGCTTAGGGTCCCATACGAATAGGAATTTAAAGGTCAATATAACGGTTAATAGATGCCCTTTTTACATGTTGCTAGTGATAGGATGACTAAATGAAGAATTTAGACTGCTTTACTTAGGGCTTAGTCACATGGACACATCGGCACCCGTGTTACTGCATTAAAAGATGGCCGCACTGCAGATGTGGGCGAATCTTCGCACCGCCGGAAGAAAGAACATGTGATCGGCTCCATTGTGTTCTTTCTTCGGGGCTGCGGGGAGTCGTCCATCCTGAAGTGCGGCCGTCTTGTTGTGTAGTAAGGGCTCAGTCACACGGGTGCATCGGCGCCCGTGTGACTAAGCCCTCAGTTTGATCAGAATTTGTTTTTTATTCCAGGGTTCTGCTTACATAAGAGATGGTGACTGCTGATGTTACAATGCTGGCACATTCTTAAAGGGATTTTCTGAGATTATTAAAAAGTTCACAGGGGTCAAAAAGGAGATAAAACATAGAAACGGTATTCACCTCCCAAAGGTCCCCCTGATCCAGCAGCACCACTTCATCCAGACTGGTCTGGTGCCGGACGTTCTTGTGGCAGTCATATGTTATTGTACACATGACTATCGCAGTCAATCACTTGCTTCAGTGTCACATATGTGTTGAGTGATACACGACTGCTGAGGACCGTGAGTAACTTGTAACAGTCTGCAATGATGAAAGCCATGTGATTGCTGCAGAAACATCCGACACTGGAACAGCGGTGCTGGAGCGGGCAGATATTTGTGAGGAGGATAGTTTGTTTTTTAATTTTACCCACTTTTCACCCTTCTGTGAATGTTTTAAATAAACTTGGAAAACCCCTTTAAACTCTGTGGTCAACTAAGCTGATAAGCTTCATCTTCTAGGCCGCAGCACCGCGTATAAGATGGTTGGATGTGCGCCACATTGTTAAATGTAATCATTTACTAGTGGAAATCAGTCATATAGCTACAGTAATAGTACTGAAGGATATGTTCTTACCAAAAGGTTTTCCACACACTGATCAATTGGAATTTTTTTTAGCTGTAAAACCAAAAGAAATACATTAGAAGGGTTTCTGGATAATAAAAGAAGAGTCCACGTTTAAAGTCTACGTTCACTACATTCAGTGCCGGATTTAACCAGGTGGAGTCTCCTAGGCAGTTGGAATCTGCCCCCCCCCCCCCCCATACCTGTATATTATCCCCTAAAATGTTTTTAATTTTCCCAAGCAACAATTTTAATAAACCAATTTTCTTACACAAAGCAAACATTAACAATGAATCGTATTAAACAATTTAGCATATTATGTTATTATATTGTTAGGCCTTAGTCAGACGGGCGTTTTTTCGCGCGATTTGCGCATCGCATGTTGCATGCGCATGCGCAAATCGCGTGACCGGCGGTGAAAAATCGTGGGAAAAATCTGCACCTAGCCGCGTTAATCGTCGCAGCAAAACGCCCGTCTGACCGGAGAAAAATCGCCGTGCGCATCAAAATGCGCATGAAACTTAGACTGACCGGCGAAAAAAATGATTTTGGTGCGCACATAAAACGCCGAACGCAGATAGGTGCGATCTGCGAATCATCGTGTCCTATAATTTATCGCATATCCGCATAAAAAGCGGACATGTGACCGATACCATAGCAAACCATTGGTTCTATATATGCGCGAATCGCATGCGCAAATCGCGCGAAAAAACGCCCGTCTGACTAAGGCCTTATAGTGTATATTTTGTTATATGGTTATATGTGTGGGAGAACATTGTACAGAGCAGTGTGCGCTACACTTCGGCCGCTACATGGAGATGACCATTACTGCTGTACATTACACGTACGGAGGTCGCACTGAAATGTTTTACAAACTGACATAAGATGAGCTTTTAAGAGACAAACTGTAATGTGAACCTGATGTCCGTGGTTTACGTACTTTATAGAGAAAATACCATATTAATGGAATGTACCCAATAACAACTTCGAGTTTTTAATGTAAATTTTTTGTTTACTTTCTTTCAGTTGATTCATTTTTTCTATCTTTTGGAAATAAATTTTCTTCCAAGATCAAATCAGTATTATTTTGATCCATTATTGCGAGGCCTTTAAAAAGCACGGGGCGCACAGGACGGGGCCTACTCTGCCAGCTGGTAATCTGGCACTGACTGCATTCACTTTACTAACACAGTTGCGATGTGCAGATGCGTCCACCCTTACCTTAGCTCAAATTTGGGAAAGGACTCCATTATTATGCAATTGTGTATTTTTAATTGCATGAGCTAAAAGTGAGCGTACATTTTAATTACTTGTGATATAGAAATTAAATGAGCTTCTCCAAATAAAACTTACTAACTGATGAACAGCGGCCATTTTTTGGGCAACTTGTATTATATAATTACTTACTGTTAATTAAAAAAAACACCCAAAATCTAATGGTGAAGTGGTAAGAGGCAAACCATGGTGGAGCTAGTGCTGCTTACTAGAAGATGCCATATCTATGCCCCCTGTAGGAATTAGTGATGCATGGTATCTACTGTAGTAATAGCAGAGCAAGGGGACCCCTCCTGCTACTAAACCAGCCGGGTTTCACTGGAGAACCTCTTACTTGTTAGAAATTACCTTATACAAGAATGTTGAGATGAAGAGCGAAGAATTGTAACTTGTATGGAATAAGCCATTCACTAGTAGTGGGTTCACTAATCAGCGAGACCCGCAGGACTTGATGGAACTCTTCAGAATACTGTACATGACCCGGGTATAACGGAGTCGTATGCTGCTATGACCTACCCCTTTAAATCCCCCTCCCCACCTACCATTACCCGAACAGACCACCGACACCATCTGTTGGATAAAATTTGGCCACAGCAGCCAATTTATTAAAACAAACAACATTAACATAAAATTTTTAAACGCATTTCCTTTCAAATATATCATACACCATTATAACCTCCTAACCATTATAAACATTCCCTAATGGAAAACCTGCGAAGAGGACCTTGGAGCCCCTCCTACTTCTAAAAATATCCTGTCGCCTCAAACCAACAAAGGAAATAGCTGTCCCGGTCACCAGCCGCAACTTGGCTGACTCAGGCGACGCTATTTCCAAAACCTTCTTCCTCCCGCCGCCGGTGGCAGACTCGGGAGCCCAAGCAAACTCCCCATTAACCTCCGGCCGCCGTTTCTTCCCGACCCCGAGGCCGGCTAGCCACCCCTGGCTAGCCTCTCCCACCGACTATCAGGGCTCCGCCCTGTAACCCAGGAGGCGACAGGCCACGATTGACCAAATACAAAAAAGGGGGGAAGGGGCTATGTAGCCCCTGCCTTCCCCCACTAACCTTCTACACGGGCTCCAAGGGCCCCTCCCCCTCCCCTGCCACAGCAAGTGAGGCTCGACCACCTTGAGCCTGCGCCGCCCCCCACACCAATAGCGCCCGCTCAATGCCCTCCTGTAATCCTTCCGTCCATAGGTCAATGCCGATGTCATTTAAGTGGACGCCGTCTGACCTCCAGTAATTGCCGACCCCTTTCTCCAGGTCTATATGTCGCGCTGCTACCCCCCCTTTGCTGCCCAGGAACCGCGACACTTCCCTGTTGAGCTTCACTCTTGCTCTGTTCAGGCCCTTCTCCGACTGCGCCCCCCTCCAAACTTTCCTAGGCACGATTTCGGACCACACTACGACCGTCCCCGGGTATGACGCTTGCAGTCTAAGACAGTCATACCTTATGTCCCTTGATAGGTCCCTAAACCTCCTTTTTCCCAAATCGTTTCCTCCCGCGTGTATGACCAAAACCTCCGGCGCCCTATCCCACCTAACCCTCCTTTCAACTTCCTCCAATACGCTGCCCCAAGTCATCCCTCTAATCCCCATCCATCTCACTATCGCCTCACTCTTCTGAAACCGTAGCTGCCTCCCATTCGGCCGTACCCCTGCTCTCTCTGCTCCCCAAAAAACATAGGAGTCTCCCAAGATCCAAACTAATGCTGGACGACCATCTGTAAAATAAACAGCAACAATACTATATTAGCAAACCGCCATTATGACCCCCCCCCCCCCACCCTCCAGACGACCCCGCCTTGAATTTTAAAGCAGGTGGGGTCGCACGTATGATTTAAAACGCCCTGACTCCCACCGACCTATCCTCTTCACTGCCTCCTCCCCCATACCTCTTACTGACGCTTCCGTCGCCGCCCCCACCCGAAATGAGTGAGACCCGAACTGTGTATTATTAAAACCCGCCACCTCTAAGGCCTTCTTGAACACCGCTATAAACTGAAAACGCGACAAAAACTCCCCGGTCTCGTGCCGCAAAAATGGGCCTGTGCGAAAATTTAACCCTTTGCTATACTGCTCCCAGGCACTCAGAGGGCACATACTGGCCCCCGGCACCTCACCCAACCGGATCACCTGCCCCCGTCCTTGCTGATCTGTCTTGGACCGACGGATAAGCAAGTCCAACCTCCCGTCTACCAACCGCACATCCTCCGCCTGCAGGCCGCCCCCCACGGTCTTGCTAGGTGACACCAATTCGCTTACCCGTAGGGCCCCGAAAAATGCAAATGAAAAAGCCGCCCTAAACAACCGCCGCTCGAACTCTTTTCCGCAAACAACATCAACCGCCTCCCCTAATTTCTCCAAAACATCAAATGATACCGGTCGCCTAGTGTCCTGTCTCCCCTTCCCTCTCCTCAGACCCTTCAGCGCCTGTTTTACCAAAAAATTTTTTGTCGCGTCCTCCACCCCCCGTATTTTAAACCCAAAAGCCACCCCTGCCATAAACTGGTTCACTTTTGCCACTGACCGACCCAAATCTGCAGTCTCTCCCAACCAACTCAACAGTAAGCCCACTCTATCCTCCTCTGAACGCTCCCCTCCATGCTGCCTCAACCATTCTTCCCACTCGCTCCACACTGCGCAATATGCTGCCCTAGTCCGCCGAGCCAGTGACCGTTCTATCAGGCCCCCCACTGCTCGCTTACCACGTTCCAGATTCGAGACGGGCACTTCCTCCCCTCCTTCTCCGCACCCGGCGCCAGTGTCCGGAACCGCTCCCACTGAAAGCGAGAGAGAGCATCCGCAATTGAGTTCTCGACACCTGGAACGTGTACCGCTACTACCCACATGTTTAATGACAAGGCCTCTAGCACCAACTGACGCAGCAGGTTAACCACCGGGGGGGATGACGCAGAGAGGTTGTTAATCACCTGCACCACCCCCATATTGTCACAGTGGAATCTCACTTTTCTATCCCGGAAGTGGTTACCCCACAGTGTGATAGTACTATTGGAATTATTTCCAATAGTAGTGGCTAAGTTCCGAACTAAGCCTTCTTGCTTCCACTGCTCCGGCCATTCCCCTGCACACCATCTACCTTGAAAATAGGCCCCAAAGCCTGCGCTCCCTGCTGCATCTGTATAGAGCTCCCAGTCCACGTTGCTACTGACCTCCCCCATAATTACCGACCTGCCATTGTACTTCTCTAAAAAGGCGGACCAGACTGCCAGGTCCGCCTTGTGACTAACTCCCAAACGGATAAAGTGATGAGGGGCCCGAATCCCTGCTGTTGCCGCCGCCAACCGTCTACTGAAAACCCGGCCCATGGGCATGATCCTGCAGGCAAAATTCAGCTTGCCCAGCAGTGACTGCAGCCCTTTGAGCGTGATTTTCTTCGCCACCCGCGCCGCACCTAATTCCTCCTGCAAGTTTCTTAATTTTTCTTCTGGTAATCGGCACTCCATTGCCTCAGAGTCAATGGTGATGCCCAAAAAACTTAAACAAGTTGTGGGCCCCTCCGTCTTTTCCGGTGCCAGAGGCACCCCGAACCGTTTGGCCACCCATTGCAAGGTTCCCAGTAAGTTCGCACAAACTGGCGAACCCCCGGGCCCTACGCACAGAAAATCATCCAGGTAATGAATGACCGACTGCACTGCCGCCGTGTCCTTCACCACCCACTCTAAAAACGAACTAAACACTTCGAAGTATGCACATGAGATTGAGCATCCCATGGGCAAACAACGATCCGCAAAATAACTCCCTGCCCAAAAACACCCCAACAACCTCACACTTTCTTGTGTTACTGGCAGCAAGCGAAAGGCTGACTCTATGTCAGCCTTTGCCATCAATGCCCCCCTTCCATAGTTCCGAACCCAATGAAGCGCCGCATCAAACGATGTATACACCACCGAGCATAGCTCGGGGTCTATTCCGTCGTTTACAGACGCCCCCCTTGGGTACGATAAGTGGTGAATAAGCCGAAATTTATTCGGCTCCTTCTTCGGTACCACTCCCAAAGGTGACACCACAAAGTCTTGCACGGGTGGCTCTTCAAACGGCCCCGCCATGCGCCCTAAGCTAACCTCTTTCATTAGCTTCTCCGTCACCACTTCCGGATATTCTAACGCCGAACGTAAATTTTTTAACGAAAAGGGGACCCCATGAACCGGAGGTGGGATGTGAAAACCATCCCTAAAACCCTTAAACAGTAACTCTGCCTTCTCTCTATCCGGGTACCTACTTAGGTACGGTACCATCTCTTCCAGAATCACTGGGGTCATCCCTTTTCATAAAACCCCCTGGACCTTTTCCCTTTCCTTTCTTGAAACATCTGGCAGCCCCGTGAGACCCCGCGCCGCAGTGAGAGCAGGCATGACGGAACTTGCATGTTGCTCCGAACTTGCACTGACCCTCGTTGTACTGCCAGCAGTACCCGGTCCTACTCCCCCCTGCTGAACCACCCTGCCCCCCGGCTGAACTAGAGGCCGAGCTGAAGGACCCGGCACTGCCCTGAAAGGGCTGACCGAACCGCGCGGGGGCCATTACTCTCAACCATAGACCTATATCTTTGTGATCCCATCTGATCGATGGGCGCACTGCCTTACGCTGCCTGAACTGCTCATCATAGCGCAGCCAGGTCTGTCCCCCATACACTCGATAGGCCTCACCAATGGAGTCCATGTAACAGAAAAGGCCGGAGCAATTGTCCGGCGCTTTTTCTCCGATTACGCTCGCTAGAATGGCAAACGCCTGCAACCAGTTCGCGAACGTCTGGGGTATAAGGCGCCACCTACGCTTCTCCTCCTCCTCTTTTTTAAACTCAGTCCGCTTTCCCTTGTCTAAATTAAATTTTTCCAAGGGTAGGAGGGAGAATATCTCGACATATTCGTCCCTCCAAATCTTTTCCCTCACCTCTTTTTTTAGGTGGGCCCCCAACGGGCCCTCAAAGCAGACGTAGACCTCGCCTTTTGCCTTATCGTCTAGCCGCACCCCCTCCCCGTCCTTTTCTGTCTGGACCGCTACTGCCACCCCGGCCGACCCCCCTGACTCCAACGTACCTGCTGCACCCCCCACTTGAGAGATTTCCCCAGTGGATTGTGCCCCGTCTGTAACCCGCTCGTGGACATCTGTCCTACCAGCGGGGCAGATTGTAACACCCCAACCGCCTGTCCTACCCCAGTCCCACCAGCAAACGGTCCTCCCGGTCCGTCCCTAATGCTGGACGACGCACTGCATGGTGAGCTCCATGCTGTGACAGGCGACGGAGCGTAACCTACCCCCTGCCTCCTCAACAATTCTAATACCACCCCCAGCAATGCACCTGCTTCGCCGCCTACCCCTAGCGCGTTAGTTAATGCAGCGCTACCCCCCGCAAATACCCCACTACTAGACCCCGCATGCGCCACGCGGCTAACATTGCTGGACACACCAGACATAGAGCATGACTCACCTGGCTGCGTAGGGGCTGTGGACCCACCAGCCGCCGACCAGTCTTGTCGCTGTTCCTCCTGGACTCTGCTAACGCCGGGCTGTGACCGCTCCGCTGGGACCGCAACCGCCTCCGATCTTCTTGGTGCCGAAGAAACATAGGCCACCTCTGTCGCCGTCGCACGCCTTCCGGATGACTCCGCCGCCGGACCCCGAGAAACCGCGGGCCGCCCGTCACTTGAACTGTTGCAGGGCTGCTCCCCCTCCGATGCACCTCCGGGTGAGCAGCCCCCGACCCCTTCCAGGCTCTTTGCTTTCTGTGCAGCGCTTGGCCCCGCCCCCCTCTCAGCACGGGGCCTCGCGCTGCCCGCCGCACCTCGTCTTTTGGCGGGAGTCCTCCCCGCCCTGCTCCCCCTGCCTGTTGGTGTTGCCGGGGGGAGCCTACTACGGGGGGGGGGGGGCGGAGAGGCACTCCGCAGCCTCTGCCTGCGTGAGGGAGCGTGCTCGGGGCTCAGTCTCTCTGGTGCACGCGCCCTCCGCGGCCGCTCTTTTGCCAGCCCCGCTGGTGCTGCCGCCGCCGGCCCCGCACCTGTCCTCCGACTCCGGACCTCTGCAGCCGCCTCTGCACCTCCCGCCGCCTCCGCTCGAGCTCCCGCTGCTCCTGCTTCTGCCGCCGCTGCCGTGGATACCGCCGCTGCTCCCAGGGCTTCACCGGAGAGCTGGACAAGCCAGTCCAGCCCCCTTTCTTCTGCCTCCGCCCGGATCTTCTCGAGGATCGCCTCCATCTTCTCCCGGTAAGTGGCTGGTCTTCGGGCTCTTCTTTTTCTTTTCTTCTTCTTTGGGACTGCCTCCGCTGCTTCTTTTCCGGCACCTCGGGTCTCCAGTCTTCGGTCTCCCTGCCTCGCTGCCGTCTGCCGCGCTCTTCAGCTCCGCCGGGCACCTCAGGTCTGCTGGGCTCCTTGGGACTGCTGGGCTCTTCGGTCCGCTGGGGTCTTCGGTCCGCTGGGGTCTTCGGTCCGCTGGGGTCTTCGGTCCGCTGGGGTCTTCGGTCCGCTGGGCTCTTCTAACTTCAGCTTCTTTCTTCCTCTTCTTCTGGACGCTGTAATGGCCTTTCCCTGCCCTAACCCCTCTATTTAACCCCCTCTTCCTAAGCTCCGCCCCCTCCCGGCATCCTCTACTCTAATTAACCCCCCTCCTCCCCGTTAACCCTATCATGCTGCCTTCCTCCTACCGCCCTGCGGGCTTCCGGCTCCGGCAGACCTTTAGTTTATAATAAGTTATTTAGCTCATATGTCGGATCACTACTTGGATTCTACACATTTTTCTATCACATTAGATTCCTACAAAATGTAGCGAGGAAAACGATGTGTAACAAAAGAGAAAGATTACAATAACATAACGAATAATGAACTTACTACTCTGCATACTACGATCCTGACACTGCTCACTAATCCAAGGCTATCCTATGGAAAGAGACAGAAGAGAAAATGTACTTATCATCAAATGTAAAATGAACATGCTAAAGGCCCTTCATATTCACACGGGCCAATGATTGGGAACGAATATTCATCTGAACCTTCATTTACCCGATTATCACCGCATGTAAACAGGGCAGTTTGTTTGTCAGCTGATTAGGTCCTTAGGGCGGCTTCACGCAGGCATATGCGCAATTGCGCCCGTCACAGTACAACGTACTTGTGCTATGAAGTAGGTTTTTCTGCACAAATGTTGGCACATACTGTGCTTCTAGCGCCTGCAGGGCACATTCATTTGCGTGCAGCAGAAAGATACGCCTCAATTTAAATGGCTATTTAGTCCAATGATCCAGATGTGTTCTTTTTCTAGCGGAATTGTGCAGCGTACGGCACATATCCTTGCGTATTGTGAAGACATTTGTGCAACACAAATAGAATTCTATGGGAACATGGAGCGCAAAAGTAGATCATGCTGTATTTTTTTCTGTGAACCGAAATTCGCAAAAATAATATGTTTATGTGAACAAATCTATCAAATGGCTATTTAGCCTAATGAGTTCCAGATAGAATTGCGCTGTTTTTCACACATCTGCTTGCATATTATATGCGTATTTGTACCCCACCTCCACCATAGACTACTATGGGGACCTTTGGTGCACAAATGCACACAAAAGTAAAGCATGCTGCTTTTTTTCCGTGCGCGCAAAATAATGAAATCTAAGTGAACCCATTGGAATCAGTGGGTTCTATTCTCGGTGTTGCGCACACAAATTTTGAGCGTGCAAATACGGCCGTGAGAAGGAGCCGTAAGTGACAAACTTTTGCTTACTTAAAACTACAATTGCTGTCATTCATTCATTCATTTCTAGAACCTCTTTTATTATTTGATGTAATCTGGTAACCTGGGGCTGGAAGACTTCGTACAAAAAATCTCTGTGTGGACTAAAGATGAGCGAGCATCCTCGGATATAGCAGTTACTCGAGCGAGCATCGCTCTTCACGAGTAGCTGCTTACTGGTCCGAGCAGCCTCGGGGGAGGGGGGGATAGCGGGTGGGGGAGTGAGAGATATCCCTCTTTCTCTTCCCCCGCCGCCCCCCACGAGCCTGCTCGGACCAGTAAGCAGTTACTCGAGAAGAGTGATGCTCGCTCGTGTAACTGCTTTATCCGAGCGTGCTCGCTCATCTTTAGTGTGGACAGCTAATTTCAATATTCTGGTTACGTCATTCCCTCAACAGAAGATTATAAAACGTGTTTGATATTTGTAAAAAAAAAAAAAAAAAAGCCTGAAAAATTGCATGCATTTTATTTGGCTGCATTGTCAATCTGGATTGTTTGGAGTCGTGTTTTTTGGTTACATATGCATTTTTTCTGACATTTTTATTCTTTAGAGAATCTAATTGTAAAACACTTGAAAAAACTCCGCACCCAAAGCATGCTGCGATTTTGAAATAAAAAAGCCATGGACACAAGAAAAAAGTCAAAGTAGAGAAAAAAGCCAGTTAAAAAAACGCAATGTTTTCTAAGGCTTTTGATATGTTCCTGTGGAGCCACAGCCAACATCCGGATGCAGCATTTTTTTAACCCCAAGCTGTAAAAAATGCCATCATTACATCAGCCAGAGTCTGGAATCCAAATTAGGGGATCCTCGCTTTCATCTTGTGGGCGCATTCAGATGAGCGGGAGTACTACATGTGCGGACGATCGGGCAGCGGGTTTCTTTTCAAGCTCTGGCAACTATGCTCCGTGCTGCCAAGTTGTGCCCACACTCATGGGAATAAGCCCTAATAATGCTCTGATGGTGATCCCACGCACAGCGCAATGCGCACTGAAATTCCACAACAATATACTGTAAGTGAATTAGGTTTTAACAAGCCCCGTTCACTAGCAGTGGAATCTAGTCATGCTGCAGATTTGCTCTAGCTGTCATGGAAAAGCTCTGGATCTTGAGGGCTCAGTCACACGGGCGCATTGGCACCCGTACACCGGCCGTCTCTCTCCAGCACTGATGAAAGAACACATGACCGGCAATGGAGACGGTCACATGTTCTTCCTCCCGGCGCTGCCGAGAGACGTCCGTCTTCAGGTACGGCCGTCTGCTGGCTACAGTAACACGGGCGCCGATGCACCTGTGTGACTGAGCCCTCACTGCACATTTAATTCATTTTTATGCAATAACTGAAATGCACAGTGAAATTCAGCACCGAAATCCACAATGAGGTCATGTACAGCGTTTTGGCTGTATAAACTGTTAAAATGCTAGTCAGTAGTTAGCAATACTGTTAACCCAGATGCATACATGAGGATTTACATATACTAATAAATCACATAAAATAAATTAGTAAATGGAACTCACTAAGCTCGACACCACTTTGGCAGTTATCCCAACGCCTGATTCTAGATCATCAATCTTAAAAAAGAAGGGAGAAAGACTTTAGTTACATATGAACAAAATAATATATGTGATATTTCAAGTTGAGCTTCACAAATATGCTAAATTATATTCAGTTTATCAGCAAGTTGTTGTGGTGCCCAAGGAATAATGTATTACCTCCCATCCAGCTACTCATATAATGCTACGGTATTAACTACAGTATACTGTGTTACTGCTTTGTTGAACTGACACCTTAAATGTTTTTATGATCCTGTACAACTTCTTTAAACTAATAGAATATTAACATTACTAATATACAATGCTAACCTTACCAATTCTACTTGTGTGCCAGATAGGGGATAGCTAGGAGATGGAGGGTACTGGTGCATCTTGTCTCCACCGGAAGCTAGGCATTGACCAGGCTTAGCTGGAGGGTACACCCTGGTCACGCCCCTAGCTGCCGATTGGCTGCTGGTGGTATAGTGCTATTCTGTCCCCATCTCCAAAACAGCAGCAACAGTGGTGGCTGACAACCCGGCACACAGCTCAGAAGACAGAGGCACAGACCCTGTAACTGACCCCACTTTCACTCTCCCTGTTGCCCCTGCAGCCACTACAGCCGGCTCCACTGTGACTGTCGTCCCCAATACTGCGAATCGCTCATAACTTTCCTCCACTACGGTTATCCCTGTGGCCACTGCAGGGGAGGGGGGGTCGCTGTCACTCTCCTCCCCGCTATCACAGCTGGCTGACCAGCAGTGGTAGCGGTTGCAGCTTGTGGGCCGGCCCCGCTTCTTGTGTCCTTCAACTCAGGGCTGCCAAACCATGTCTCCACCAATTATTCTGGTGCATTTAAATCCCTCAAACAATATTCAGGGGAGAGAGCAGGGAGGTGTGCGGATGCGATGGCAGCCAGGGGCCTTCTAAACGGCCCCAGGGCTGTCATAGCAGATTGCCTATCAAGCCATCCCTGTGGGGCTGCTTGATAGACTGCCTGCCTGATCGCAGTATGATGTAATGCTATGGCATTACTCATACTACAGGAGTGATTAAAGCATCGCTAGTTGTGTTCCCCTAAGAGGACTAAAAAAAATGGTAAAAACAAGGTCAATAAAGTTTTACTAATTGAAAATAAATAAATAAATAAAAGTTTAAATCACCCTACTTTTGCCATATTTATAAAAAATGAATCTAACTCATAAAACAAAAATACATATTTGGTATTTCTGAGTCCTTAGGCCTCATGTCCACGGGGAAAATCAGATCCGCTGCAGATTCTCCATGGAGAATCTGCAGCGGGTCCCTCCTGCCCCGCGGACATGAGCGCCGAAAATAGCAATTTAAAAGAATTTACCTATCTGGCGCGGGGCGACGAAGCTCAGCTCTTCCTCACGGCCGGATCTTCATTTTCGGCCGGCGGATGAATTCCTGACGTCGGCGGCACGTCGCCGGCACGTCGTCGACGTGCCGCGCGCATGCGCCGGGCACATCCGCCGAGCCGAAGCAAGGGAGATGCGGCCGTGAGGAAGAGAAGAGCTTCGCGGTCCGCTGCGGGTGAGTAAATGCTTTAAATTCCTATTTTAGGTCTCCCGCGGATCTGGACGGCTTCCATAGGCTTCAATAGAAGCCCGCGGGAGCCGTCCCCGCGGGAGACCCGCATGAAAATGGAGCATGGTCCAGATTTTTTCATGCTCCATTTTTTTTTAAATCACTTTTATTGACGATCCGCGGGTATTTATGTACCCGCGGGTGGTCAATGCATCCCTATGGGGTGCGGATCCGCATGCAGGAAATCCGCTGCGGATCCTAAATCCTATTTTCCCCGTGGACATGAGCCCTTAAAGTCCGCTCCATCAAAGTAGTGCATTATTTACCCCGCACGGTAAACGTCATCTTAAAAAAAAAATAACGCCAGAAATGCACTTTTTTGATCACCCTGCCCCCCAGAAAAAATGCAATGAAAAACGATCAAAAAGTCATATGTATTCCAATATGGCGCCAACACAAGCTACAGAATGTCTCTCAAAAAATGAGCCTGATGGAAAAATGTTGATGGAAAAATAAAAAAAATTATTGCGCGCAGAAGATGGCGGTGGATAATAATTTAAAAAAATTTAATGTCTTTGGTCCTTGAAGAAAAATAAAAGTAGTACAGCAAAAAAACACAATACAAGTTTGGTATCGCAGTAATCGTACTGATCCATAGAATCAGGTTATCATGTCATTTTTGTTGAAATTTGTGCACCGTAGAAACAAGACGCACTGAAAGATGGCGGAATGTTTTTTTTTTTTTTATTTTACTCCACTTAGAATTTTTAAAATGTTTTTCAGTACATTACATAGTACCCTTGAAAAATACAACTCTTCCCGCAAAAAAAGCCCTCATACGGCTACATCAATGGATAAATAAAGGAGTTACAATTTTTTTAAAGGGGGGGGGAGGGAGGAAAATGGGGAAAAACAGGGCAGCGTCATTTATTATGGGGCACTGCTGCAAAATTTCTATTCTATTTGCAGCAAGAAAATTATTTTAAAAACAAAACATAAATTGGTTTCCATAAAGATATAATAAACACATTTTAATTCTATGAAGAACTATTTATCCTAGATGAAGAAAACTTACAGCCTTCGTTAGACATCCTGTGGGTTTCTGTAAAATGATGAGAAAGTGAACATTTTTAGGACTTGACTTATACTGTTTGATTATTTCATATAATGATCTGTTTAATATTTAGAGGTTATATATATGTAGAAATGCAACCTGCTTACGGGGAAGTACAGTACTACCATTTCTCCATACACCTACCATATACTGTTAGTGCATTATCTGTGGCTTTGAGCAGGGCTACAGTAAAGCCTACTGCATTATTTCATCTGGGTTTATAATTGTGATTTTGTGTAACTTTGTATTTAGCTACTATTGTTTTTAGCATTCTGGAAAACAGGAATACATCAATCTAAATACAAGTGACACTTACCAGAATTGTTTGTAACTTTCCAGAAACTGTCCCGATCAGTTGTGTATTTGCTTCAGCCCCTGGCTATAAGAATAGGAACTTAGTTAGACTGTTGTTTTATTTATTCTACTACTCTTTAAGAATAGTTTGTCTGCGTACATTTTAATTGTACATTCTCTACAGAATAACATTTACTTGTCCTTTAGACTTCTGTATTTATTAGACTAACAATTTATTAAAAAAGTAAAATGTATTCTAAATAAGTAACACAATAAATTACTTTCATTGTAAGCTTTAACCCCTTAAGGACCAAGGGCGGTAAAAATACAGCGCTTGGTCCTGGGCTTTAATTCTGGCCAATAGTAAAAAAAACAGCGCAGGATTTAAGCCCATGCTTCTGCATTCAAGCAGAAGCAGGTCTGTTAGTCACAGCTGAGAACCCGAAGGAGAAGGGAGAAACCGTTTTTAACTACTTCTGCCTTTTCTTTTCCCAGGTATATAGTGCTCAATTAGCCCTGTGTACTAAAAAGGGAAAGTGGAAGTGTTTCTTCCACTATGCAAGCCGGTGGGTATTAAATATATTAAAGGTATTTAAAAAACCACCATATAGGTCACAGGGGGGAAAAAAACTAGCTGAAGAGCGAAAAAATAGGGCAGTAAAACCACCACATGGGTAAAATCCCTACAAAGTGTCTGGTCCTTAAGGGGTTAAGAAGAGATAGAACAAGATATGTTCATAAGCCTATTATTTGTGAATGTAGCTGTAAGTTCACATTTACATTAAGTCTGGGGGCTGTATATTTAATCACATCTCATAAGACAGAGCCATATCCAGAAATTATAAGGGCTTCCTAGCAGTACTCAGATTGGAATCCCCTCTACACTACGAGCCAAGCCAAATGCACTCCGCTTAATTACATAAAGCGTGATAGTAGGGAGTGGCTGAAAATGAATCTTCCAATTGTTAAAACAATCTATGCTGCTTTCCTTATGGTTTTACATGTTAAACTATTATTATTTTTGTATGGCCTAAATGTAAAATGGTAAACAGAATGAATTACCTCCATTTCATCATAGTCGCAGACAACATTAATGGCACTGTTCAATAGGTCTGTTTTGCCCTGTTAAAAAAAAAAATATTAAATATTAGCATATAAATAGAAGATGGATACCTACTGGAAGGTCTATTTGCATAACTTTCCCCCATGCAGCATTATATGGCTTATATAAGACTCTCTATGCAACTTGAAACTCTCCAGAAGTAGAAACTTCATTCCCCTAGACCCAAAGATTATTATAAAGTTTTTCAAGCTTTTATATAAGCAATAATGTGAAATCAGTACAAATGTATAGATTTTTATGCAATACCCCGGTGAAATGATGATGCAGTTAAAGACCTAAGTGTTCATTCTGCTTATGGAAAAGGCCATGTCATGTGGGAGTCAGGTTGAAGTCTCAGCTAATGCTCAGCTCACACTGCAGTCTAGACTTTCCTTCGAGGCGTACATCACTGATAGGATCATAGGATCCCATTTTAAAAACTTCTAGGCCATGCAGTATATCTAGGTTGCATAAATGTTGTAGGAGGTTATATAGAGTTTTCCCTCTATACCTGATATTTATTGCAGCTGTAAGAGTACTGGAAATCCCAAATACTCCATTCGAATACGGAACTTGTGAACATTTCGGATTATGATTCTATCATTACTTATTTATTACCTGCTACAGCTATATTGTTTCTCCATGTTCTTTTTTGTTAAAACACCAATCAAAACAAATCTAACCTGAAGGTGAAGGCCTTACAAGCATATTAGTATTTAGTTATAAGACTACTAGAGGTGGAAGAGTGGGAATAATATATTATGTGTGAGCATAGAATGAATATCTGCCCAAAATGTATAAAAAAGCAGCATATCAGCCAAGATAACCTGGCAGTATCACATACGCTTTATGTGCTATGGGTCATGGAAAGGCTTTTTATTCCAGTTCATTATGTAGAATTATTTGATTTAAAAGGAAAAAATACCTTGAAAGCTTCAGTCATACATTTACAGGATGGATCAGCAGCTTCCTCACTGCAGAGTCCTGAAAAAAAAAATGATGAACAATATTACATGGGTAAATGAGGTAAGAAAGCAAATAAGCATTTATTGGCTTGTTACATTCATTACTTTCACTGTTTTGCATGTGTGCCATTATATAAAGCCATTAAACAGTTATGATTTGTAGCCTCAATACAGATACTTACAAATACATTTCTACCTAGATGCTGCTGATTGGCTAATAATGTGTGTGTAAATTTCTCATTGGTGTATTAGATGCTTGGCGTTTACAATCTATTAGTGTGTACTAACCCTCTGTAATGTTAAAGAGTAGAAAGTCTGAACAAGCAATGCTGCAATGTAGAGCAGATGTAATGGACAACCTCTGATGAGGTAGTAAGAGGCATTGTTCATAGCTCTGTCCTAATGGATATGTGAAGCAGTCAGCCCAACAGCTACCAATGAAGTGAATGAATAGCAAAGAGGCAACCAACATATAACTTTCCAGACTACATAACTTAAAGCATTAACCTAATGCATGATATATCATATAACAGTTATCAGCAGACTAATCAGGTGACTTACCATTACTGAAAAGGCTGAGGCCAACCAGCATAAAGATAGCGATGCTCTTCATTGTGCAGATTGGGGAGTTCACCTCAGGTTATTGATGACAACTGCGTACGGCTCCTAATTTATATTGTTAAAGTTGGCTGACATCACTAAAGAAGAAAGGTGGAGATAATGATTCTGTGATGTGCCAAAACCACAACGTTCTTTAACATTTCACGTTTAACATAACTATTGGCATTACTTAGGAGAGTCCACACTGGGCAAATATCCACTTTATAACTTGTGTTCAAAGGGTTAAAAATTTGTAATCACTATTCCCTTAATTCAAGAAGCTTGTTACACCAATATTTCCAATGAAACAAAGCAGTGATTAGCACTATGATGAGGATGTTAACTGCCCACCATGAAGACCACCCAGTCCATGGGAAATGAAGAAATAAACATGGTACATTCCCCTTATTTTGTGCTTCATCATTAAATACGTATTAGGCCTTCTGTCCATGTGTGATATTTCACTGCATTATCCGTGGCGATAATCCGCACGCAGGTAATGCAGTGGATGCTTTCCATAGGATAACTATTGAAAGTGCAGCCCGACATCCATGAGCGGAGAATCATAGCGATTCTCCACTTGCATGATTAAAATTGCTGCATGCTGCGATTTGCCGCGATTGTCCGCTAGTAGCCTATCTATTAGATAGACTCATCAGGGAGACCTTTTACTTCTCACCTCTGCTCCCCTGCGGCGGAATATAACTAGCAATATTCCGTCTCGGCCGTGGATAGAAGGCCTCAAAGAAAACCTTCAAAATTCCATAAAGAGAGTTTCACAGACTCAATCTAATGAAGAAATTAAGTTGAAAACACAATTAAGAGATTTTATGCTGTGGTCGTAGTAGATCTCCATCAGAAATGACTTAGGTACAGATAAAGGCTCTATTAGAAAAGAAGTAACTGCTCACCAGGGGGAAAGGTGCTGGAATTAGCAAGGTCTATTTTCAGATTTCTACCCTTAATGTAAACTTATGCTCTGAATTGAATTTTCATCTTAGATTCTTAGGGTGACTTCAGACGAGCATATGCACAAAGACAATCGCCTGACCGCAATGTATTTGCGCAGTGAACTAGGTTGATTTGTGTGCGTATCGGCGCCTTTTATTAAACTTTTTTGCACAAACAGGTCATGTTCACATGTGTGCACGACGCCCCACTCCCCCTGCCTTGATTCAAAAGGCTATTTAGCCTTACAAGGTCCAGATGTGCTCTTTGCGCAGACCTTTTTACACTTCCCATAGACTTCTATGGGGACCTGCGCTGCCAAAATATGCAGATAAAGCAGGTCCTACTTTTTTTTACACGCAGACAGAATATGCATAAACATAATTGTTCCTGTGAAAAGACTCATTGACATAAATCGGTTCTATTCTCTGTGTATTGCGCATAAATACATTTGTCTCAAGCTGCCCTCATTATACTGAATTTGTAAGATTCTCTGTTTTAAATTTGTGCAGGTTTCTTCCTAAGGCCTCATTCACATGAGCGTGTGCTGGTGCGTACATAGTTGCGCACAAAACCATCTCACCCTCGTACGTGCATAAACATGCGTGAATGCAGGTCAATGCACCATTGCTTTCAATGGGGCCACAGCTGCTTCCAGCGGCCCTATTGAAAGCAATGGTCTGCCAGCAGCCCCTGCAGTGATTTTTAAAAGAAGGGCTTTAAATATAAGCCATTCCCTGAAAAAAAAAATCGATACTTACCTCTCTGTCGCTGCCAGGGATCAGGCGTTGCTAGTCGCTTTAGTCCCGTTACTGTAATGAAATTCTTTCAGCTGCTGAAAAGGCTGTATCTGATTGGCTGAGTGCTCAGCCAATTACAGGCATCGCTCAGCCAGTCAATAAATGACAGCTAAGCGCTGCCTGTGATTGGTCACAGTGCTCAGCCAATCACAGACAGTGCTTGGCCAACAGGCAGGCAGTGCTCGGCCAATTAGATACAGCTCTTTCAGCAGATGGGGATTTAATATCCCCGCCTATTAAAAGAACTTCATTACAGTGGCGGGACCCAAGCGGCTAGACGCGCCTGAGCCCCGGCAGCAGTGGAGAGGTAAGTATAGATTTTTAAAAACATTTCCAGGTCGTCATCCTGACGGCCCCATTTACAATGGAGGTTGCCCTCTGACCTCGATAGGGACAGGAAGAGCCCTTAAAGCACCTCCCTTTCCACCATACTTCAGTGTCTTCCTGTCCCTACGGTGGACAGATGCAAGCTCCAGGGAGGTTCACTTACCGGAGGCACGTAGTGCCGAAGATCCCCTGAAGGGAAGAGGTCGGGGCGGCATATCGCAGAGTCCCTGCATCCCCGGCCTGCGCCGCCATGGAGCCGTCAGTCGCCGAGCAGCGCAGGTCTCCTTGTGCTGGTCAGCACCTTCTGACGGCTTCCATGGACCAGTGGGCGCATACTGGTGATGTCATCCGGCGCAGTGACGTCACACGCACGACATAGGGGGCATGGCTACGGGTGAAGACCCCGAAATGGCGCCAGATTTAAAATCTGCTTCACAGAAAGGCTCTACTCCTGCATGGAAGTTACCCTGCAAGCTGCCAGCACTGCTTCAGCAATGTCTACATGCGACAGCTCAGCACGTGAAGGAGAAGCAGATGCCCTACAAACCGTGAGTGGCTATATGCCAAAAAGGAATATGCAAACTTGTCTCTGTGGTTGATTAAGATGCATATATGTTCCCTTTTCTCCCCCTTCTCCCCCATTCTTGTGTATGGGTTAGACTGTTAAGGAAGGTTCGAAGATTAAGGTGGACCCGAGAAAGAAATCCAGAAAGTGTGTTATCTGTAGCAAGAGACTTGAAGATAGTTACAAGTAGTCTCTTTGTAAAGAATGCACTGGAAAGATCCTAGTGGAGGAAAGGGCGGCGTTTAAAACTGATATTGGGTCAATGATTAAGGAGGAATTGCAGGCCTCTATGGCGTCCTTCTCTCACCTAAAAGGTTAAGGCAGGTAGAATCAGCAAGTTCCATCTTCAGGGAGTCCCTGGAACCCCTATCAGAGGGGGAACTAGAAGACCCGCTACCGATCGCTGAGAATGAGAAAAAATACTACTTTGCCTCAGATGACATGGGACACCTCATCAAGGTGGTGAGGGGAACCATGCAGATTGAGGAGGACCGTCCACCCCGAACTGTCCAGGATGAGATGTTTGGGGGACTTCGGTCAAAAAGGAAAACTTTATTTCCGGTTAACCAAACCCTGCAGCAGATTATCGCAGATGAGTGGCAGGAACCGGAAAGAAGACTATCAATCTCAAGAGAGATCAGAAACCGCCTGGGTTTTTCTCCAGAAGACGTCCGTCTGTACAGGAAGACCCCAAAGGTCGACATGCAGATTAGCAGGGTAGCAAAAAAGACTCTGCTACCTTTCGAAGATGCGTCCCAGCTCTCAGATCCTATGGACAAAAAAGTCGACGGGCTGATGAGGAAAACCTGGGAAGCAACCACCTTCACAATTGAGGCTAATATAGCGGCAATGTCGGTAGCCAGATCCATGGTCCTGTGGCTAAACAGGATGGAAGCCTCAATTAAAGAACGGGCTCCTAGGGAAGAACTAGCCAGCTGCCTTTCCCTTTTGAAAATGGACACCGCCTTCCTTGCAGATGCGTCAGCAGAATCTGTTAGATACGGCGCAAGAATGGCAGTCCTCAGCAACACCGCAAGAAGGGCGCTGTGGTTGAAATCATGGTCAGCTGATGTGGCATCCAAAAACAAGCTTTGTGGAATCCCATTCCAAAGCGAATATATGTTTGGACCCGTCTTGGACAAAAATCTTGAAAAAGCGGGAGACAAAAACAATATCCTTCCAGACAGAAGGTCCTATAAGAAACCATCATTTCCAAGGAGGACACATCAGCCACCTCCAGAAGTTAAAAGGAAAGGGAAAACAGGGAGATGGTCATACCCCAAAGGTGGTCGGCGTAAGGAAGTCCAATCCATTTCTGACTCAACAGGGGGTAGATTAACACGATACCTAGACCAGTGGAGAGGAATAACATCCAACCCCTGGGTACTTCAGATCATTGAAGCATGGTATTGGATTGAATTTAACTCGTTACCCCCTAGAAGGTTCTTTTTAACCTCCCCAGGGTCTCCGCAGGAGCAGAAAAATCTGTTTAAAGGTATCCAGGAGCGTAAAGATCTAGGAGTCATTACGCAGTCATTACGATGCGTCTGCCAGAAAATTTGTGGCCATCTTCAGGATAGGGAGGGAGTTTATGATTTGCTCCCTTGGCGTCTTATTAGTTATATGGAGCTCCAGCTGCTCTAGCCACACTCCTAGGGTCCTGGCGACACACGTGGCTGCGACCCCCAGTCTGAGTGTACTAGCTGCCGCCTCCCAGGATCTTCTCAGGAGGCCCTCCGCCTTCTGGTCCATTGGGTCTCTTAGCTGCGTGGCGTCCTCAAAGGGCAGAGTTGTTCTTTTAGCCACCTTTGCAACCGGGACATCCACTATGGGTATTTCCTCCCAGCTTGCGCACACCTCCTCTTTGAATGGGTATCGCCTCTTAACCCCTCTAGAGGAGAAAGATCCCGCGTCGGGTTTTTTCCATTCTTTTTTAATCATCTTGGAGATGTTGCTATGGACTGGGAAGGTATGTTTGCGTCTCTCGCCCAATCCCCCGAAGACTTCGTCTTGTATAGTGCGAGGCTCTCTGGGCTCCTACATCTTAAGCGAGGCTCTGACCAATTTAATGAGCTCTACTAAGTCCTCCTGATGGAATAGGTATTTTTTATAATCCTCCTCCTCTGAGGACTCTTCAAACGCTGGATCTTCCGGCTCTGTCCCAATCGAGCTTCTTTCAGAATCTGAATCCTCTTCCGGGCTATGCGCCCTTCTCCGGCGCTTCGCCTTGGATGCCCCTGTTGGTGGCGTTTTTTGTGATGTCAGAGCTGACCGCACCTCCTCCCTGACCAGCTTCCTGACATCCTCTAGGAATCCTACCGATTCCTCTTTAACCAGTCTGGCTATGCATGTTTTGCATAGAGACCTTTCATACGTAGCTGGTAGTCTTGCGCCGCAGTCTGCGCATTTTTTTTGGTTTTACTCTGGGAGGGGCGCCTCTTCTATCCCCCTGGCAGACAAACAGAGTTTTGCAGATAAGGATGCAACATTCCACACAACTATACATTGGATTTGCATAAACCTTTTTGCCCCACTGGCTACTTACAGCTCCCGCTGTAGCTAAAGATTCAGCGACACCTGGTGCTGGAACACTCATCTAAACACCAGTGCTGCAGACACTCTGGGAAATGAAGCCAGCCTAATAGAAATGGCTTTACCTTTAAATGTTCTTCTCTCAGGCTCCTCTGGGGGACTTACACAGCAAGACTGCAGATCGCTACGATAAGGCATGGCAGGACTTCTCTTCTGCCATGCCTTATCACTAGAGATGAGCGAGCGTACTCGGAAAAGCACTACTCGCTCGAGTAATGTGCTTTATCCGAGTATCGCTGTGCTCGGGTCTGAAGATTCGGGTGCTGCTGCGGCTGACAGGTGAGTCGCAGCGGGGAGCAGGGGAGAGCGGGCGGGAGAGAGGGAGAGAAAGATCTTACCTCCGTTCCTCCCCACTCTCCCCTGCAGCTCCCCGCTCCGTGCCGGCACCCGAATCTTTAGACCCGAGCACAGCGATACTCGGATAAAGCAAATTACTCGAGCGAGTAGTGCTTTTCCGAGTACGTTCGCTCATCTCTACTTATCACTTATTACAGCGATCTTAGGCAATGGCAATACCGGACGCCAGTATCTGGCATCCTGTTGCCATAGCAACCAGCCGGACTCTCGCGATGTTATCGCGAGAGCTGGCTTGAGTCACAGAGGGAGCGCGCTCCCTCTGTAAACCCTTTCCCCACGGCGATCTACTTAGATCGCGGCAGGGAAGGGGTTAACAGCGGGGGGAGCGCATCTCCGATGCCCCCCGCTGTCGCAGCGGGACACCGGCTACTAGTGACAGCCGTTACCACTGCGGGATAGCGCGAGATCAGCTATGATCTTGCGCTATCCCTATGACGAAAGGGTATGTCATTTTGCGGGTAGTACCACGCTCCCATGACGTACTCTTACGTCATGGGGCGGGAAGGGTTTAATATATGAAATAGAAGATTTTAGGGCACCCCGTAAAAAGGCCTACAGTGTCTCCCATAGCACTACTGAGTTGGCATGTGGTTGGTTTAACTCTAGAAAACTAGCAAATTGGTCAGGAATCCTATCATTTGTGCCAAACAGGCTCAACCAAAATGTATGTACGCGCCAGCTATGTCTGTGGGCTTGTGCATCCGATGTAGTAATTTCGACATGAAGAGAGGAGTGATCCGATACGCCCCTAGGAAGGTATTCAATATGAGTTATAGCTGTACACAGTCTGGTATTCCCAAGATATTAGAAATGATTCATTCTCGTCATATTTTTTTAACATGACAAAAACCTGGCATTTTAATAGGAGTGTACAGACTTTTTATATCCACTGTAGATGCATTGACAGGCCTGCAAGTATCCTTTGTCACAGAGCACCACCTTCTTGGTGTTGCTGCAGGGTCCTCCATTACCAATCCTCTTATGGCTTCTCCTACTGTGGCATGGCCCTGCACATCCCATCTCACAGAGCTGAGAGAGGCTCTAGGAAAGAAATGGTCCAAAGCAAAGGCCAGACAGCCAGAAAAAATGTGTCCCCTCGTCTATTAGCTAATTAAAAAAAAATATTTTCACATTCCTGTCATCCCTTTCCCCTTCATAGGGAACTATAACTCTCAGCATGCTATGACAGCAGCAGACCTTCTGGAACTGCTGGAAGTTTTCCCCACAGATTGCATTCAACAAGGAACCAACTGAAAACTGAGGTCACACATAAACCTCTCTGACAGCGTGCTTTCAAATAGATTATTAATAGGGATGAGCGAGTATACTCGCTAAGGCACTACTCGCTCGAGTAATGTGCCTTAGCCGAGTATCTCCCTGCTCGTCCCTGAAGATTCGGGGGCCGCCGCAGCTGACAGGTGAGTTGCGGCGGGGAGCAGGGGAGAGCGGGCGGGAGAGAGGGAAAGAGAGATCTCCCCTCTGTTCCTCCTTAGGGACGAGCGGGGAGATACTCGACTAAGGCACATTACTCGGACGAGTAGTGCCTTAGCGAGTTTACTCGCTCATCCCTAATTATTAATGGTCACACTATACGCTGTTCACCTAGAAAACTGCCATTAAAAATCAGTTTCAAAATTGCCATTTTGCAATAACACTGCGAGTCGGAGCACCTGTAGCCTTCATGGGCGATCTCACACTGCGCCATAAATACCACCACTGGAATTCTCACTATTTCAACCGACTGTACTGTCTACATACTTCAGTGGAGACGGGCCACATGCAGATGCAGCCAACTTTCCACGGAATTGTATGAAGAATGTGTCAGTTGGGCATTGGCGAACAGGAATCAGGTTATATTTGCTAGAGTGAGCTTCAGAATGAATTTCACTGGTGGGCCCTAGGGACCCCTGTCCGACCCTGCTGTATAGAGGGAGCATCCATATTACTGTCTGTAATGTCTCAGGGCGAGCACCCACTGGCGTTTTTTTACCTGCTTTTTGCGTTTTGCGTTTTTCCTGCACAGGCATAGAGATAACATGTGTTCCTGTCCACTGGCGTTTTTTTTGCGTTGCGTTTGCGTTTTTAACATAGGAACTGTCAGTTGCATATGTGTCCCTATTTTTCTCCTAATGCACCCATGAATGTCAATGGAAATTAACGCAAAACGCCGCGAAAACGCCGCGAAAAACGCGCGGAAAAACCGCGAGAAACGCGGCGAAAACGCTGCGTTTTTTTCCCGCGGAGAACGCAAACGCCAGTGGGTGCTCGCCCTCAGTCTGTCATGTTCTGTAGAGCATTTTCAAACAACACAAAGTATCTGATTGTATTAATATAAGGGCAATAAATGCACGCACAATGGAAAATAAGGTGCCTCACATTCTAGAAAACATATCTGTGAATATATTGTTTGATTCTTCCCATCAAAGGAAGATTACTATCATTCTAGCAATACAGGAGAAACAATGGAGCTCTTCTCAGAGCTGTTATTGTTCTCTTATGTTCATTGGACAGTTGGCCCCTTAATAGAGCGAGTTGGACAATGAGTCCCTTTGAATGCAGAGCATTTGGCTGCCATAACTTAATTTTTAGTTCTATTGCCAAATGACGTCTTGTTTAGTTGGGAACAAGTTGCAATGTTCGTGGCAGCATTTTAAGGGTTCTTATATACATTAGAAATTAATATATATTAACCCCTTAATGACGCGGCCATTTTTCTTTTTCCATTTTCGTTTTTTCCTCCCCCCTTTAAAAAAATCGGAACTCCTTTATTTATCCATCGACGTCGCTGTATGAGGGCTTGTTTTTTTGCGGGACGAGTTGTATTTTTCAATGGTGCTATTTAAAGTACCATATAATGTACTGAAAAACTTTAAAAAAATTCTAAGTGCAGTAAAATGAAAAAAAAAACGACATTTCGCCATCTTTTAGTGCGTCTTGCTTTTACGGCGCACAAACGACAACAAAAACGACATGATAACTTTATTCTATGGGTCAGTACTAGAGATGAGCGAACGTATTCGTCCGAGCTTGATATTCGTGCGAATATTACGGTGTTCGGGATGTTCGTTATTCGTAACGAACACCATGCGGTATTCGGGTTACTTTCACTTCCTTCCCTGAGACGTTAGCGCGCTTTTCTGGCCAATTGAAAGACAGGGAAGGCATTACAACTTCCCCCTGTGACGTTCAAGCCCTATACCACCCCCCTGCTGTGAGTGGCTGGGAAGATCAGATGTCACCCGAATATAAAAGTCGGCCCCTCCCGCGGCTCGCCTCAGATGCCTTGTGAGTTAGATGAGGGACAGTGCTGCTGGTACCGGAGCTGCTGTAGGGAGAGAAATAGCAGTTAGTGTAGGCTTCAAGAACCCCAAAGGTCCTTATTAGGGCCATTAATACCTGTGTGTTGGCTG
The DNA here is from genome assembly GCF_035609145.1 of Eleutherodactylus coqui. NCBI lineage: Eukaryota > Metazoa > Chordata > Amphibia > Anura > Eleutherodactylidae > Eleutherodactylus > Eleutherodactylus coqui. Next base: position 269,081,056 of record NC_089839.1, on the reverse strand, counting down.
CTGTTAGCAGTGACTTTTTTTTTTTTCTCAAAATCGCCTCTGCAGAGCGTTGCACCCGGCATTAGGGACAGAAGTGTTGGATAGGCAGGGAGAGTGTTAGGAGTGAGTGTAGCCTTCAAGAACCTCAACGGTCCTTTCTAGGGCCATATTTAACCGTGTGCAGTACTGTGCTGGCTGCTGTTAGCAGTGCTGCATATTTTTTTTCCCCTCAAAATCGCCTCTGCAGAGCATTGCACCCTCCATTGATACTACAGGGAAAGAATTGTGTAGGCAGGGCCACAACACAGTTATTATTCATTGAATATACGCAGTGGGTCCTTTTGGTGTAAAAAAAGGGAAAAGAAATCTATTTGTCCTGCCTCTGTCCGTCCTAAGGGCTGTGGACACGTGTGAGCTGCGTGTACAACGTTAAAAAATCAGACGCACCCAGCTACGGTTTACTGCTGGCTTCGCCATTTGCTTTACTTAATTGGGAAAAAAATACCTGCTCTGCCAGAGTTAATAACTCTGCTACCCTCAAGTTCTGTGACACATTAGCAGGGCCACAGCACAGTTATTAAACTTAGATTATTCATTCACTAGAGGCAGTGGGGCGTTTCGTTTTCAAAAAAGGGAAAAAATTATATTTGGCCTGCAGTCTTGCGCCAATTTATTTCCTGCCTGTGAAATCAAATAACTGGTAATACAGCATGCTGAGGGGTAGGGGTAGGCCTAGAGGACGTGGACGCGGCCGAGGACGCGGAGGGCCAAGTCAGGGTGTGGGCACAGGCCGAACTCCTGTTCTAGGTGTATCGCAGCCGTCTGCTGCGCGATTAGTAGACAGGCACGTTTCTGGCATCCCGACAGTCATCGCACAATTCATGGGTCCACGCGGGAGACGGTTATTAGAAAATGAGCAGTGTGAGCAGGTCCTGTCGTGGATGGCAGAAAGTGCTTTGAGCAACCTATCGTCCAGCCACAGTTCTGCGCCGTCCACTGCTGCAAATCCGAATCCTCTGTCTGCTGCTCCTCCTTCCTCCTAGCCTCCTCACTCCACTACAATGACACATGCTCAGGAGCAGGAACACTCCCAGGAACTGTTCTCGGGCCCCTGCTCAGATTGGGCAGCAGTGGTTCCTCTCCCACCAGAGGAGTTTATCGTCACTGATGCCCAACCATTCGAAAGTTCCCGGGGTCCGGGGGAAGAGGCTGGGGACTTCCGCCAACTGTCTCAAGAACTTTCTGTGGGTGAGGAGGACGATGACGATGAGACACAGTTGTCTTGCAGTGAGGTAGTAGTAAGGGCAGTAAGTCCGAGGGAGCAGTGCACAGAGGATTCGGAGGAAGAGCAGCAGGACGATGAGGTGACTGACCCCACCTGGTGTGCAACACCTACACAGGACAGGTCTTCAGAGGGGGAGGCACGGGCAGCAGCAGGGCAGGTTGCAAGAGGCAGTGCGGTGGCCAGGGGTAGAGGCAGGGCCAGACCGAATAATCCACCAACTGTTTCCCAAAGCGCCCCCTCGCGCCATGCCACCCTGCAGAGGCCGAGGTGCTCTAAGGTCTGGCAGTTTTTCACAGAGACGCCTGACGACCGACGAACAGTGGTGTGCAACCTTTGTCGCGCAAAGCTCAGCCGGGGAGCCAACACCAACAGCCTCACCACCACCAGCATGCGCAGACATATGATGGCCAAGCACCCCACAAGGTGGGACGAAGGCCGTTCACCGCCTCCGGTTTGCACCCCTGCCTCTCCCCCTGTGCCCCAACCTGCCACTGAGATCCAACCCCCCTCTCAGGACACAGGCACTACCGCCTCATGGCCTGCACCCACACCCTCACCTCCGCTGTCCTCGGCCCCATCCACCAGTGTAGTTCAGCGCACCGTCCAGCCGTCGCTTGCGCAACTGTCCGCATCGCAAAATTCATCAGCCTTGAGATGCTGCCGTATAGGGTTGTGGAAACGGAGTCCTTCAAAAGTATCATGGAGGCGGCGGCCCCGCGCTACTCAGTTCCCAGTCGCCACTACTTTTCCCGATGTGCCGTCCCAGCCCTGCACGACCACGTCTCCCGCAACATTGTACGCGCCCTCACCAATGCGGTTAGTGGCAAGGTCCACTTAACTACGGACACGTGGACAAGCACAGGCGGGCAGGGCCACTACATCTCCCTGACGGCACATTGGGTGAATTTAGTGGAGGCTGGGACAGAGTCAGAGCCTGGGACTGCTCACGTCCTACCCACCCCCAGAATTGCGGGCCACAGCTCGGTGGTGGTATCTGCGGAGGTGTATGCTTCCTCCACTAAAGCACCCTCCTCCTCCTCCTCCTCCTCTGTCTCGCAATCAAGATGTGTTAGCAGCAGCATGTCGCCAGCAGTCGGTGTCGCGCAGTGTGGCAGCACAGCGATGGGCAAGCGTCAGCAGGCCGTGCTGAAACTACTCAGCTTAGGTGATAAGAGGCACACGGCCCACGAACTGCTGCAGGGTCTGACACAGCAGACCGACCGCTGGCTTGCGCCGCTGAGCCTCCAACCGGGCATGGTCGTGTGTGACAACGGCCGTAACCTGGTGGCGGCTCTGCAGCTCGGCAGCCTCACGCACGTGCCATGCCTGGCCCACGTCTTTAATTTGGTGGTTCAGCGCTTTCTGAAAAGCTACCCACGCTTGTCAGACCTGCTCGTAAAGGCGCGCCGGCTCTGCGCACATTTCCGCAAGTCCCACACGGACGCTGCCACCCTGCGCACCCTGCAACATCGCTTTAAGCTGCCAGTGCACCGACTGCTGTGCGACGTGCCCACACGGTGGAACTCTACGCTCCACATGTTGGCCAGGCTCTATGAACAGCGTAGATCTATAGTGGAATACCAACTCCAACATGGGCGGCACAGTGGGAGTCAGCCTCCTCAATTCTTTTCAGAAGAGTGGGCCTGGTTGGCAGACATCTGCCATGTCCTTGGTAATTTTGAGGAGTCTACCCAGGTGGTGAGCGGCGATGCTGCAATCATTAGCGTCACCATTCCTCTGCTATGCATCTTGAGAAATTCCCTGCAAAGCATAAAGGCAGCTGCTTTGCGCTCGGAAGCGGAGGCGGGGGAAGACAGTATGCCGCTGGATAGTCAGGGCACCCTCCTGTCTATTTCTCAGCGCGTACAGGAGGAGGAGGAGGAGCATGAGGAGGATGAGGAGGAGGGGGAAGAGACAGCTTGGCCCGCTGCTGACGGTACACCGGCTGATTGCCTGTCATCCTTTCAGCGTGTATGGCCTGAGGAGGAGGAGGAGGAGGATCCTGCAAGTGATCTTCCTAGTGAAGACAGCCATGTGTTGCGTACAGGTACCCTGGCACACATGGCTGACTTCATGTTAGGATGCCTTTCTCGTGACCCTCGCGTTGCACGCATTCTGGCCACAACGGATTACTGGGTGTACACACTGCTCGACCCACGCTATAAGGAGAACCTGCCCACTCTCATTCCCGAAGAGGAAAGGGGTTCGAGAGTGTTGCTATACCACAGGACCCTTGCGGACAAGCTGATGGTAAAATTCCCAGCCGACAGCGCTAGTGGCAGAAGGCGCAGTACCGAGGGCAAGGTAGCAGGGGAGGTGCGGAGATCGAGCAGCATGTACATCCCAGGCAGTGCAACAGTCTTTAAGGGCCTGGACAGCTTTATGGCTCCCCACCAAGACTGTGTCACCGCTCCCCAGTCAAGGCTGAGTCGGCGGGAGCACTGTAAAAGGATGGTGAGGGAGTACGTAGCCGATCGCACGACCGTCCTCCGTAACGCCTCTGCCCCCTACAACTACTGGGTGTCGAAGCTGGACACGTGGCCTGAACTAGCGCTGTATGCCCTGGAGGTGCTTGCTTGTCCTGCGGCTAGCGTCTTGTCGGAGAGGGTGTTTAGTGCGGCTGGGGGAATCATCACGGATAAGCGTACCCGCTTGTCAACCGACAGTGCCGACAGGCTAACACTCATCAAGATGAACAAAGCCTGGATTTCCCCAGACTTCTCTTCTCCACCAGCGGACAGCAAGGATACGTAAGCAATACGTAGGCTGCACCCGCGGATGGAAGCTACGTTCTCTCTCACCATCCAAAACGGGGACATTTCTGCTTCATCAATCTGTGTCTAATATTCCTCCTCCTCCTCCTGCTCCTCCTCCTGAAACCTCACGTAATCACGCTGAACGGGCAATTTTTCTTAGGGCCACAAGGATCACTCATATAATTTTTCTGAACAATTTTTATAAGTTTCAATGCGCTTAAAAGCGTTGGAACTTTAACTTGAACCAATTGTTCGTTAAACTGGGCTGCCTCCAGGCCTAGTTACCATTTAAGCCACATTAACCAAAGCGATTACTGGGTTTCACCTGCCCTCTAGGCTGGCCATGGCCAATTTTTTGGATGTACATTAGTACTGTTGATACAGCAATTTTTGTGGGCCCTTGCCTACAGTGTAATCAAATTCATTTTTAGCCCACCTGCATTACAGCTGACGTTACCTCAGCTGTGTTGGGCAATGCAATGGGATATTTTTATGTACCGCCGGTGGGTTCCAGGGAGCCACCCATGCTGTAGGTGCACACGGAGTGTAACCTACATGTGTCCACTTGTAAAGAACCCCAGTCTGACTGGGGCATGCAGTGTGGGCCGAAGCCCACCTGCATTAAGCACGACATTACTACCTCAGCTGTGTTGGGCAATGCAATGGGATATTTTTATGTACCGCCGGTGGGTTCCAGGGAGCCACCCATGCTGTCGGTCCACAGGGACTTCACAATAGGGGGTTGTACCTGCCTGTGTCTATGAATTAAAAAGCCCAGTCTGACTGGGGCATGCAGACACCTTGACAGAATGAATAGTGTGTGGCACATAAGTTCCCCATTGCTATGCCCACGTGTGCAGCTCCTGATGGCGGTGGCACAGGATTCTATTTCTCATTGCTTCTGTACAGCATTGTGGGCTATCGCCCCGCCCCTTTTAAAGAGGGTCGCTGCCTAGCCGTGCCAACCCTCTGCAGTGTGTGCCTGCGGTTCCTCCTCATGGCAGACGCACTTATAAATAGACATGAGTGTGGCGTGGCATGAGGGCAGCTGAAGGCTGCGCAGGGACAACTTGGTGTGCACTGTGGACACTGGGTCGTGCGGGGGGGTTGGTCAGCATGTAACCCAGGAGAAGTGGCAGCGGAGTGTCATGCAGGCAGTGATTGTGCTTTGTTGGAGGTAGTGTGGTGCTTAGCTAAGATATGCATTGCTAATGAGGGCTTTTCAGAAGTAAAAGTTGTTGGGAGGGGGGAGGGCCACTCTTGCCGGTATTGTGGCTTAATAGTGGGACCTGTGAACTTGAGATGCAGCCCAACATGTAGCCCCTCGCCTGCCCTATCCGTTGCTGTGTCGTTCCCATCACTTTCTTGAATTGCCCAGATTTTCACACATGAAAACCTTAGCGAGCATCGGCGAGATACAAAAATGCTCCGGTCTCCCATTGACTTCAATGGGGTTCGTTATTTGAAACGAACACTCGAACATCGCGGGAAGTTCGTTTCGAATAACGAACACCCGAGCATTTTGGTGTTCGCTCATCTTTAGTCAGTACGATTACTATGATACCAAACTTGTATAGTTTTTTTTACTATACTTTTTTCAATTATTTTCTGTGGTCATTTTGTGCGCGCGATAACTTTTTTATTTTTCCGACGACGTAGTTGAGCAAGATCTCATTTTTTGCGGGATGGGCTGAAGTTTCTGATAGTACCATTTTGGAATACAGATGACTTTTTGATCACTTTTTATTGCGTTTTTTCTGGGAGACAGGGTAACTAAAAAAGTGCATTTCTGGCGTTCTTAATTTTTTTTTTCGGACAACGTTCACCGTGCGGGAAAAATAATGCACTACTTTGATAGTTCTGACTTTTACGGACGCAGCGATACTAAATACAGATTTTTAATTTATTATTTAGATTTTTTAATAATAAATATGGCAAAAGGGGGGTGATTTAAACTTTTACAAGTTTTTTTTTTTTCAATTAAAAAAAACTTTATTCATTTTTTTTTTACTTTACTTTGAAGTCCCCCTGGGGGACTTGAAGATGCGATGCTTTGATCACTCCTGCAGTATGACGTACTGCTATAGCATTACGTCATACTGCTTTTTTACAGGCAGTTTATCAAGCCACCCTGTGTGGATAGCTTGATAGGCAGTCTGTTAAGGCAGCCCTGGGGCCTTTCATTAGGCCCCCGGCTGCCATGACACCTGCACGGCTCCCCTGATCTCACCGCCGTACGGGACCCCCGAACATCGTTCGGGGGATTTAAATGCCGCTGTCAGAATTGACAGCGGCATTTAAATGGTTAATAGCTGCGACCGGCTGCGCGGCCGCTCGCGGCTATTGCCCACGGGTGTCAGCTGTTATAAACAGCTGATGCCCGCACTATATGAAGAGAGGTTGCATCGCAACCTCTTTTCATACATACCCCGCGGCCACATGATGTACCTATACGTCATTTGTCGTTAAGGGGTTAAAGGGGTTTTCCAGTAAAAACTATTGATAACCTATCCTATGTCATATGGAAGTGCCCTAGCTGGCTTCATTAGCATTGAAATCAATGGGAGTAGAAGCGGCTATTACACTTCCGCGGCTGTCCCTGGTGTTGGAGGTGGAAGCGATACAGGTGTAATAGCCACTTCTACTGCCGTCCCCTATGACACACATCCAACCCACTGCATTGACAGCAAGCTGGGCGATTAGCTCATCCCCGGAAATCCAGGTAGGCTCCCAGTGATTAACTATTGAGCCAATCGCAAGTTGCAAGTATACTAGAGATATAGTAGAGATAGCGGACATAGCGTATCTAGCAACCCTGACATACCATCAGCATTGCTGGATGCGCTATCTCCGATATCTCTACTATATCTTTCTAGCTTTTAGCTAGGTAGGGTCATTTTGCCTAGAGCTGGTCTGGCCCTTGTTGTTTCAGACCTAGTCATTCTAGCAACCTGAGATTGGCTCACTGCTGTTGGCATTTAGGAGTGAGGATAGTCCTTAAAGGAGATGTCCCGCGCCGAAACGGGTTTTTTTTTTTTTAAACCCCCCCCCCGTTCGGCGCGAGACAACCCCGATGCAGGGGTTAAAAAAACCACCCGCACAGCGCTTACCTGAATCCCGGCGGTCCGGTGACTTCAATACTTACCGCTGAAGATGGCCGCCGGGATCCTCTATCTTCGTGGACCGCAGCTCTTCTGTGCGGTCCACTGCCGATTCCAGCCTCCTGATTGGCTGGAATTGGCACGTGACGGGGCGGAGCTACACGGAGCCCCATAGAGAACAGCAGAAGACCCGGACTGCGCAAGCGCGGCTAATTTGGCCATCGGAGGCCAAAAATTAGTCGGCACCATGGAGACCAGGACGCCAGCAACGGAGCAGGTAAGTATAAAACTTCTTATAACTTCTGTATGGCTCATAATTAATGCACAATGTATATTACAAAGTGCATTATTATGGCCATACAGAAGTGTATAACCCCACTTGCTGCCTCGGGACAACCCCTTTAATGCTCGCCTCTTATACTTTATCAATCTAGCTTTTTGGCTATGTAGAGTCATTACGCCCAGTGCTGGTGTGGACCTTGTCTACACAGGTTGGAGGTTTCTGCTTCTACTCCATACACTGTGTTTGTGAGCTGACGGCAGGTGCCTTAGCAGCTGATCAGCTGTGGTTGAAAATGTTAGGGGCTCAAGGGCCCTTGCCATGAGCTGAAACCCACAGTTGGGTCCTCTTAAAAAGTAACTTTAATTGATCTATATATATAAAATTGAATGTATGCGTGTATGTCTGTCTGTCTGTGTGTGTGTTTGTCCTTTATGCGCTACTACACCATTCATCCGATCGCCATGAAACTTTGGGAAGTTGTTGAGTACACTCCTGGGAAGATTATAGGCATAGTACAACTATCCTACGATACATGGCGCGCGTGCGTGCGTGCGTCGACAGTTACGCCCCCCCCCCCCACGTAGATCGTTCGATTTCCATCACTGCCACTAATTCTCTCACTTCCCAATGCCGTAGAAACATGAAATTTGGCACGAGCATTGATTATGTCATAAATAGGAAAAGCTAATGGGTCCCAACTCGATTATTCAATTGTAAGCGCCAAAGAATTAGCGTCAAAATTTTACGTACGGAATCGAATTCTCTCGCTTCCCAATGTAATAGAAATGTGAAATTTGGCAGGAGCATTGAATATGTCATAAATAGGAAAAGCTAATGGGTCCCAACTCCATTATTCAATTCTATGCGCCAAAGAATTAGCGTCCAAATTTTACGTACGGAATGTAATTTTCTCACATAGAAACTTGAAATTTGGCACGAGCATTGAATATGTCACAAATAGGAAATGCTAATGGGTCCCAACTCGATTATTCAATTCTATGCGCCAAAGAATTAGCGTCCAAATTTTACGTACGGAATCTAATTTTCTCGCTTCCCAATGTCATAGAAACATGAAATTTGGCACGAGCATTGAATATGTCATAAATAGGAAAAGCTAATGGGTCCCAACTCGATTATTCAATTCTATGCGCCAAAGAATTAGCGTCCAAATTTTACGTACGGAATGTAATTTTCTCACATAGAAACTTGAAATTTGGCACGAGCATTGAATATGTCACAAATAGGAAATGCTAATGGGTCCCAACTCCATTATTCAATTCTATGCGCCAAAGAATTAGCGTCCAAATTTTACGTACGGAATCTAATTTTCTCGCTTCCCAATGTAATAGAAACTTGAAATTTGGCAGGAGCATTGATTATGTCATAAATAGGAAAAGCTAATGGGTCCCAACTCGATTATTCAATTCTATGCGCCAAAGAATTAGCGTCCAAATTTTACGTACGGAATCTAATTTTCTCGCTTCCCAATGTCATAGAAACATGAAATTTGGCACGAGCATTGAATATGTCATAAATAGGAAAAGCTAATCAGTCCCAACTCGATTATTCAATTCTATGCGCAAAAGAATTAGCATCCAAATTTTACGTACGGAATCGAATTCTCTCGCTTCCCAATGTAATAGAAACTCGAAATTTGACACGAGCATTGATTATGTCATACATAGGAAAAGTTAATGGGTCCCAACTCGATTATTCAATTTTAAGCGCAAAACAATTGGCGTCCAAATTTTACGTACGGAATCAAATTGTCTCGCTTCCCGATGTAATAGAAACTTGAAATTTGGCACGAGCATTGATTATGTCATAAATAGGAAAAGTTAATGGGAAGTTACTGAGTACACTCCTGGGAATATTACTGGCATAGTGCATCTATCCTACGATAGGTGGCACACGCGCGTGCGAGCGTCGTCGACAGTTATGCCCCCCCAGACAAAGATCGTTTGATTTCCATCTCAAGCACAAAAGCAAAAGGCATTACGAGCAACGGGATGCGTGTTCAACTACAAAATGATGCATCCGCCGAACGTATCACAAGACAATTCCTGGATTGAGAATGCTGAGGTAAAATAAAAGCTGTGCTGTGATTGGTTGCTATATATTATACCGCTGAGGTAAAATGAATGCTGCGCTGTAATTCGTTGCTATTTTTTATATTGCTGAGGCAGAATAAAAGTTGCGCTGTGATTGGTTGTTATTTCTCTTACTGCTGACGTAACATGAAAGCTGCGCTGTGATTGGTTGTTATATATTATACCGCTGACGTAACATGAAAGCTGCACTGTGATTGGTTGTTATATTTTATACTGCTGAGGTAACATATGAGCTGCCCTGTGATTGGGTGTTATATATTATAAAGCTGAGGTAACATGAAAGCTGCGCTGTGATTGGTTGTTATATATTATACCACTGAGGTAACCTAAAAAAGCTGCGCTGTGATTGGTTGTTATCTAGATATATAAAAACAAATGTATGTCTGTCTGTCTTCGCAGCAACGCGCGACGGGTAAGCTAGTATGTAATAAAATATATTTTAGAGTAACAATGAATTAAAAAGATCAGATGAATGTAATACAATAGACCAAACCAGTCTTAGGTCTCTCTTGCACGTGCGTTGCGGTAAGCTCTGCTATTTTAATCGCAACGCTTTGTCGCATTGTACTCTTGCTTTTGTCCGCAGTAATGCTATGGCCAATGCCGGTATTTAGTACTCCTCATCATTGATGGGGAGCACTAAACTCTCAAAAACAGAACAGACACCGCTCAAAAATAGTGGCGATGAAAAGTGCTGTAATCGAGCAGCTGTCTGAGCGGTCCAACTGAAAACAATGGGAGTGTTAAAAAATGTCAGTGTGTGAGGGAGGCCTAAGAGAAACAATATCCTGCCTTGCTGATTGTGCACAAATATCAGACTCATGACTAACACTTGCTGCAAATGATGCATGCTACTATGCAGCTGTACACTGCTATGTGCTAAAGATATGGCAAGTGATTGGATCCCTGCATGAACTGCCAGCAACTAAGGCCTCCTTCCCACGAACGGATTTACACCGCGTAAATCCGCGGCAAAAATCCGCTGCGTTGCCCCCTGCTATTAGGTTCTATTGAACCTAATAGCACAATGCTCACGATGCGTAATTCCACTGCGGAATTACGCACCGTGAAAACTCCCGTCCTCACCCGCAGCATGTTCTATTTGCTGCGGGTGTACGCGCTGACGGCTTCCATTGCAGTCAATGGAAGCCGTCCGTTCACGCTATCTCCCGCTGCAGCCAGCGGAAGATAGCGTGAAAAAACGCTTCCCTGCCTACCGCCGCACGTCATATGACGCGGCCGGCGCGTCACGTGACACGGCCGGCCGCGTCATGTGACGCGGTGGGCGTGTCACATGACGCGACGGTGGTGGGCGGGGAAGCATCTTCACGCTATCTTCCGCTGGTAAGTATGGGGTCTCTGGGGGGCGCCGTGACGGGCTTCACTGCGGAATATTACGTGGCGGAGCCCGTCACGCTCGTGGGAAGGAGGCCTAAGTCTGAGATGAGCTTTGGCAGGATAGACTACATAGGGGTCTGTGCTAAAAGACAACCACCCCCTTTTTTTTTTTTTTACAGCGTTAATCATGCAGCATAAATGATACAATCCATTTTTTCCGCGGGCCGGTCTTATTACAACGATACCAAAATTCTTATTTTTTTTTAGGTTTTTCCATTTTTCTGCAATAAAAACCCTTGTTTTGGAAATCTTTTTTTTCTATATCGCTGCATTCAAAGTCCTGTAGCTTTTTAATTTTTCTATGTACGAAGCTCTGTGAGGGCTTATTTTTTGTGAGACGAGCTGTAGTTTTTATTGGTACCATTTTGGGGAATATATGGCTATTTTGATCACTTTTATTACATTTTTTGGGAGGCGAAATGCAAAAAATTAGCATTTTGCCTCTGTTTTTTAGCGTGTTTTTTTTACGCTTTTCCCGTACAAAATAAAAAGTGTGTTTAATTTTTGTACGCATCGTTACGGATGCGTCAATATCAAATATGTGCCTTTTTTCTTTTTTTACGCTAATATGAGAAAAAGCACAAAAAAAAGTTTTTTTTTTGCATTTTCCTTTTTTGTACATTTTTATTAGTTTTTTTTTTTACACCATCTATGTCCCTCTGAGGGACATAAACCACAGCACTGATGATCGTTGTGATAAGGCATGGCAGGACTTCTGTCCTGCCATGCCTTATCGCTTATACAGCGATCCCAGGCACTGGCAACACAGCCAGTGACAGCCAGTTTCGGCTGCGGGATAGCGCGAGATCAGTCATGAGGAACGCCCCTGTCACACCCCTAGCTTCTGATAGGGTCAAGGCTGCAAGGTGCTAGCAGCACGCTGTGGATCCATTTGTCGGGCCAACTGCCTTCGGCTGACGGTTAGTTCTCTTCTTTGCCTTACATTATTACCTGCAAATGCTGCTTAGTTACCACAGTAACATGGCAGCACTAACGGGTAATAATGTAAGGCAAAGAAGAGAGCTTACCATCAGCTGAAGGGAGTAGGCCCGGCAGAAAGGGATCGAGACACAGCAGCATCTCACCTCTGTCCCGGCCGGCATTTCTGGCATGCGTCCCACCCGTCTGCCGGCCTGACACCCCCATCCCTGACGCTGCTGTGAGGTCCATCCCTGCCGCTGCTGTGAGCTCCGTCCTTGCCGGCGCCTGTATCAGCCAGCGACTGTGAGCTCTGTGACGGCCATCGGCAGCTCTGAGCTGCGTTGCGGCCAGAGGCTGTGAGTTCCAGTTGCAGCCAGCAGCTGTGAGCTCCGTTGCAGACTGCCGCCACAACCCCCGCTGACAGCTGGCAATGCAATAAAAGATTCACCTGGCGTAACACTGTATGTTCCGTGTCGCCTCCTGCTGCCCAGGCGCCGCAATGCTTGTGCACTGAGGGGGGTCTGCCTTTTGGGGCGCTGGCAGTAAAGCACTATGCCTTTTTTCTAGCTATCTTTAGTGCCCTTCCAGGATCTTGTGCCCAAGAAGCTGCGCAGCCAATCAGCTACAGGGGGCATCACCTCCCTGTTAATCTTGGCTATTGCTGGTGGCGTCAAGACACACTAATACAGAGTACTAGTACTGTCAGGGCCACATGGGGATAACTATTACTACTGGGGGTCACAAGTTGAGCACTATTACTAATGAGTGCCACAAAGGGAGTACTATTACTGCTGGGGGCACAAGGGGTGGAAGCTAGAGATGAGCGAACCTACTTGGCCACGCCCCTTTTTCGCCTGAGCACCGCGATTTTCGAGTACTTCCGTACTCGGGCGAAAAGATTTGGGGGGCGCCGTGGGTGAGTGGGGGGTTGCAGTAGGTTCGCTCATCTCTAGTGGAAGCCCTCTGTATCTTTGCAGCACGAGCCTCAACAGCTACTTGTGTCCTTTTACACGTTTTGCTTCAAATATATTGACTGAATTCTTTTGTGATATATTCTAGCACATGCTCTTGTATTCTCCCATTATTGGAGTTAACCATACATGTGCCTTTACACTTGTGCATGTTGATACATGCATTGGTGCTTATGCTCTTTATGTCTCTGCAATTCCAAGCTCAATGGCTGCCAGTATTCTTTAATCCCTTAGTGATAGCCCCATTGCCTTTTTACATCCTGCTTTGCTGGCCTTTAATGCTCAGGGCCATAAAAACATGCTTGCCCTGTTGATTAAAGCCTTGCAGGTTGAAGACGTGACAGCTTTATGCTGTCGGCTCCCGGAGGTAGCCAACAACCTGGAGCTGTCATGGGGGGCCACAGGAAGCCACCTCCCCTCTGTAATGGGAAGCCCCCCGGATTGGATCCACAAGGGGTGCTGAAACTACTTACGACCGTCATTCGTAATGTCCTGCGATGATCTGGTCCAAAAAGGACCTTCGGCCATCTTCTGCGCATGCGCGGAAGAGCGGATCATCATGGGACATATGAAATCTCCTGGCAGGGGAGGACACCGGAGACCACAGTGACCGGGCCCCGGGACCGTAATCGCCGCTATACAATGGATATCATAACGGCGATCAGGAAAAAGTTTTTTAAAAAGTTAAATAAAGTTAGTTTCACCTCCCCTCATGGATCATATCCATGAGGGGAGGTGAAAGTATTCATCCCCGTCCTCCGTGATGTCCCGCGGTGATCTGATCCTTCCAGGACCTTATGACGTCTTTGCCCGCATCCACAGAAGAGCTTGTACCCTGGGAGATTTAAATTCCCTCTGCTCCCGGCTAGCATGTATAGCCGGGAGCAGAGAAATATCACTGAGGACCGCAGTATGCGATCCCGGTCTCCATGATCACTGTTATCCAATCGATAACAGTGATCATCCAAAGTAAGAAAAAAAAAAGTCTTAAAAAGTGTAAAAAAAAAAATAAAATAAGTGTGTTTCATCTCCCCTCACGGCTCATATCTGTGAGGGAGGATGAACTCGCATACCTAATGCCAACAGATTTTTTGCAGACTTTACCCCAGCTTCAAAAGCCGCAGATTGCCTGGGTAATTTAAAATTTACCTGCTCCTGGCTACCAAACGTAGCCAAGAGCCTTGAGATTTGACAGGGGGCCACATGATCGCTGCTATCCAATGGCTAACAGCAATCATGTAAAAGTAAAAAAAAAAGTTAAAATTTCACCTCCCATCATGGATCCGATCCCATCATGGATGGGGGAGGTGGGATTACTTAACTAAGGCCTCCAGCAATTTCCCCCAAAGAGATCTTTATCTGTAGACTTTTCCTCAACTTTGGCGCATGCGCTAGTTGGCAAAATGGAGGATGTAAAAATTTGTACAGTATGTTTGCACATATTTGAGATATTACAGTTGAAAATGTAAAAATGGGGGGCGTGGCCTGACTGAGAAATAAGACAAACGTCGCGGACTGAGCTCCATCTCTATCCAGCCTGAAAGTGACAGTTACACAGAACCAGCAGCAAGATTTTTACAGCACACTACTCACCAAACCTCCTGGACACCATGCAGAAGAGGAAGGTGTGCAAAGCGCCGCCACAGAGTGTCTCCCACTTTTTCCCCATGCACCCTGAGGACCGGGAGACTAAGACCGGGGACTAAGAAGCTGCTATCTCCCACTGTCTCGGCGCCTGCCGGAGGGGCAGAGAAGTTGCCTGTCACTGCCGCTGCAGACATCAGAGATCCTGCCGCTAGCACCAACTCAAAGCAGCCTGTGATGCAGAGGAGCCCGCTGACAGGAGGGGTAAGAGAGGGGAGGATGTTGGATCTGTTCGAGTGAATGGCTCAAATACAAATAAACAAGGAGACATTCAATCTCTACAGGGAATAGTATTGTGGGACACAGGAGAGGAGGGGAAGATTAAGCAGAGAGATGGAAGCCCTGTAACTGCACCTATGAAAAACAAACAGCACAAAATGGCTGCATCTCCATTTTCCGTTCCTCAATCCCAACCTCAGTCTCCTTCCAATAGCCCAGAAATACAAAAACCTAGGCTATCCACACCTCCTTTTTCATAGCAAAGCTCTGAAGAAAGGGGAGATTTTATTGTTAAGGTCTCCGCATCTAACACACCTGCCTCAGAGGACTTTATAAAGGATATGATCATAGTGTTAAGAGGCACGCTGCAAAACGACATAAAACAGTTATCCTCCTCATTCCGCCAGTCTCTCCAAGAACTAGGAGAACGTACTGACAATGTTGAAAATAAAATGGCAGAATTCACAACCTCGCATAACAATCTAATTGATTTGCACTATGCTTTAGAAGAAGAAGTAACATCTTTTAAGCACAAACTGGCAGATTTGGAGGACAGGAATATGAGGAATAATATTAAACTTAGAGGTGTTCCTTAGAGATGAGCGAACGCGTTCGTCCGAGCTTGATATTCGTGCGAATATTAGGGTGTTCGGGATGTTCGTTATTCGTGACGAACACCATGTGGTGTTCTGGTTACTTTCACTTCCTTCCCTGAGACGTTAGCGCGCTTTTCTGGCCAATTGAAAGACAGGGAAGGCATTACAACTTCCCCCTGCAACGTTTAAGCCCTATACCACCCCCCTGCTGTGAGTGGCTGGCGAGATCAGGTGTTCGCCTAATATAAAAGTCGGCCCCTCCCGCGGCTCGCCTCAGATGCGGTGTGAGTTAGATGAGGGACAGTGCTGTTTATACCGGAGCTGCTGTAGGGAAAGAATTGGTAGTTAGTGTAGGCTTCAAGACCCCCCAAAGGTCCTTATTAGGGCCACTGATAGCTGTGTGTTGGCTGCTGTTAGCAGTGGGATTTTTTTTTTCTCAAAATCGCCTCTGCAGACCGTTGCACCTGGCATTAGGGACAGAAGTGCTGCATAGGCAGGGAGAGTGTTAGGAGTGAGTGTAGCCTTCAAAAACCTCAACGGTCCTTTCTAGGGCCATATTTATCCGCGTGCAGTACTGTCCAGGCTGCTGTTAGCTGTGCTGCATTTTTTGTGGGCTTCTCAAAATCGCCTCTGCAGAGCATTCCACCCTCCATTGATACTGCAGGGAAAGAATTGTATAGGCAGGGCCACAACACAGTTATTATTCATTGAATATACGCAGTGCTGCCTTTTGGTGGGAAAAAACTGAAAACAAATCTATTTGTCCAGCCTCTGTCCGTCCTTACGGGCTGTGGACACGTGTGAGCTGCGTGAAAAACATTGCTAAATCATACGCACCCAGCTACGCTTTACTGCTGGCTTCGCCATTTGCTTTCCTTAATTGGGAAAAAAAATACCTGCTCTGCCAGAGTTATAATAACTCTGCTACCCTCACGTTCTGTGACACATAAGCAGGGACACAGCACAGTTATTAAACTTCTCCTGTTCATAGAATATACGCAGTGCTGCCTTTTGGTGGGAAAAAACTGAAAACAAATCTATTTGTCCAGCCTCTGTCCGTCCTTACGGGCGGTGGAGACGTGTGAGCTGCGTGAAAAACATTGCTAAATCATACGCACCCAGCTACGCTTTACTGCTGGCTTCGCCATTTGCTTTCCTTAATTGGGAAAAAAAATACCTGCTCTGCCAGAGTTATAATAACTCTGCTACCCTCACGTTCTGTGACACATAAGCAGGGACACAGCACAGTTATTAAACTTCTCATGTTCATAGAATATACGCAGTGCTGCCTTTTGGTGGGAAAAAACTGAAAACAAATCTATTTATCCAGCCTCTGTCCGTCCTTACGGGCGGTGGAGACGTGTGAGCTGCGTGAAGAACAGTGCTAAATCATACGCACCCAGCTACGCTTTACTGCTGGCTTCGCCATTTGCTTTCCTTAATTGGGAAAAAAAATACCTGCTCTGCCAGAGTTATAATAACTCTGCTACCCTCACGTTCTGTGACACATAAGCAGGGACACAGCACAGTTATTAAACTTAGATAATTCATTCACTAGAGGCAGTGGGGCCTTTCGTTTTCCAAAAAGGGCAAAAATTATATTTGGCCTGCAGTCTTGCGCCAATTTATTTCCTGCCTGTGAAATCAAATCACTGGTAATACAGCATGCTGAGGGGTAGGGGTAGGCCTAGAGGACGTGGACGCGGCCGAGGACGCGGAGGGCCAAGTCAGGGTGTGGGCACAGGCCAAGCTCCTGATCCAGGTGTGTCGCAGCCGACTGCTGCGCGATTAAGAGAGAGGCACGTTTCTGGCGTCCCCACATTCATCGCCCAATTAATGGGTCCACGCGGGAGACGGTTATTAGAAAATGAGCAGTGTGAGCAGGTCCTGTCCTGGATGGCAGAAAGTGCTTCGAGCAACCTATCGTCTACCCGCAGGTCTGCGCCGTCCACTGCTGCCAATCCGAATCCTCTGTCTGCTGCTCCTCCTTCCTCCCAGCCTCCTCACTCCACTACAATAACACCTGCTCAGGAGCGGGAGCACTCCCAGGAACTGTTCTCGGGCCCCTGCTTAGATTGGGCAGCAGCGGTTCCTCTCCCACCAGAGGAGTTTATCGTCACTGATGCCCAACCATTCGAAAGTTCCCGGGGTCCGGGGGAAGAGGCTGGGGACTTCCGCCAACTGTCTCAACAACTTTCTGTGGGTGAGGAGGACGATGACGATCAGACACAGTTGTCTTGCAGTGAGGTAGTAGTAAGGGCAGTAAGTCCCAGGGAGCAGCGCACAGAGGATTCGGAGGAAGAGCAGCAGGACGATGAGGTGACTGACCCCACCTGGTGTGCAACGCTTACTCAGGAGGACAGGTCTTCAGAGGGGGAGTCAAGGGCATCAGCAGGGCAGGTTGCAAGAGGCAGTGCAGTGGCCAGGGGTAGAGGCAGGGCCAGACCGAATAATCCACCAAGTGTTTCCCAAAGCGCCCCCTCGCGCCATGCCACCCTGCGGAGGCCGAGGTGCTCTAAGGTCTGGCAGTTTTTCACAGAGACGCCTGACGACCGACGAACAGTGGTGTGCAACCTTTGTCGCGCAAAGCTCAGCCGGGGAGCCAACACCAACAGCCTCACCACCACCAGCATGCGCAGACATATGATGGCCAAGCACCCCGCAAGGTGGGACAAAGGCCGTTCACCGCCTCCGGTTTGCACCCCTGCCTCTCCCCCTGTGCCCCAACCTGCCACTGAGATGCAACCCCCCTCTCAGGACACAGGCACTACCGCCTCATGGCCTGCACCCACACCCTCATCTCCGCTGTCCTCGGCCCCATCCAGCAGTGTAGTTCAGCGCACCGTTCAGCCGTCGCTTGCGCAAGTGTTCGAGCGCAAGCGCAAGTACGCCGCCACGCACCCGCACGCTCAAACGTTAACCGTCCGCATCGCAAAATTCATCAGCCTTGAGATGCTGCCGTATAGGGTTGTGGAAACGGAGTCCTTCAAAAGTATCATGGAGGCGGCGGCCCCGCGCTACTCAGTTCCCAGTCGCCACTACTTTTCCCGATGTGCAGTCCCAGCCCTGCACGACCACGTCTCCCGCAACATTGTGCGCGCCCTCACCAACGCGGTTACTGCCACGGTCCACTTAACTACGGACACGTGGACAAGCACAGGCGGGCAGGGCCACTACATCTCCCTGACGGCACATTGGGTGAATTTAGTGGAGGCTGGGACAGAGTCAGAGCCTGGGACCGCTCACGTCCTACCCACCCCCAGAATTGCGGGCCCCAGCTCGGTGGTGGTATCTGCGGAGGTGTATGCTTCCTCCACTAAAGCACCCTCCTCCTCCTCCTCCTCCTCCTCCTCCTCCTACTACTACTCCTCCTCTGTCTCGCAATCAAGATGTGTTAGCAGCAGCATGTCGCCAGCAGTCGGTGTCGCGCGGTGTGGCAGCACAGCGGTGGGCAAGCGTCAGCAGGCCGTGCTGAAACTACTCAGCTTAGGCGATAAGAGGCACACGGCCCACGACCTGCTGCAGGGTCTGACACAGCAGACCGACCGCTGGCTTGCGCCGCTGAGCCTCCAACCGGGCATGGTCGTGTGTGACAACGGCCGTAACCTGGTGGCGGCTCTGCAGCTCGGCAGCCTCACGCACGTGCCATGCCTGGCCCACGTCTTTAATTTGGTGGTTCAGCGCTTTCTGAAAAGCTACCCACGCTTGTCAGACCTGCTCGTAAAGGCGCGCCGGCTCTGCGCACATTTCCGCAAGTCCCACACGGACGCTGCCACCCTGCGCACCCTGCAACATCACTTTAAGCTGCCAGTGCACCGACTGCTGTGCGACGTGCCCACACGGTGGAACTCTACGCTCCACATGTTGGCCAGGCTCTATGAACAACGGAGAGCTATAGTCGAATACCAACTCCAACATGGGCGGCGCAGTGGGAGTCAGCCTCCTCAATTCCTTTCAGAAGAGTGGGCCTGGTTGGCAGACATCTGCCATGTCCTTGGTAATTTTGAGGAGTCTACCCAGGTGGTGAGCGGCGATGCTACAATCATTAGCGTCACCATTCCTCTGCTATGCATCTTGAGAAATTCCCTGCAAACCATAAAGGCAGCTGCTTTGCGCTCAGAAACGGGGGCGGGGGAAGACAGTATGCCGCTGGATAGTCAGGGCACCCTCCTGTCTATTTCTCAGCGCGTACAGGAGGAGGAGGAGGAGCATGAGGAGGATGAGGAGGAGGGGGAAGAGACAGCTTGGGCCGCTGCTGACGGTACACCGGCTGATTGCCTGTCATCCTTTCAGCGTGTATGGCCTGAGGAGGAGGAGGAGGATCCTGAAAGTGATCTTCCTAGTGAGGACAGCCATGTGTTGCGTACTGGTACCCTGGCACACATGGCTGACTTCATGTTAGGATGCCTTTCTCGTGACCCTCGCGTTGCACGCATTCTGGCCACGACGGATTACTGGGTGTACACACTGCTCGATCCACGGTATAAGGAGAACCTGCCCACTCTGATTCCCGAAGAGGAAAGGGGTTCGAGAGTGTTGCTATACCACAGGACCCTTGCGGACAAGCTGATGGTAAAATTCCCAGCCGACAGCGCTAGTGGCAGAAGGCGCAGTACCGAGGGCAAGGTAGCAGGGGATGTGCGTAGATCGAGCAGCATGTACATCCCAGGCAGTGCAACAGTCTTTAAGGGCTTGGCCAGCTTTATGGCTCCCCACCAAGACTGTGTCACCGCTCCCCAGTCACGGCTGAGTCGGCGGGAGCACTGTAAAAGGATGGTGAGGGAGTACGTAGCGGATCGCACGACCATCCTTGGTGACGCCTCTGCCCCCTACAACTACTGGGTGTCGAAGCTGGACATGTGGCCTGAACTAGCGCTGTATGCCCTGGAGGTGCTTGCTTGTCCTGCGGCTAGCGTCCTGTCGGAGAGGGTGTTTAGTGCGGCTGGGGGAATCATCACAGATAAGCGTAGCCGCTTGTCAACCGACAGTGCCGACAGGCTAACACTCATCAAGATGAACAAAGGCTGGATTTCCCCAGACTTCTGTTCTCCACCAGCGGACAGCAGCGATACGTAAGCAATACGTAGGCTGCACCCGCGGATGGAAGCTACGTTCTCTCTCACCATCCAAAACGGGGACATTTCTGCTTCATCAATCTGTGTCTAATATTCCTCCTCCTCCTCCTCCTGCTCCTCCTCCTGAAACCTCACGTAATCACGCTGAACGGGCAATTTTTCTTAGGGCCACAAGGCTCACTCAAATAATTTTTCAGAACAATTTTTATAAGTTTCAATGCGCTTAAAAGCATTGGAACTTTAACTTGAACCAATTTTTCGTTACACTGGGCTGCCTCCAGGCCTAGTTACCACTTAAGCCACATTAACCAAAGCGATTAATGGGTTTCACCTGCCCTCTTGGCTGGCCATGGCCAATTTTTGGGATGTACATTAGTACTGTTGATACAGCAATTTTTGTGGGCCCTCGCCTACAGTGTAATCAAATTAATTTTTAGCCCACCTGCATTACAGCTGACGTTACCTCAGCTGTGTTGGGCAATGCAATGGGATATTTTTATGTACCGCCGGTGGGTTCCAGGGAGCCACCCATGCTGTAGGTGCACACTGAGTTTTTAATACATCTGTACACTTCTAAAGAACCCGTCTGACTGGGGCATGCAGTGTGGGCCGAAGCCCACCTGTATTACGCACGACATTACTACCTCAGCTGTGTTGGGCAATGCAATGGGATATTTCTATGTAACGCCGGTGGCTTCCTGGCACCCACCCAGGCAGTGGGTCCACAGGGAGTTTAACCTACATGTGTCCACTTGTAAAGAACCCCAGTCTGACTGGGGCATGCAGTGTGGGCCGAAACCCACCTGCATTAACCCTTTCCAGTCCACTGTGTGACCTTTGAAGACATTAGGGTTTAAGGCTGTACAGCTCCGTTGTTGGTAGACGTCCGTCGGGGTTCTCTTACTGTATATTGCCAGCCTCTCTGCTGTCGGAGCCTATCCTACGTGTCAGCTCATGCAGTACTGGCTTTAGCCAGCATATAGCGCCGTTGTATAACAGCAGAAAAAGAGTAAGCCCCCTAGGAAAACCATATACAAATTGGATTGGAAAGGGTTAAGCACAACATTACTACCTCAGCTGTGTTGGGCAATGCAATGGGATATTTCTATGTACCGCCGGTGGCTTCCTGGCACCCACCCATGCTGTAGGTGCACACGGACTTTTTACTACATCTGTACACTTATAAAGAACCCCAGTCAGACTGGGGCATGCAGTGTGGGCCGAAGCCCACCTGCATTAAGCACGACATTACTACCTCAGCTGTGTTGGGCAATGCAATGGGATATTTCTGTGTACCGCCGATGGGTTCCAGGGAGCCACCCATGCTGTGGGTCGACAGGGACTTCACAATAGGGAGTTGTACCTGCCTGTGTCTATGAATTAAAAAGCCCGGTCTGACTGGGGCATGCAGACACCTTGACAGAATGAATAGTGTGTGGCACATAGGTTCCCCATTGCTATGCCCACGTGTGCAGCTCCTGATGGCGGTGGCACAGGATTCTATTTCTCATTGCTTCTGTACAGCATTGTGGGCTATCGCTCCGCCACTTTTAAAGAGGGTCGCTGCCTAGCCGTGCCAACCTCTGCAGTGTGTGCCTGCGGTTCCTCCTCATGGCAGACGCAATTCTAAATAGACATGAGTGTGGCGTGGCATGAGGGCAGCTGAAGGCTGCCCAGGGACACTTTGGTGTGCGCTGTGGGGGGGGGGAGGGGGGGCGGTTGGGCAGCATGTAACCCAGGAGAAGTGTCAGTGGAGTGTCATGCAGGCAGTGATTGTGCTTTGTTGGAGGTAGTGTGGTGCTTAGCAAAGGTATGCCATGCTAATGAGCGCTTTTCAGAAGTAAAAGTTGTTGGGAGGGGGGGGGCCCACTCTTGCCGCTATTGTGGCTTAATAGTGGGACCTGTGAACTTAGGATGCAGCCCAACATGTAGCCCCTCGCCTGCCCTATCCGTCACTGTGTCATTCCCATCACTTTCCTGAATTGCCCAGATTTTCACACATGAAAACCTTAGCGAGCATCGGCGAAATACAAAAATGTTCTGGTCGCCCATTGTCTTCAATGGGGTTCGTTGTTCGAAACGAACCCTCGAGCATCACGGGAAGTTCGTTACGAATAACGAACACCCGAACATTTTGGTGTTCGCTCATCTCTAGTGTTCCTGAAATTATTGGACAATCTCAGCTAAAAAATTATCTCCAAATTTATAGCGACTCTTCTGCCGAATTCCTCCGAAAGTGACCGTATAATTGACAGTACTTAGACTGCCTAAACCAAAATTTCTATCAGAAGAGACTCCACGTAATGTAATAGTGAAGGTGCATTTCTTTTTTTTATTAAAGATGCACTTATGTATGCGGCAAGAAAATCAAATACCCTACCCAGCCCATATTCTGATATCTATTTTTATGTGGACCTCTCTGCATTTATAATCCAAAGCAGAAAGACCTTTGCGAGAATTACTACTTCATTGAGAGGGGTGAATATTCCGTATAGATGGGGATTTCCCACTAAACTATTAGTGCATAAAGATAACACTACACGTAATATCAACACCAAAAGTGGGAGAGTCCCTGCTGCTAAAATGGGGAATCCAGATGGTAGAGAGGCAACTGCCCACAAATCTGCCACAACGTAAAAAGATGCAGAGCCCAGCGTCTCGTGCTCCTCCTGATGGTTAAGCCAAATGCTTTGATGGTTAATAGAGATGAGCGAACGTACTCGTCCGAGCTTGATGCTCGTTCGAGTATTAGCGTGTTCGAGATGCTCGTTACTCGAGGCGAGCACCACGCGATGTTCGAGTTACTTTCACTTTCATCTCTGAGACATTAGCGCGCTTTTCTGGCCAATAGAAAGACAGGGAAGGCATTACAACTTCCCCCTGTGACGTTCCAGCCCTATACCACCCCCCTGCAGTGAGTGGCTGGGGAGATCAGGTGTCACCCGAGTATTTAAATCTGCTCCTCCCGCGGCTCGCCACAGATGCCTTCTGATATAGATCAGGGAAAGTGCTGCTGCTGCTGCTGCTATAGGGACAGTGTTAGGTGTTATTTTAGGCTTGAAGAACCCCAACGGTCCTTCTTAGGGCCACATCTGACCGTGTGCAGTACTGTTGAGGCTGCTTTTAGTAGTGTTGCACGTTTTTTTTCTTTTTTGGGCGTGCAGAGCATTGCGTCCTCAGTCTGCAGTCATTGTACATAGTATAGGGCCAGTACTGGTGAGGCAGGGACAGTGGTAAAGGTGAAAGAGATATACTGTCTATATAGGCAGTGGGCTTTTTCAAACAAATTTGGGAAAAAAAACTATATTTGGGCTGCCTGTGACCGTCCTCAGTGTACTGCGTGTCTGCTGGGGGCAGTAGTCCTAATTAATACGAAGCTAAGGGTTACAGCAGGCTTGCGCAAAAATGTTTCCTGGCTCTGCGTTGTCCGTTACATCACCGCCGTCATCCTGTCCACATTGAAACAGTATACATATATACGCTGCCTACAGTATCTGTCTGCTGTCTCAGCTCTGCCTTTCAAAAAATAGAAGCAAAATACTTAAGGCCTACTAGTGGCGTTTGGCCACTTGACTGCTTCTGCGCTGTGAATTCCACTAGCTCAGTCATACGCACCTATGTCTCACTACAGGCGTGCGCAAAAGTGTTTCCTGGCTCTGCGTTGCCCGTTACATCACCGCCGTCATCCTGTCCACATTGAAACAGTATACATATATACGCTGCCTACAGTATCTGTCTGCTGTCTCAGCTCTGCCTTTCAAAAAATAGAAGCAAAATACTTAAGGCCTACTAGTGGCCTTTGGACACTTGACTGCTTCAGCGCTGTGAATTCCAATAGCTCAGTCATACGCACCTACGTCTCACTACAGGCTTGCGCAAAATTCTTTCCTGGCTCTGCTGTGCGTTCCGTAAGCGAAGTCAGCCTCCAACCACAGGCCAATAAGCGGCACATTTTATTACAGCGTTCTGTTTCTGCTCTACTTGTAATACACCATGCTGAGGGGTAGGGGTAGGCCTAGAGGACGTGGACGCGGGCGAGGACGCGGAGGCCCAAGTCAGGGTGTGGGCACAGGCCGAGCTCCTGATCCAGGTGTTTCGCAGCCGACTGCTGCGGAATTAGGAGAGAGGCACGTTTCTGGCATCCCCAGATTAATCTCACAATTAATGGGTCCACGCGGTAGACCTTTATTGGAAAATGAGCAATGTGAGCAGGTCCTGTCGTGGATGGCAGAAAGTGCATCCAGCAATCTATCGACCACCCAGAGTTCTACGCCGTCCACTGCTGCAACTCTGAATCCTCTGGCTGCTGCTCCTCCTTCCTCCCAGCCTCCTCACTCCATTACAATGACACATTCTGAGGAGCAGGCAGACTCCCAGGAACTGTTCTCGGGCCCCTGTCCAGAATGGGCAGCAATGGTTCCTATCCCACCGGAGGAGTTTGTCGTGACCGATGCCCAACCTTTGGAAAGTTCCAGGGGTCCGGGGGATCAGGCTGGGGACTTCCGGCAACTGTCTCAAGAGCTTTCAGTGGGTGAGGAGGACGACGACGATGAGACACAGTTGTCTATCACTCAGGTAGTAGTAATTGCAGTAAGTCTGAGGGAGGAGCGCACAGAGGATTCAGAGGAAGAGCAGCAGGACGATGAGGTGACTGACCCCACCTGGTTTGCTAAGCCTACTGAGGACAGGTCTTCAGAGGGGGAGGCAAGTGCAGCAGCAGGGAAGGTTGGAAGAGGCAGTGCGGTAGCCAGGGGTAGAGGCCGGGCCAGACCGAATAATCCACCAACTGTTTCCCAAAGCGCCCCCCTCGCGCCATGCCACCCTGCAGAAGCCGAGGTGCTCAAAGGTCTGGCAGTTTTTCACTGAGAGTGCAGACGACCGACGAACAGTGGTGTGCAACCTTTGTCGCGCCAAGATCAGCCGGGGAGCCACCACCACCAGCCTCACCACCACCAGCATGCGCAGACATATGATGGCCAAGCACCCCACAAGGTGGGACGAAGGCCGTTCACCGCCTCCGGTTTGCACTACTGCCTCTCCCCCTGTGCCCCAACCTGCCACTGAGATACAACCCCCCTCTCAGGACACAGGCTCCACCGTCTCCTGGCCTGCACCCACACCCTCACCTCCGCTGTCCTCGGCCCCATCCACCAATGTCTCTCAGCGCACTGTCCAGCCGTCGCTAGCGCCGCCACGCACCCGCATGCTCAAGCGTTAAACGTGCACATAGCCAAATTGATCAGCCTGGAGATGCTGCCGTATAGGCTTGTGGAAACGGAGGCGAGCAGGGCCACTATATCTCCCTGACAGCACATTGGGTGAATTCAGTGGAGGCTGGGACTGAGTCAGAGCCTGGGACTGCTCACGTCCTACCCACCCCCAGAATTGCGGGCGCCAGTTCGGTGCTGGTATCTGCGGCGGTGTATGCTTCCTCCACTAAACCACCATCCTCCTCCTCCTACGCAACCTCTGTCTCGCAATCAAGATGTGTCAGCAGCAGCACGTCACCAGCAGTCGGTGTCGCGCGGCGTGGCAGCACAGCGGTGGGCAAGTGTCAGCAGGCCGTGCTGAAACTACTCAGCTTAGGAGAGAAGAGGCACACGGCCCACGAACTGCTGCAGGGTCTGACAGAGCAGACCGACTGCTGGCTTGCGCCGCTGAGCCTCTAACCGGGCATGGTCGTGTGTGACAACGGCCGTAACCTGGTGGCGGCTCTGCAGCTCGGCAGCCTCACGCACGTGCCATGCCTGGCCCACGTCTTTAATTTGGTGGTTCAGCGCTTTCTGAAAAGCTACCCACGCTTGTCAGACCTGCTTGAAAAGGTGCGCCGGCTCAGCGCACATTTCCGCAAGTCAGACACGGACGCTGCCACCCTGCAACATCGGTTTAATCTGCCAGTGCACCGACTGCTGTGCAACATGCCCACACAGTGGAACTCTACGCTCCACATGTTGGCCAGGCTCTATGAGCAGCGTAGAGCTATAGTGAAATACCAACTCCAACATGGGCGGCGTAGTGGGAGTCAGCCTCCTTAATTCTTTATAAAAGAGTGGGCCTGGTTGGCAGACATCTGCCAGGTCCTTGGAAACGTTGAGGAGTCTACCCAGATGGTGAGCTTGGATGCTGCAATCATTAGCATCACCATTCCTCTGCTATGCCTCTTGAGAAATTCCCTGCAAAGCATAAAGGCAGACGCTTTGCGCTCGGAAACGGAGGTGGGAGAATACAGTATGTCACTGGATAGTCAGAGCACCCTCATGTCTATATCTCAGCGCGTTGAGGAGGAGGAGGAGGAGCATGAGGAGGATGAGGAGGAGGGGGAAGAGACAGCTTGGCCCACTGCTGAGGGTACCCATGCTGCTTGCCTGTCATCCTTTCAGCGTGTATGGCCTGAGGAGGAGGAGGATCCTGAAAGTGATCTTCCTAGTGAGGACAGCCATGTGTTGCATACAGGTACCCTGGCACACATGGCTGACTTCATGTTAGGATGCCTTTCTCGTGACCCTCGCGTTACACGCATTCTGGCCACTACGGATTACTGGGTGTACACACTGCTCGACCCACGGTATAAGGAGAACCTTTCCACTCTCATACCCGAAGAGGAAAGGGGTTCGTGAGTGATGCTATACCACAGGACCCTGGCGGACAAGCTGATGGTAAAATTCCCATCCGACAGCGCTAGTGGCAGAAGGCGCAGTTCCGAGGGCCAGGTAGCAGGGGAGGTGCGGAGATCAGGCAGCATGTACAGCACAGGCAGGGGAACACTCTCTAAGGCCTTTGCCAGCTTTCTGGCTCCCCAGCAAGACTGTGTCACCGCTCTCCAGTCAAGGCTGAGTTGGCGGGAGCACTGTAAGAAGATGGTGAGGGAGTACATAGCCGATCGCACGACCGTCCTCCGTGACGCCTCTGCCCCCTACAACTACTGGGTGTCGAAGCTGGACACGTGGCCTGAACTCGCGCTGTATGCCCTGGAGGTGCTTGCTTGTCCTGCGGCTAGCGTCTTGTCAGAGAGGGTGTTTAGTGCGGCTGGGGAAATCATCATGGATAAGCGTACCCGCCTGTCAACCGACAGTGCCGACAGGCTTACACTCATAAAGATGAACAAAGCCTGGATTTCCTCAGACTTCTCTTCTCCACCAGCGGACAGCAGCGATACCTAAACAATACGTAGGCTGCACCCGCGGATGGAAGCATCGTTCTCTATCACCATAAAAAACTTTTAGCTTCATCAATCTGTGTATTATATTCATCCTCCTCCTCCTGCTCCTCCTCCTGAAACCTCACGTAATCACGCCGAACGGGCATTTTTTCTTGGGCCCACAAGGCTCAGTCATATAACTTTTGTAAGCAATGTTTATAGTTTCAATGCTCATTAAAGCGTTGAAACTTGCACCTGAACCAATTTTTATTTTAACTGGGCTGCCTACAGGCCTAGTTACAAATTAAGCCACATTAACCAAAGCGATTAATGGGTTTCACCTGCCCTCTTGGTTGGGCATGGTCAATTTTTCTGAGGTACATTAGTACTGTTGGTACACCAATTTTTTTGGGCCCTCGCCTACAGTGTAATCCTAGTAATTTTTAGCCCACCTGCATTAAACCTGACATTACCTCAGCTGTGCTGGGCACTGCAATGGGGCATATTTATGTACCGCCGGTGGGTTCCAGGGAGCCACCCATGCTGTCGGTCCACACGGAGTTGTAACTGCATGTGTCCACTTCTAAAGAACCCCAGTCTGACTGGGGCATGCAGTGTGGGCCCAAGCCCACCTGCATTAAACCTGACGTTAGCTTTGCTGTCCAGGGCAGTGCAACGGGATATATTTATGTACCGCCGGTGACTTTCTGGGACCCACCAATGCTGTCCGTTCACACGGAGTTGTGACTGCATGTGTCCACTTCTAAAGAACCCCAGTCTGACTGGGGCATGCAGTGTGGGCCGAAGCCCACCTGCATTAAACATGACATTAGCTTTGTTGTCCAGGGCACTGCAATGGGATATATTTATGTACCGCCGGTGGCTTCCTGGGACCCACCCATGCTGTCGGTCCACACGGAGTTGTAACTGCATGTGTCCACTTCTAAAGAACCCCAGTCTGACTGGTGCATGCAGTGTGGGCCGAAGCCCCCCTGCATTAAACATGACGTTAGCTTTGCTGTCCAGGGCACTGCAATGGGACATATTTATGTACCGCTGGTGGCTTCCTGGGACCCACCCATGCTGTCGGTCCACACGGAGTTGTAACTGCATGTGTCCACTTCTAAAGAACCCCAGTCTGACTGGGTCATGCAGTGTGGGCCGAAGCCCACCTGCATTAAACATCACATTACCTCAGCTGTGCTGGGCACTGCAATGGGATATATTTATGTACCGCCGGTGGGTTCCAGGGAGCCACCCATGCTGTCGGTCCACACGGAGTTGTAACTGCATGTGTCCACTTCTAAAGAACCGAAGCCCACCTGCATTTAATCTGACGTTAGCTCTGCTGTCCAGGGCACTGCAATGGGATACATTTATGTACAGCCGGTGGGTTCCAGGGAGCCACCCATGCTGTGGGTGCACATGGAATTCCAATTGCGGAGTTGTACCTGGCTGTGACTATTTATAAAAAACCGCGGTCTGACTGGGGCATGCAGACACCTTGACAGAATGAATAGTGTGTGGTACATAAGTTCCCCATTGCTATGCCCACGTGTGCAGCTCCTGATGGCGGTGGCACAGGATTATATTTCTCATTGCTTCTGTACAGCATTGTGGGCTATCGCCCCGCCCCTTTTAAAGAGGGTCGCTGCCTAGCCGTGCCAACCCTCTGCAGTGTGTGCCTGCGGTTTCTCCTCATGGCAGACGCACTTATAAATAGACATGAGGGTGGTGTGGCATGAGGGCAGCTGAAGGCTGCGCAGGGACACTTTGGTGTGCGCTGTGGACACTGGGTCGTGCGGGGGGGGTTGGGCAGCATGTATCCCAGGAGAAGTGGCAGCGGAGTGTCATGTAGGCAGTGATTGTGCTTTGTTGGAGGTAGTGTGGTGCTTAGCTAAGGTATGCATTGCTAATGAGGGTTTTTCAGAAGTAAAAATTGTTGGGGGGGGGGCCCACTCTTGCCTCTATTGTGGCTTAATAGTGGGACCTGGGAACTTGAGATGCAGCCCAACATGTAGCCCCTCGCCTGCCCTATCCGTTGCTGTGTCATTCCCATCACTTTCTTGAATTGCCCAGATTTTCACAAATGGAAATCTTAGCGAGCATCGGCGAAATACAAAAATGCTCGAGTCACCCATTGACTTCAATGGGGTTCGTTACTCGAAACGAACCCTCGAGCATCGCGAAAATTTCGTCTCGAGTAACGAGCACCCGAGCATTTTGGTGCTCGCTCATCTCTAATGGGTAACCAATAAAGATGAGCGAGCACCATCCTTTAAGGCTGATGCTCAAGTGAGCATCGGTGTTCTCGAGTGACTGATTACTCGTCCGAGCAAATGTGGGGGGGAGAGAGAGAGCTTTCTCTCACTCTTTTGACCGCCGTTCCCCCTCCGCCCCCACATTAGCTCGAACAAGTAATCAGTTACTCAAGAAGACCGGTGCTCGCTCGGGCATCAGTCTTAAATCTCTATCAACCAATCCATGTCCAGATTAACCGCTGCTGGTATTTCTTCAAATCAACAAAAAGAAAAACAAAACTGTCTGAAGAGGTTTCAGGTGAACTTTTCTTTCCTCCCAAGAATATGCAGGTGTTAAAACCTGTTCTGCTACCTGTTAGATGTTGTTTTTTTTGTTCTGTTTTTGTTATTATTTTTGTTCTGCAGGTACAAAGAGCGGCATTGTCCAACAGTAAAGACAACAGAGGATAAGCAAACAATTGAGTAATGTTAGTTATATGTGTCGCTAAACCACCAATTCAGGTTGTTGACATATGCTTTTATATGTACAATGACAGTTAGAATTAGAGATGAGCGAACGTGTTCTTAACGAACACTTACGCACCCGGACACCGGCTTTACCGAGGACTTCAGTGTCCGCGCGTAAAGATTCGGGGGGCGCCGGGGGGCGGGGAGAGGCGCGGCGGCGCAGGCGGCAGCAGCGGGGAACAGGGGGGAGCCCTCTCTCTCTCCCTCTCCCCCCCACTCCCCGCCGCACCCCCCCCGCGCTGCCACGGCGACCCCCGAACTTTTTTCGCCCGAGCACGGAATTGCTCGCAAAGTTCGGTGTTCGGGCGAAAAGGGGCGGAGCCGAACACGTTCGCTCATCTTTAGTTAGAATACTATCACAGAATGCGAAGGGCCTAAAAGCTCACTTTAAAAGAGCAATGATATGGAGGGAAGCGAAAGAGGCAATTGTTGATATATTATGTGTGCAAGAGGCACATTTTACAGAGTTAGCGGGTCCAAAATTTTCTAACAAATATTTCCACAAATTTTTATGGCAAATGCAAAAAAGAAGCAGGCTGGAGTTCTTGTTGCGTTCAGAGAAAACACTGACTTTGTGCTACATGAACTGTTTTTGGACCCACGGGGTAGATTTATTATTTTTGTAGGCAGTTTATCTGAACAAGCAATTACTCTAGTAAATATTTACACTCCCAATAATGCACAAATATCATTCTTGAACAAAATATTTAGGAAAATTGAAAACTTGGAACCCCCCCCCCCCCCCCACAGCAACCTCTGGATTTGGCGTAATGATGTAAACCTACTCAAATCCCCCCAAAACCAAAAAATAATTGGTGATGCAATAGATGAATACTTCATTTTAAACTCAGATCCAGCTGCGGTAGAGAATCCTGCTGCCGGCTCCCCGTCATTGGATTTCAGGGAAGGGCTTTAAACATAAGCCCTTCACTAAAAATTCAAGAAAAGTACTGTTAAAAAATAAAACATAAACATGCTCACCTGCCGGGGCTCAGCCGCTACTTCTGCCGCTGTTCTGTAGTTCTGAGCTATCAGCAGCCGGGGATTTAAAATCCCTGCTGCTGCTAGCTCTGATTGTGATTGGCTGAGCGCTTCAGCCTTGGATACGCTCAAGATAGGCAGAAAAGTAACAAATGAGGTTTAACACTGATAAATGTAAGGTTATGTACGTGGGCAGGGAAATACATGTCACTATTACATGCTAAATGGGAAATACCTGGATAAAACAGACATGGAAAAAGACTTGTGGATTTTAGTTAACTGTGATCTTAACAGGAGCAACCAATGTCAGGCAGCTGCTGCAAAGGTAAATAGGATCATTTGGGGTGCATCAAAAGAGGTCTAGTGGCACATGACCAGAACATTGCTCTTCCTCTTTACAAGTCACTGGTCAGACCACACATGGAATATTGTGTACAGTTTTGGGCACCAGAACTTAAGAAGGACATATCATACGGTAGAAAGTGGTTCTTAACTGTAAGAACAGGGAGACTACGGATGCTAAAAAAGTTCAAGAGGGGCCTGGTACCTTTCTTGAGCATTACAGTATTAGGCTGGATTCAGACGAACGTATATTGGCTGGGTATTCACGCCCAGCCGATATACATCGTCTCTCTCTGCAGGGAAGGGGGGGAGGCTGGAAGAGCCAGGAGCAGTGCTTTGAGCTCCCGCCCCCTCTCTGCCTCCTTTCCGCCCCTCTACACTATTTGCAATGGGGAGAGGCGGGACGGGGGCGGGGCTAATTCTCAAAACTTAGCCCCGCCTCGGCTCCTTTCATTGCAAATAGTGCAGAGGGGCGGAGATGGGGTGGACAGGAGGCAGAGAGGGGGCGGGAGCTCAGTTCCTGCTCCTGGCTCTTCCATCCTCACCCCCTGCAGATGAGTACACCGTATATCGGCTCGGCGTGAAAACCGAGCCGATATACGGTCGTCTGAATCCACCCTTACATGTTATAGTCACTGATTACTTTAGAAGGGTTGTTGTTAAAGAGAGTTATTCTAATTGTCAGAATTGATTTGGGAAGGATTTTTTCCCCTAAATGAGGAAAAGTGGCTTCTACCTCATTGTTTTTTTTTTACTCTGGCTCAATACTGGGGGAAATAAGCTAAAAATAGAGGGACGTGTATCTTTTTCAGTCTTACATATTATGTTACTTTATTATTTTTCTCTTAGGGGTGCACATATATTATGTGTCAGTTTTTTCTTCTTATACATGGTCTATGTTAACACATCAGTGGCACACCAACCAAATTTCTAGTATTTCACACTTTTTTTCTTGACAAAAAGTGCCATGTGTACACATAGAATTCCCAAGGTAAGTGATTTATATACTGTGTACTCGGTTGGACTGCATCTTATTACTAAGTCCTGAGCTGAAGTAACTTTGAGGACATTTTGCTTAAAGTTTTAGATCTTTTAAGTTAGGGGTGTCAAACTCATTTTCATCGAGGGCCACATCAGCCCTATGGTTGCCTTCAAAGGGCCGATTGTAATTGTTAATTGTAAGACAGTATAGTAAAAGTGAACCCTACAGTGACCCGTTTGGTACTAAGGTCCCCCCATAGTGGCCAGGACACTATTATACATATATACGCACACACAGGCACACACTATTATTTTTATTTATACAGACAGGTGCACACTATTATACACATACATGCGCACAGACGCACACTATTATACACATACATGCGCACAGACGCACACTATTATACACATACATGCGCACAGACGCACACTATTATACACATACATGCGCACAGACGCACACTATTATATACATACATGCGCACAGACGTACACTATTATATACATACATGCGCACAGACGCACACTATTATACACATACATGCGCACAGACACACACTATTATATACATACATGCACACAGACCCACACTATTATACACATACAGATGCACACTATTATACACATACAGGCACACTATTATACACATACATGCACACAGATGCACACTATTATACACATACATGCGCATAGACGCACAATGTTATTACACATATGCGCACAGACGCACACTATTATTACACATATGCGCACAGACACACACATTATTTATATTATATATATATATATATATATATGCACATATACATACACTCACAGGTGCAATATATATATATATATATATATATATATATATATATATATATATACACATACATACATACATGTGCACGCAAGGACGCTTCTATATGCACATTTTTATACTTGCCTGCATCCAATATAGTCCCACTGGCAAGTATACTGGCTGCTCTCTTCTTGGGGCCCTCCTGCATACTTGGGCCCCTGATGTCTCCCCAGGCCTGCAGCCATGAACAGAGGTAGGGCCGGTGAGAGGAGTTCAGTGCTGACCAAGCTCTCACCCTGCAGCTGCTCCTCCTCAACGCCACTCTCCTCACACCAGAGAATATGTTCTCTGCAGTCTTCTTCCCTCCTCCGTGGCTGTTGTCAGTGTGCTATCGGCACTCCTCTATTACTGTCTGCACTAGGCAGAACAAGCCGAGAGAAGATCGCCTACTGACAGCAGCACGGAGGTGAGGGAACTTACTGCGCAGCCGGCGGGCCACAGAAAATGAGGTGGCGGGCTGGATTCGGCTTGCGAGCCTTGTGTTTGACACCTGTGTTTTAAGTGATGTGGAGTTTAAAATTATGAATCCACCACTACTTCTCCCTTTAAAAATGTATAACACGGTTCACAGGCTTAGTCCTCATGTCCACAGGGACAGATCCGCAGCGGGTCATCCGCACGCGTGATCCGCGCCCCATAGGGATTCATTGGACACTCGCAGGTATTTAAATACCTGTGGATGTCATTTTCCCTTGAGGTGCGGAAAACACCCGCAGCATGCTCCATTTTAGTGCAGGTCTCCCGTGGTGACGGCTCCCGCAGGCTTCTATTGAGGCCTATGGAAGCCGTCCGGATCCGCGGCACACTCGCAGCTGAATTCCTGCTCTCCAGCGCGGGAGCACGGGAGAGCAGGAGTGAAAAAAAAAGAGTGCACAGCGCATGCGCGCGGCACGCTGCCGGCGTGCCGAGCACATCCGCCGGGCCGAAGAAAAAAGATCCGGCCGTGACGGAGGGCAGATCCGCAGTGTCCGCACAGGTAAGTAATTCTTCTTCTTTAGGCCTCATGTCCGCGGTAAAGGAGAGACCTGCTGCGGGATTCTGCATGGAGAATCCGCTGCGGGCCTGATTTTCCCCGTCGACATGAGGCCTTATACCGAGGTGCTAAGTATTCAGCATTGTTTGTGTAAGTCAGCAAACTCAGTGATGCACAGTCTGAGCAGATGATGCATTTGTAACAAATCCAAAAAGGTCTGCATGTAGAAAAGCAATCAGTTTAGCTACTAAAACCTAGATGTGGTGCCAGGTTAATCCTTTGTTTAACCCCTTAATGACATGGCCTATTTTAGCATTGAGGACCAAACCATTTTTGGTAGATTTTCATCTCCATTTTTCAAAAGCCATACATTTTTTATTTTTTCGTCAATGCGGCCGTATAAGGGCTTGTTTTTTGTGTGGCAAACTGTAGTTTTTATTGGTGCCATTTTTGGGTACATAGACTATATTATAAAACTTTTATTATTTTTTTTTATGATCGCAGGGAGAGAAGATTCATCTATTCTGCCATAGATTTTTTTTTAAGCATTAATTATGCAGCATAAATGACACAACACATTTTTTTCTGTGGCCGTTACGATTGCAACAATACCAAAATTCTTATATTTTTATAGGTTTTTCCACTTTTCTGCAATAAAACCTTTTCTTTGGAAATTTTTTTTTCCTCTAAATCTCTGCATTCAGTCCTATAACTTTTTCATTTTCCCATGGATGCAGCTCTGTGATGGCTTATTTTTTGCAAAATGACCTGTAGCTTTTATTGGTACCATTTTGGGGTACATACGTTTTTATCACTTTTAGGGCGAGCACCCACTGGCGTTTTTTTACCTGCGTTTTGCGTTTTGCGTTTTGCGTTTTCCTGCACAGGCATAGAGATAACATGTGTTGCTGTCCACTGGCGTTTTTTTTGCATTGCGTTTGCGTTTTTAACATAGGAACTGTCAGTTGCATATGTGTACTTATTTTTCTCCATGGAAATTAATGGCAAAGCCGCGAAAACGCCGCGAAAACGCCGCGAAAAACGCGCGGAAAAAACGCGGGACACGCGGCGAAAACGCTGCGTTTTTTTCCCGCGGGAAACGCAAACGCCAGTGGGTGCTCGCCCTTATTGCGTTTTTTGGGAGGCAAAATGCTAAAAATTTGCATTTTGCCTCGTTTTTTTTTACGCTTCTTGCCATGCAGGATAAAAAGCATGTTCAATTTATTGAATTGTGTCTTTATGGACATGATGATACCTTTTTCTTCCTTTTTTTACATTTTTATATTTTGGACATTATTTTGATCTTTTTTTTTTTTTTACACTATTTTTGTCCCTCTGGGGGACTTGCAGTGTAGCACTGATGATCGCTACGATAAGGCATTGCCAGACTTTTCTCCTGCAATGCCTTATCGCTTATTACAGCAATCACAGGCACAGGCAATGCAGGACTCTGGTATCTGGCGTCCTGTTGCCATGGCAACCAGCCCGGCTCTCCGTGATAACATTGCGAGAGCCGTTTGAAGTCACAAAGGGAGCGCGCTCCCTCTTTGAATCCTTTCCCTGCCATGATCTACTTAGATGGCGACAGGGAAGGGCTTAACAGCAGGTGACGCATTTCCGATGCACCTCCGCTGTTGCAGCGGGGGAGCTGACAAGCAGTGACAGCCGTCTTCCGCTGCTGGATAGAGTGAGATCTGTCATGATCTTCAGCTATCCCTATGACATAAGGGTATGTCATTTTGCAGGAAGTGCCCCGCTCCCATAACGTACCCTTACGTTAATGTCAACATTTCGTTGCACTTGTGATTATAAATGGATTCATCTATGGGTGGTTGGCCCACCAGGAGAAAAAAATAAAATTTCTTATACTGATGGCAAAACACAGTATATGTTACCCTGTCATTTTCCACGGCACCTCAACTTAAGTCATGGTGCTGTGGGGACATAGCAGGGACCTGAGGATGTGATTGTAGTACACTGGGGTGCTGTGGAGACATGGCAGACTGCTTCTATGCAGGCAAACACAATCATTTTTGTGTGAACGACCATTTTTTCCAGCGTAATACACCCAAAAGTGTTATGAATTTTATGAAAAGTGGACCCACCGGACTAACCAACCAGCCTGGTAAAAACCCCAGAGCAGGAGACTAGCAGCTGACCCCAGAAGACAAGGATACCTACAGGATGGAAGCTGGCCCTAGGTTAAGCAGGGAGGTGGAAGAGAACCTGCCTACATGCAGAGCGATCACCTCAATAAAGGCGGCCCTGTGCTCCAACCTCTGCCCTGATTATCCCTGACAGAAACGGGAATGGGATCTGAAACACTGGAACAGAAACACTGCACAGAACTGACTACTACCGAGATGAGCAAGACGGACAAAGAGAAGGAAAATGGACACATATACAGATAAGGCAAAGATGCAAATAGTACAAGCAGACAAACAGAGAAATAGACTAGGAGTCCAGAAACAGAGGCCCGAGCAGTGGAATGACCAGAGGAAACACCAATACTGAGGCAACCAGGAGGTGGACGAGCTCAGCTTAAATAGGAAATCAATTGCTCACTAACTCTGCAGCCGAGCTGACAGCCAGAGGGCTTGTTAATAGAGATGAGCGAACGTACTCGTCCGAGCTTGATATTCGTGCGAATATTAGGGTGTTCGGGATGCTCGTTACTCGTAACGAGCACCACGCGGTGTTCTGGTTACTTTCAGTTTCCTCTCTGAGACGTTAGCGCGCTTTTCTGGCCAATTGAAAGACAGGGAAGGCATTACAACTTCCCCCTGTGACGTTCAAGCCCTATACCACCCCCCTGCTGTGAGTGGCTGGGGAGATCTGATGTCACCCGAGTATAAAAGTCGGCCCCTCCCGCGGCTCGCCACACATGCCTTGTGAGTTAGCTGAGGGAAAGTACTATCGTGCTGGTCCTGCTGTAGGGAGAGCGTTAGGAGTCAGTGTAGGCTTCAAGAACCCCAATGGTCCTTCTCAGGGCCACATCTACCTGTGTGCAGGCTGCTGCTAGCAGTGTTTTTTTTTCTTCTCAAAATCGGCAGTGCAGAGCATTGCACCCGGCATTAGGGACAGAAGTGGTGCATAGGCAGGGAGAGTGTTAGGAGTGAGTGTAGCCTTCAAGAACCTCAACGGTCCTTTCTAGGGCCAAATTTAACCGTGTGCAGTACTGTGCTGGCTGCTGTTAGCAGTGTTGCATTTTTTTTTTTTCTAAAAATCGTCTGTGCAGAGCATTGCACCCTCCATTGATACTACAGGGACAGAATTGTGTAGGCAGGGCCACAACACAGTTATTGTTCATTGAATATACGCAGTGGGTCCTTCCCTTTGCTAAAAAGGACAAAAAATTATATTTGGCCAGCCTGTGTCAGTCCTAAGGTCTCCGTGTACGTGTGTGCTGCGTGGAGAACGTACAAAAATCAGACGCAACCAGCTA
This sequence comes from Eleutherodactylus coqui, assembly GCF_035609145.1. Classification (NCBI taxonomy): domain Eukaryota; kingdom Metazoa; phylum Chordata; class Amphibia; order Anura; family Eleutherodactylidae; genus Eleutherodactylus; species Eleutherodactylus coqui. The sequence continues at coordinate 269,043,242 of NC_089839.1, read as the reverse complement.
CGGTTTACTGCAGGCTTGCGCCATTGTCTTTCCTGACTGGCAAATACCTGCTCTGCTAGAGTTAATAACTCTGCTACACTAAAGTTGTGTGTCACTTTTTCTGGGCCACACTACAGTTCTAAAAGTTATTGTTCATTGAATATACGCAGTGGGTCCTTCCCTTTGCAAAAAAGGACAAAAAATTATATTTGGCCAGCCTGTGTCAGACCTAAGGTCTCCGTGTACGTGTGTGCTGTGTGGACAACATACAAAAATCAGACGCAACCAGCTACGGTTTACTGCAGGCTTGCGCCATTGTCTTTCCTGACTGGCAAATACCTGCTCTGCTAGAGTTAATAACTCTGCTACACTATAGTTGTGTGACACTTTTTGAGGGCCACACCACAGATATTAAACTTCTTGTTCATTGAATATACGCAGTGGGTGCTTCCCTTTGCAAAAAAGGAAAAGAAATTATATTTGGCCTGCCTGTGTCAGTCCTAAGGTCTCCGTGTACGTGTGTGCTGCGTGGACAACGTACAAAAATCAGACGCAACCAGCTACGGTTTACTGCAGGTTTGCGCCATTGTCTTTCCTGACTGGCAAATACCTGCTCTGCTAGAGTTAATAACTCTGCTACACTATAGTTGTGTGACACTTTTTGAGGGCCACACCACAGATATTAAACTTCTTGTTCATTGAATATACGCAGTGGGTGCTTCCCTTTGCAAAAAAGGAAAAGAAATTATATTTGGCCTGCCTGTGTCAGTCCTAAGGTCTCCGTGTACGTGTGTGCTGCGTGGACAACGTACAAAAATCAGACGCAACCAGCTACGGTTTACTGCAGGCTTGCGCCATTGTCTTTCCTGACTGGCAAATACCTGCTCTGCTAGAGTTAATAACTCTGCTACACTATAGTTGTGTGACACTTTTTGAGGGCCACACCACAGATATTAAACTTCTTGTTCATTGAATATACGCAGTGGGTGCTTCCCTTTGCAAAAAAGGAAAAGAAATTATATTTGGCCTGCCTGTGTCAGTCCTAAGGTCTGCGTGTACGTGTGTGCTGCGTGGACAACGTACAAAAATCAGACGCAACCAGCTACGGTTTACTGCAGGTTTGCGCCATTGTCTTTCCTGACTGGCAAATACCTGCTCTGCTAGAGTTAATAACTCTGCTACACTATAGTTGTGTGACACTTTTTGAGGGCCACACCACAGATATTAAACTTCTTGTTCATTGAATATACGCAGTGGGTGCTTCCCTTTGCAAAAAAGGAAAAGAAATTATATTTGGCCTGCCTGTGTCAGTCCTAAGGTCTCCGTGTACGTGTGTGCTGCGTGGACAACGTACAAAAATCAGACGCAACCAGCTACGGTTTACTGCAGGCTTGCGCCATTGTCTTTCCTGACTGGCAAATACCTGCTCTGCTAGAGTTAATAACTCTGCTACACTATAGTTGTGTGACACTTTTTGAGGGCCACACCACAGATATTAAACTTCTTGTTCATTGAATATACGCAGTTGGTGCTTCCCTTTGCAAAAAAGGAAAAGAAATTATATTTGGCCTGCCTGTGTCAGTCCTAAGGTCTCCGTGTACGTGTGTGCTGCGTGGACAACGTACAAAAATCAGACGCAACCAGCTACGGTTGAGTGTAGCCTTGCGCCAATTTCTTTCCTGCCTGGGAAATCAAATCACTGGTAATACAGCATGCTGAGGGGTAGGGGTAGGCCTAGAGGATGTGGACGCGGCCGAGGACGCGGAGGGCCAAGTGAGGGTGTGGGCACAGGCCGAGCCAGTGCGGTGGCCAGGGGTAGAGGCAGGGCCAGACCGAGTCATCCACCAACTGTTTCCCAAAGCGCCCCCTCGCGCCATGCCACCCTGCACAGGTCAAGGTGCTCTACGGTGTGGCAGTTTTTCACAGAGACGCCTGACGACCGACGAACAGTGGTGTGCAACCTTTATCGCGCCAAGATCAGCTGGGGAGGCACCACCAACAGTATGCGCAGGCATATGATGGCCAAGCACCCCACAAGGTGGGACGATGCCCGTTCACCGCCTCCGGTTTGCACCACTGCCTCTCCCCCTGTGCCCCAACCTGCCACTGAGATCCAACCCTCGTCTGAGGACACAGGCACTACCGTCTCCTGGCCTGCACCCACACCCTCACCTCCGCTGTCCTCGGCCCCATCCAGCAATGTCTCTCAGCGCAGCGTCCAGACGTCGCTAGTGCCACAGTTTGAGCGCAAGCGCAACAACGACGCCACGCACCTGCACGCTCAAGCGTTAAACGTGCACATTGCAAAATTGATCAGCCTAGAGATGCTGCCGTATAGGCTTGTGGAAACGGAGGCTTTCAAAAGCATGATGGCGGCGGCTGCCCCGCGCTACTCGGTTCCCAGTCGCCACTACTTTTCCTGATGTGCCGTCCCAGCCCTGCACGACCACGTCTCCCGCAACATTGTACGCGCCCTCACCAACGCGGTTACTGCCAAGGTCCACTTAACAACGGACACGTGGACAAGCACAGGCGGGCAGGGCCACTATATCTCCCTGACGGCACATTGGGTGAATTTAGTGGAGGCTGGGACCGAGTCAGAGCCTGGGACCGCTCACGTCCTACCCACCCCCAGAATTGCGGGCCACAGCTCGGTGGTGGTATCTGCGGCGGTGTATGCTTCCTCCACTAAAGCACCTTCCTCCTCCTCCTCCTCCAACGCAACCTCTGTCTCGCAATCAAGATGTGTCAGCAGTACGTCGCCAGCAGTCGGTGTCACGCGGCGTGGCAGCACAGCGGTGGGCAAGCGTCAGCAGGCCGTGCTGAAACTACTCAGCTTTGGAGAGAAGAGGCACACGGCCCACGAACTGCTGCAGGGTCTGACAGAGCAGACCGACCGCTGGCTTGCGCCGCTGAGCCTCCAACCGGGCATGGTCGTGTGTGACAACGGCCGTAAGCTGGTGGCGGCTCTGCAGCTCGGCAGCCTCACGCACGTGCCATGCCTGGCCCATGTCTTTAATTTGGTGGTTCAGCGCTTTCTGAAAAGCTACCCCCACTTGTCATACCTGCTCGGAAAGGTGCGCCAGCTCTGCGCACATTTCCGCAAATCCCACACGCACGCTGCCACCCTGCGGACACTGCAACATAGGTTTAATCTGCCAGTGCACCGACTGCTGTGCGACGTGCCCACACAGTGGAACTCTACACTCCACATGTTGGCCAGACTCTATGAGCAGCGTAGAGCTATAGTGGAATACCAACTCCAACTTGCGTGGCGCAGTGGGAGTCAGCCTCCTCAATTATTTACAGAAGAGTGGCCCTGGTTGGCAGCCATCTGTCAGGTCCTTGGAACATTTCAGGAGTCTACCCAGGTGGTGAGCGGCGATGCTGCAATCATTAGCGTCACCATTCCTCTGCTATGCATCTTGAAAAGTTCCCTGCAAAGCATAAAGGCAGACGCTTTGCGCTCGGAAACAGAGCCGGGGGAAGTCAGTATGTCGCTGGATAGTCAGAGCACCCGCCTGTCTATATCTCAGCGCGTCGAGGAGGAGAAGGAGGAGCATGAGGAGGATGAGGAGGAGGGGGAAGAGACAGCTTGGCCCACTGCTGAGGGTACAGATGCTGCTGGGCTGTCATCCTTTCAGCGTGTATGGCCTGAGGAGGAGGAAGAGGAAGAGGAGGAGGATCCTGAAAGTGATCTTCCTAGTGAGGACAGCCATGTGTTGCGTACAGGTACTCTGGCACACATGGCGGACTTCATGTTAGGATGCCTTTCTCGTGACCCTCGTGTTACACGCATTCTGGCCACTACAGATTACTGGGTGTACACATTGCTCGACCCACGGTATAAGGAGAACTTTTCCACTCTGATTCCCGAAGAGGAAAGGGGTTCGAGAGTGATGCTATACCACAGGGCGCTGGTGGACAAACTGATGGTAAACTTCCCATCCGACAGCGCTAGTGGCAGAAGGCGCAGTTCCGAGGGCCAGGTAGCAGGGGAGGCGCAGAGATCAGGCAGCATGTACAGCGCAAGCAGGGGAACATTCTCCAAGGCCTTTGCCAGCTTTATGGCTCTCCAGCAAGACTGTGTCACCGCTCCCCAGTCAAGGCTGAGTCGGTGGGAGCTCTGTAAAAGGATGGTGAGGGAGTACGTAGCCGATCGCACGACCGTCCTCCGTGACGCCTCTGCCCCCTACAACTACTGGGTGTCGAAGCTGGACACGTGGCCTGAACTCGCGCTGTATGCCCTGGAGGTGCTTGCTTGTCCTGCGGCTAGCGTCTTGTCAGAGAGTGTGTTTAGTGTGGCTGGGGGAATCATCACGGATAAGCGTACCCACCTGTCAACCGACAGTGCCGACAGGCTTACACTCATCAAGATGAACAAAGCCTGGATTTCCCCAGACTTCTCTTCTCCACCAGCGGACAGCAGCGATACGTAAGCAATACGTAGGCTGCACCCGCAGATGGAAGCTACGTTCTCTCTCACCATCCAAAATGGGGACATTTCTGCTTCATCAATCTGTGTCTAATATTCCTCCTCCTCCTCCTGCTCCTCCTCCTGAAACCTCACGTAATCACGCTGAACGGGCAATTTTTCTTAGGGCCACAAGGCTCAGTCATATAATTTTTCTAAACAATTTTTATATGTTTCAATGCTCTTAAAAGCGTTGAAACTTTAACTTGAACCAATTTTTCGTTAAAGTGGGCTGCCTCCAGGCCTAGTTACCACTTAAGCCACATTAACCAAAGCGATTAATGGGTTTCACCTGCCCTCTTGGTTGGCCATGGCCAATTTTTTGGATGTACATTAGTACTGTTGATACAGCAATTTTTGTGGGCCCTCGCCTACAGTGTAATCAAATGAATTTTTAGCCCACCTGCATTACAGCTGATGTTACATCCGCTGTGTTGGGCAATGCAATGGGATATTTTTATGTACCGCCGGTGGGTTCCAGGGAGCCACCCATGCTGTAGGTGCACACGGAGTTTAACCTACATCTGTCCACTTGTAAAGAACCCCAGTCTGACTGGGGCATGCAGTGTGGGCCGAAGCCCACCTGCATTAAGCACGACATTACTACCTCAGCTGTGTTGGGCAATGCAATGGGATATTTCTATGTACCACCGGTGGCTTCCTGGCACCCACCCATGCTGTGGGTCCACAGGGAATTATAAATGCATCTGTTTCCACTTGTAAAGAACCCCAGTCTGACCTGGGCATGCAGTGTGGGCCGAAGCCCACCTGCATTAAGCACGACATTACTACCTCAGCTGTGTTGGGCAATGCAATGGGATATTTTTATGTACCGCCGGTGGCTTCCTGGCACCCACCCATGCTGTCGGTCCACTTCACAATAGGGAGTTGTACCTGCCTGTGTCTATGAATTAAAAACCGCGGTCTGACTGGGGCATGCAGACACCTTGACAGAATGAATAGTGTGTGGCACATAGGTTCCCCATTGCTATGCCCACGTGTGCAGCTCCTGATGGCGGTGGCACAGGATTCTATTTCTCATTGCTTCTGTACAGCATTGTGGGCTATCGCCCCGCCCCTTTTAAAGAGGGTCGCTGCCTAGCCGTGCCAACCCTCTGCAGTGTGTGCCTGCGGTTCCTCCTCATGGCAGACGCACTTCTAAATTGACATGAGTGTGGCGTGGCATGAGGGCAGCTGAAGGCTGTGCAGGGACACTTTGGTGTGCGCTGTGGGGGGAGGGGGGGCGGTTGGGCAGCATGTAAGCCAGGAGAAGTGGCAGTGGAGTGTCATGCAGGCAGTGATTGTGCTTTGTTGGAGGTAGTGTGGTGCTTAGCTAAGGTATGCATTGCTAATGAGGGCTTTTCAGAAGTAAAAGTTTTTGGGAGGGGGGGGGGGGCACTCTTGCCGCTATTGTGGCTTAATAGTGGGACCTGTGAACTTGAGATGCAGCCCAACATGTAGCCCCTCGCCTGCCCTGTCCATTGCTGTGTCGTTCCCATCACTTTCTTGAATTGCCCAGATTTTCACACAAGGAAACCTTAGCGAGCATCGGCGAAATACAAAAATGCTCGGGTCGCCCATTGACTTCAATGGGGTTCGTTACTCGAAACGAACCCTCGAGCATCGCGAAAAGTTCGTCCCGAATAACGAGCACCCGAGCATTTTGGTGCTCGCTCATCTCTACTTGTTAACCCTCTCAGTGCTAGACAAAGACAGACAAAGATCCAAAAGCACAGGAACAGCAGAAAGATGCTTGCGGTTACCTGGAACCCCAAGAGGGCGGCAGACATGAGTAGCAGATCTTACAAAAAGATTGGTCAGTGCCTATCTTTTAACGTGTTGAAAATTCCGCCAACAAACACCCTATGCTAGTGAGAATTAACCCTTTGGTAACAATGGGTTCTATTCTCTGTGTATATGGTTGCCAGAAATTCCAGAAAGAACTGGCATATACAAAAGTAAAGTAATCATATTGTTAAATTAATTGCAGAACTAAATTCATTTCTGGAACACTCACCTTTGTAGCTTGTATTCTATGAATACTTATCTAATACAATAACTTTGTTAACTATTGTTTGATTTTTTTACCACCTTGACTAAAACACGCAGAGTAGCGTGACATAGTTTTTAGGGAGTAGAGGGTGGATGGGGGAGGGGGCAGGGTGTGATAGGGCCCCGATGGGATTCTGGTACGGGGGCCCCTGAAAAAATGTGGGGGCTATGGTTTGAGGACATTGCAAATGTATGAAACTTAGCTTCAGCGCATGAATAATAGCTTTGGAAAGCCATGTAGAAGACATGCGATGGTAATTAACTGTACAGGTGCAAGCTTTGATAGGCTGTGGAGGGGGAGGAGGGGGTCAGAAGCAAGCAGCCAGTCAAACAAAGGAGTTAAGTGGGCATGGAAAAAAGCCTTATTCACATGTGGCGCACACACATTTCAATTAGGAGTAATGCAGGTAGAGGGCAACTTTTAAAAAACTAAATAGAAATACAGACTATAATTTGTATATAATACATGACTGGCAAGGTGGTTTGGATGGGCAAAATAACCTCACAGGTTTCCTTGAAGCATAATCACTGAAGATGAGCGAACGTACTCATCCGAGCTTGATACTCGTTTGAGTATTAGCGTGTTCGAGATGCTCGTTACTCGTGACGAGTACCACGCGATGTTCGAATTACTTTCACTTTCATCTCTGAGACGTTAGTGCGCTTTTCTGGCCAATAGAAAGACAGGGAAGGCATTACAACTTCCCCCTGCGACGTTCAAGCCCTATACCACCCCCCTGCAGTGAGTGGCTGGCGAGATCAGGTGTCACCCGAGTATATAAATCGGCCCCTCCCGCGGCTCGCCACAGATGCATTCTGACAGAGATCAGGGAAAGTGCTGTCTTGCTGGACTTGCTATAGGGAAAGTGTTAGGAGTTATTTTAGGCTTCAAGAACCCCAACGGTCCTTCTTAGGGCCACATCTGACCGTGTGCAGTACTGTTGAGGCTGCTTTTTGCACTTTTTTTTTTTTTTTGTATATCGGCCGTGCAGAGCATTGCATCCTGCAGTAATTTTACATAGTCCAGGGCCAGTAGTGGTGAGGCAGGGACAGAAGACATATACAGTCTATATAGGCAGTGGGCTTTTCCCAAAAAATTTGGGAAAAAACATTCTATTTGGGCTGCCTGTGACCGTCCTGAGTGTACTGCGTCTCTGCTGGGGGTAGTAGTCCTAATTAATACGCAGTTAGCTAAGTGTTACAGCAGGCTTGCACAAAATTCTTTCCTGGCTCTGCGTTGCCCGTCACATCACCGCTGTATTCCTGTCCAGAGTGAAACAGTCTGCAGTAATTTTACATTGTCCAGGGCCAGTAGTGGTGAGGCAGGGACAGTGAAAGACATATACAGTCTATATAGGCAGTGGGCTTTTCCAAAATCATTTGGGAAAAAAAAATCTATTTGGGCTGCCTGTGACCGTCCTCAGTGTACTGCGTCTCTGCTGGTGGTAGTTGTCCTAATTCATACGCAGCCAGCTAAGTGTTACAGCAGGCTTGCACAAAATTCTTTCCTGGCTCTGCGTTGCCCGTCACATCACCGCTGTATTCCTGTCCAGAGTGAAACAGTCTGCAGTAATTTTACATTGTCCAGGGCACTGCAATGGGATACATTTATGTACAGCCGGTGGGTTCCAGGGAGCCACCCATGCTGTGGGTGCACACGGAATTCCCATTGCGGAGTTGTACCGGCCTGTGACTATAAAAAAACGCGATCTGACTGGGGCATGCAGACACCTTGACAGAATGAATAGTGTGTGGCACATAGGTTCCCCATTGCTATGCCCACGTGTGCAGGTCCTGATGGCGGTGGCACAGGATTATATTTCTCATTGCTTCTGTACAGCATTGTGGGCTGGCTTCTGTACAGCATTTAAAGAGGGTCGCTGCCTAGCCGTGCCAACTCTCTGCAGTGTGTGCCTGTGGTTCCTCCTCATGGCAGACGCACTTATAAATCGACATGAGGGTGGTGTGGCATGAGGGCAGCTGAAGGCTGCGCAGGGACACTTTGGTGTGCGCTGTGGACACTGGGTCGTGTGGGGGGGGGGGGCTGGGCAGCATGTAACCCAGGAGAAGTGGCAGCGGAGTGTCATGCAGGCAGTGATTGTGCTTTGTTGGAGGTAGTGTGGTGCTTAGCTAAGGTATGCCATGCTAATGAGGGTTTTTCAGAAGTAAAAATTGTTGGGAGGGGGGGGCCCACTCTTGCCGCTATTGTGTCTTAATAGTGGGACCTGGGAACTTGAGATGCAGCCCAACATGTAGCCCCTCGCCTGCCCTATCCGTTGCTGTGTCGTTCCCATCACTTTCTTGAATTGCCCAGATTTTCACAAATGGAAACCTTAGCGAGCATCGGCGATATACAAAAATGCTCGAGTCGCCCATTGACTTCAATGGGGTTCATTACTCAAAACGAACCCTCGAGCATCGCGAAAAGTTCGTCTCGAGTAACGAGCACCCGAGCATTTTGGTGCTCGCTCATCTCTAATAATCACTATATTGCAAGATGGACAAAACGTGTAAAAAAAAAAAATGTCACAGATAAGTTTTCAGAAGCTTTTATTCACACTTGTAACGTGGCTTCCATATATAAGGGTGGCTTCAGACGAGCGCGGTGAGATCGGGGGAGCCGTGCAGGTGTCATGGCAGCCTGGGGCCTAATGAAAGGCCCCAGGGCTGCCTTACCAGACTGCCTATCAAGCCATCCCCATGGGGTGGCTTGATAGACTGTCTGTTATATTGCAGTATGACGTAATGCTATAGCATTACGTCATACTGCAGGAGCGATCAAAGTATCGCACGTTAAAGTCCCCCAGGGGGACTTCAAAGTAAAGTAAAAAAAATGTCAATAAAGTTTTGCCATATCTATTATTAAAAAATCAAAATCCTAAAATAAAAATATGTATTTGATATCACCGCATCCGTAAAAGTCCGATCTATCAAAATAGTGCATTATTTTTCCCGCACGGTGAACGTCGTCCGAAAAAAAAAAAAGAACGCCAGAAATGCACTTTTTTAGTTACCCTGTCTCCCAGAACAAACGCAATAAAAAGCAATCAAATTGATACCATTGGAAACTACAGGACATTCTGCAAAAAATGAGCCCTTGCTCAACTACGTCGATGGAAAAATAAAAAAGTTATTGCGCACACAAAATGACCGCAGAAAATAATTGAAAAAAATTAAATGTCTTTGAAAAAAAGTAGTATATTAAGAAAAAACCTATACAAGTTTGGTATCCTAGTAATTGTACCTACCCATAGAATAAAGTTATCTTGTCGCTTTTGCTGCAATTTGTGCACCGTAGAAACAAGATTCACTAAAAGATGGCGAAATGTCGTTTTTTTTTTCATTTTACTCCACTTACAATTTTTTAAAAATTTTCCAGTACATTATATGGTACTTTAAATAGCACCATTGAAAAATACATCTCGTCCCGCAAAAAACAAGCCTTCATACAGCGACGTCGATGGATAAATAAAAGAGTTACGATTTTTTTGAAGGGGGGAGGAAAAAACGAAAATGGAAAAAGAAAAAGGGGCCGTGTCATTAAGGGGTTAAACTAATGGTTCATCACTATTTCTCCCTTTAATTATTTATAACACTATTCATAGGCCTAGACCTCAGACACACTTGCCGTGTTGCCGAATGGAACTCAAGAGGTACAGGCACAAGTCGCATCAGACATCACACTGACACCTGTCCATGTGCTGTCCAATATGTGGGCTGCCTGCACACTGACATGCATTTACATGTCCTAATTCTTGCCCATGATTCTGAGTTTCGGAGTTCGGAAAGTAGGACCATCTATGCACTCAAAAACAACAACGAAATCCCCATTATGCCTGCAGATAAAGGTGGTGCTATAATCCTTATGAATAAATCAGACTACATGAAAGAAGCGAACAGACAGCTGACAGCCACCAGATACTACACCAAATTGGATTAAGAGCGGTCTCAAAAATATGTGAGGGAACTGAAAAGGGTCAAAAGACGTCTGTCTGTGGGTTCCAGAAAACGTTTGGATTTGATACCGGAGAACCCCAAGGTTGGAATATTCTACATGCTTTCCAAACTGCACAAAGCTGGCAATCCAGGGGGGTCAATTATCTCAGGTGTGGGAACCCTCACTGAAAAAATCTTAGGATGGGTGGAAGGTGTTCTCAAATCACCGGTGAGAAATAAAACCAGCTACTTACAGGACACCACTGATGAACTGAACAAACTATTAACCATAGTGGCACCCTTATGGCACCATTCTGGCCACCATGCAAGTTTAATCCTTATATTCTAACATGCCACACAAAGATGGACTGACTGCCTGCCAGGTACACCTTGAAGCCAATGGGGTTGCCTCTGAATTGATGTTACAACTCACAAGATTCATTGTCACACACAACTATTTCTCCTTAGGCAAAGAGATATACCTGCTACTCACCAGAACCACCATGAGCAGTAAAATGGCACCACAATATGCCAACCTTTTCATGGCAAAACTGGAGAGTCACTTTCTGGCCTCCTGCTCCATCAAACTATTGGCCTACTTACACTACATTGATGACATCATAATCATCCAATGGCTGGATGTTCTTAAGGACAGAAATGTCCAAGAAGGTTGGGAAATATTGAAAAAGAAGATTCTGAAAGCACAGTCGTTAACAATCCCTAAAAGAAGGAAAAATGGGAAGCATTTAAAGAAACCAGGATAGATGAACACGGAACTTGCACACATGTTAAAAGACGTCTATAATACGGTCTGCAGAAACTGTAGGGCAAGTGTCAGAAAAGCTAAAGCTGTTAATGAACTGATGCTTGCAACACAGGCCAAAAGCAATAAAAAAAGGATTTTGCAGGTATGTCAAAAGCAAAAAAAAAGTCAAAGGCCGAACTTTTAAATTCCTATTTTGTATTTGTTTTCTCTCAGAAAGAAGATGGAACATCAACTGATCTTCCCTGTGCTACTGGGGGAATAAAATAATGCAGGCTATCTATAAACAGAGAGATAGTGAGGGAACACTTGGCTAACTTAAGTGAATTCAAGTTTCAAGGTCCAGATGAATTACATCCCAGGTTACTAAAGGAAGCAGCGGAGGTAATTGCTGAACAACTTGCCATAATCTTTGAAAATTCCTGAAGGACAAGAGAAGTCCCAGAAGATTGGCAAAGGGCAAATGTTGTCCCTATCTTCAAAAAAGGGAAGAAGGTGCATCCAAGAAGCTACAGGCCTGTGAGCCTGACTTCTATACCGGGAAAGATCTTTGAACAAATTATTAAACAGCATGTATGCAAGTACTTGGAAGAAAATGAAGTAATTAACCAAGTAATTAAACAAGTCATGCCAGACAAATCTAATTTCCTTCTGTGACAGTATCACCGACTGGGTTGATCAGGTAAATGCGGTGGATATAGTTTATCTTGACCTTAGTAAAGCATTTGACAAAGTATCTCATACTATTCTTATTGAAAAAATTAACAAATATGGGATTAACAAGGCAACTGTTAGGTGGATTCACAGCTGGCTGATTGATCATACTCAAAGAGTGGTCATAAATGGCTGCACATACAAGTGGAAGAATGTCTCAAGTGGGGTACCACAAGGCTCTGTCCTAGGCCCAGTATTGTTCAACATTTTTATAAATGATGTGGAGGAGGGAATTGATGGGAAACTGATCAAACTTGCCGACGACACAAAGCTTAGCTAACACTAGAAAAGAAATAGAGATTATTCAAAAAGATCTAAAAAAGCTGGCACAGTAGGCACCGACTAACAGAATGATATTTAAGAATGAGAAATGCAAAGTCCTACATCTGGGCAAGAAAAAATGAAGAAAGCACATACAGAATCGGAATAGAATAGGAATAGGGAATAGAATAGGAATTGAGCTAAGCAGCAGCACATGTGAAAGAGCCAAAAAGGAAAACAATTCTAGGGTGCATTAAAAGAAGCATAGAGTCTAGATCACGTGAGGTAATTATCCCCATCTGCTCTTCCTTAGACAGACCTTATCTGGAATACTGTGTCCAGCTCTAGGCACCCCACCTTAAAAAAGACATGAACAAACAGGAGCAAGTCCAGAGAAGACTTAAATGATCTGGGAATGCGTAGCTTGCAAAAAAAGGCTGAGAACACTTAATAGCTGTCTACAAATATCTGAAGGGCTGTCACAGTGCAGAGGGATCAGCCTTATTCTCATTTGCACATTTAAGTACTAGAAGCAATGAGATAAAACTAAAAGGGGGAAGACACAAATTAGATATTAGAAAAAACTTTCTGACGGTGAAGGTGATCAATGAGTGGAAAAGGTTACCACAGGAGGTGGTGAGTTCTCCTTCAATGGAAGTGTTCTGTCAGGGTGTGCTGCTGGGATCTGTAGTACTAAGGTTCCCACTAGAGCCGCAGGCGCTATCTCTTGCTACTCTGGTCTTGCATTCTCCTCTCAGTAGTTAGCTGTTAATCATCCTGCCTTCGTGCAGAAGCTATTTAGCTTAGAACAGCGGAACTCTGGTCCTCAGTAGATTGGTTAAGTTACCCTGCCTTCGTGCAGTAGCTATCTAGCTTAGAATTGCGGAATATTGTCTCCTAGCAGCCAGCTATAAGCCAGCCTGCCTACGTGCAGTAGCTACATAGCCTGGGTTAGCAGAAAGCTGTCTCTATATTGAGGTTTCAGCGTCTACAACTGCACGGTACCACGTATGGGAGCTTATTTTCGCTCCTGTGCCACTCTACCGGGGGCTCCCTGACCAAACTCTAGTTTAGGATCTGGTCTGGGTTGGCATAACTCTGCCGCTGACAGTAGCATCCTTGACAGTCACCAGCAAGGCTAATAGCCAGCTTCTAGTCACATAACCCTCGGGTAAAGTGACGTTAGAGCTATCTAGCTGGCGGTAGCTATGACCGCTCGCAATAATTCTCACGGGTAACAACAACGGCAATTACTGGCTTATACCTATTGGAGCCCGATATCTTGACGTTTCATAATCAGAGACATTAAAGTCAGTACGGCTAAACGCCGTGCCTTGGCAGCACAGCATACGGCCGACACTATCGCCCTGACTAACGATTATGTATTCTACATAGTACCGGACGATCCTTCCTTGTATGCGATACCGCTCGGCTCATAAGAAAATATCGATCCTGTACACAATTGAATACAATACCATGATACAAGTGCGACAGGATTAGAGATGAGCGAACGTACTCGTTACGAGTACTTACGCACCCGAGCACCGCCATTTTCGAGTACAGCGGTACTCGCGCGTAAAGATTCGGGGGGCGCCGTGGCGGCACAGGGGGTAGCAGTGGGGAGTGGGGGGGGGGAGAGGGAGAGAGAGACGGCTCCCCCCTGTTCCCCGCTGCTCCCCCCCGCACCGCCGCGCCTCTCCCCGCCCCCCGGCGCCCCCCGAATCTTTACGCCCGAGTACTGAAGTACTCGAAAATGGCGGTACTCGGGTGCGTAAGTACTCATTACGAGTACGTTCGCTCATCTCTAGACAGGATATAATTGGGATACGTAGCGACCAAGAGGTGGCATTGTAATTAAATCAAGCACACTGGTAGCCGCATCAGGGTGCTGTGATTGCTTGTCTTGACTTGACAGACAAATCCACAGTTGTAGATTTCTATACATACCCTTGGGCAATCTGATGCCCCGCTCCTGATGAACTGTCTATTATTAAGACACGGAAACGCGTCGAGCAGAGCATTGAAGAACAGAGTATTGAACGAGAACAGAAATTTGACTGACTTATTAACATCATTTATAGTATCGACCTTGAAGCTAACTTGTTTACCAACCACACTCATAGTGAGACACTGGCCAGGGACCAACACTGGCTAGGTTTCTCAAGTGGTTAATAGTAGCAAGTAGCCTAACGTCTTGATACACGAGTATTGTGGATGAATTTCAGTTTCAAACCTAACCCGTAACAGCACTATTGAGATCTGTACCTAAGTTACACGAAAAGAGACCAATATTTCTTTGTACTATAGTCCCAGTTGCTCCTCATCATATCATTGGAGGGCGTATAATCATCAGTGGTCTCCAAGTTGGGTGGAAACTCCTTCTGTCTGGTCATTATATGCTTGTTATGTGTCTCTATGTTAGCCCATGGTTTTAATTATTTCCAAAATAAAGTTTATTATCTTTTAAATCTATATCTGTGAAGGGCTCTACACTATTTACATTGATTATACATACCACTGTGATCTTTTTGTAGGACTAAGGTTCCTAGCAGCACAGCTTCACAGGTTAGGGTTAATTGAGCTGGCTGAGTGTGGTATTCTCTAGCAGCCAATCTACTTTAGTCTGCAGCACATATAAACCCAGCTCCTGTCAGTGTCTGTCTGGTGTTCAGGGTGAGCAGTCATGTTACTTCAGCTTGCTGTGGGACTTGTATCCTGTTGTTTGTTCTGTACAGCTTGCGTGTGACTTGTGTCCTGGTGTCTGTCCTGTACAACTTGCCTGTGACTTGTGTCCTGTTGTCTGTGTTGTTTCAGCTTGCAGTGTGAACTGTGTTCAGTGCCACTGGACTCCTGGTTAGTGTAGGGACTAGCAGTATAGCCAGGAGCCGTAAAGTGGCCTGCTAGCTTCCACGTTTTGATGAAAATGTCAACTAATACTTGGTATTTATATTCAGCTTTACCATCTGCTGTTAGTGTTTGCATTTTGGCTGTTGCTTGCTGTGTTTTTCTGGCTCTGTGTGTTCTGTCCAGTTGTCCCTGTAATGTGGCATGTGTATGTGTCCTGTTCTGGTGGCGTGATTCCTAGGAGCAGCTGGGGCCAAGTTCTGAAGACCGCTGGAATGCCCTTTATCAGGGCGATGTCCCCGCTCAGGTAGGGCCATGCCATCCTCCCTGTAGCTCAGGGACAGTTGTCTGAACCCATGTGTATTCATCTTGGTCACATTCGTGTGGGCCCTGTACTTAGTTGCCCACACGATCGTAACATAATGCACCTCCTTTTGTAGCTGGGGGGGCATTATGTTGTATGTTATTATGTTGTATGTTATGTTGTATGCATTATGCTTGGATTTTTTTGGCATGCTTATGTTGTATGCTTTATGTTGTTATGTTGTATGCTTTATGTTGTTGTTATGTTGCTATTCGTCTATGTTTATGTCTGTATTCTGTCCTGTCTGATCCGCTCGCCCACTGGTGTTTGGACACCCGGTTCCTGTTCCTGTATGTCTACCCGTCTGTGGTGAGTGGCTGCCCGATCTGAATCCTGTCCCTTTGTCCGTTGGTAGGCGGTTTTTAGGGCTTTGTTTGGTCTTTTTCCCTGTCTGTGTCTGGGATCCAGCTTTGTCCGTTACCAGTCCTGTGTTATGCAGTCTGTATTCCTGTCCCGTTGTCCGTCCTGTGGCAAGGTGCGCCCTGCGGACATAATTTGCTGGATACTTGTCTGTGCTTGTATGTACCTGAGCTTTTTCCCTTCTCCTACTGACTAGCTGGCATCTGCACTAGGCCCGTATGGATAAGTCCTGTGCATGCTATATCAGTAGGGAGGGTTGTCATGTTTCCCCCCTGGCTACGTGCACAATATGTGTTATGTTTGCTCCCTCCTTCACAGGGGTGTTGTGTGTTTGCATCAGGCCTGTATGGATAAGTGCTGTGCTACGCCTATCCTGGTTGAGACATATTTGCGGCAGTTCTAGGCCAGTAGGATAAGTCCTGTACTGCGTAGGTGTCTTTTGAAGGAGTTGCATGAATTTTGTTTTATGCTTAAAGGGTACAGAGGCACCTTTTTTAAAGGGGAGGTACTGTCAGGGTGTGCTGCTGGGATCTGTAGTACTAAGGTTCCTAGCAGCACAGCTTTACAGGCTAGGGTTAATTGAGCTGGCTGAGTATGGTATTCTCCAGCAGCCAATCTCCTTTAGTCTGCAGCACATATAAACCCAGCTCCTGTCAGTGTCTGTCTCGTGTTCAGGGTGAGCAGTCATGTTACTTCAGCTTGCTGTGTGACTTGTGTTCTGTTGTCTGTTCTATGCAGCTTGCTTGTGACTTGTGTCCTGGTGTCTGTACTGTTGCAGCTTGCGGTGTGAACTTGTGTCCTGTTGTCTGTGCTGTTGCTGCTTGTGGTGTGAACTGTGTCCGGTGCCACTAGCTTCCATGCTTTGATGAAAATGTCAACTAATACTTGGTATTTATATTCAGCTTTACCATCTGCTATTAGTGTTTACATTTTGGCTGTTGTTTGCTGTGTTTTCTGGCTCTGTATGTCTTCTTGTTCTGTCCAGTTGTCCCTGTCATGTGACATGTTTATGTGTCCTTTTCTGGTGGCGTGGTTCCTAGGAGCAGCTAGGGCCCAAATGGAAGACTGCTGGGCTGCCCTTTATCAGCGCGATGTCCTCACTTACGTAAGGCCATGTGGTCCTCCCTGTAGCACAGGGTCAGTTGTCCAAAGCCAGTGTGTATTCTTTGGTCACGATCGTGTGGGCCCCATGCTTAGTTGCCCACACGATTGTAACATGTTCAAACAAAGGCTAGACAAATATTTGTCTGGGATGATTTAGTAAATTCTGCACTGAGCAGGAGGTTGGACCTGGTGACCCCGGAGGTCCCTTCCAACTCTACGATTCTATGATTCTATCATCTCTGACCAACTCCAAACAAGAACTAATACAATTTTATGAGAGATTCAATGCATTTCATCCCACCACAAATCTGACATTAAGCTACTCGTATACAGAAATGAACTTTTTGAACACTACCATAAAAATTTTAAACAACTCAGTACAGACATTCCTGTACCAAAACCTATAGATTGGCACACATACCTCAGGTAGGACAGTTTCCATTCCAAACACATCAAAACGTCCCAGTGAGGCCATCAGATGTAACCGGATCTGCTCCAACCTAACAGACAGAGAAGAACATTATTACTATCTTAAAATTACATTTTTAAATCAGGGCTACAATCCCACCTCAAATGGTGATCAAATCACCAGAGCCACCGGGATACCCAGAAATCAACTACTCCAATACACAGAGAAGGAAGAAAACGATTGTCTACCTCTAGTAGAGAAGCGCCGGAATAGCAGACCGCAGGGCTATAGATGGAGGCAGCGCATGACAGGGGAAGGTAAGGGTTAACAAAAGGTGAGACTGGGGAGAAGAGAAGGGGGGGGGAGCTAAGGGGGAGGAAGCAGATAGAAAGTGCGGGAACAGCAGGAGGAGGGGTCAGTGCAGCAACGGACAGCAAGGAGCAGAAGCACAGGCAGAGAGGAAGACAGAAGATAAGAATATAAGAAGATAAGAATAGAAAGAAAGAAAGAAAGAAGCCCAAAATCAAGACGCGGAGGAGAAGGAGACGGGACAGAAAAGAAGAAGTAAGAAGACCAGCCTGAAGTGCCCGAAGAGGCCCGTCAGGAAGAGCCTGAAGACGATCCACTTACCCAAGATGGACGCCGTGATGGAGAAGATCTGGGCAGCGGTCGAGGAGCGGGGCCTGGAGTGGCTTGAAAGAGTCCTGGAGGGAGCGGCGCCTGGACCGGTGAGAGACAATGCGGGGGTCGCGGGGTCCAGTGTAGCAGCGGGAGCCGTGCCGGCGGCGGCTGAAGAGCGGGAGACAGGAGCAGTAGCGGGAGCGGGGCCAGCGGTGGCCGATTACCAGGCCCCCAGAGCGGCAGCGGGAGGCAGGCGTCCAAGAGGAGCGGCGGCAGCAGGGAGCAGAGGAGAACCGGCGGTGAGAGAGAGCAGGCCGCGGAAGGCCCGCCCGCCGGCAAGACTAAGCCCAGAGGTGGCCCCACAGCGCCGACGCCGCGTAGAGAGTCCCTCACGGGTCCCTCCGGTCCGGCTCCCCCCGGCATCAGCAGCAGGGGTGAGCGCAGGCTCGGGAGGAGTCTCGCAGGGCGGCAAGGTGCAGCGTCCGGCTCTAGGTCTCGTGCTGCCAGGGGGGCGGGGCCTAGCGCCGGACTGTCAGCTGGAGCTGCTGGAGATGCGTGGGGCTGCTCAGCAAGGGAGGCAGCAGGCAGGGAGCAGCCCCACAGTGGTCGGAGCAGCACGGGAGCTGCTAGAAACACGGGCCAAGTGCCCCCCATTGCTGGACACTGGAGAGAGGCAGAGGAGGGACAGCGGCCGCCAGGAGCCAGACCTATCGGTAGAAGTGCGGCTGCGATTCCGGAGGTGCGACTGCAGCCCGGCATGGATCCTGACTTCCGGCGCGGACCGTATTCGGATGAGGACTCGGATCCGTTGGAGGGAGGATCGGCGGCTGGTGGGACCACAGCCCCAACGCAGCCAGGTGAGATTAATTCCGGGGACACTACATCTGCAGTTAGTCACGTTGCGCCAGCGACAGATAGCATGGGGGGGTGGACAGGGAGCGCGGGGGCGACGGTAGGCGCAAGCAGTTTAGGCAAGGATTTTGGGTCATTTTTGGGTGGATTATGGGAGATGTGGCGCAGGCAGGTAATAGGGCCGACACCGTCTCCGGTATCGGCATGGGCAGGACCGTCTTGCGCTTCGGTTAGTCGGGACAGCACTGGGGGAGGTAGCATGACAGGGGCGTTAGATGGTCAGCAGTCAGGGCCCGTCACTGTCGCGGTGCAGACGGAAAAAGATGGGGACGGGATTCGGTTAGACGATAGAGCAAGGGGAGAAGTATATGTCTGCTTCGAGGGCCCCTTGGGAGCTCATTTAAAGAAAGAGGTAAAGGAAAAAATATGGCGCGACGAGTACGTCGAAATTTTTTCTCTTCTCCCTTTAGAAAAATTTAATTTGGATAAAGGGAAGAGAACTGAGTACAAGAAGGAAGAGGAGGAAAAGCGTCGGTGGCGATTGATCCCACAGACATTTTCCAATTGGCTTCAAGCGTTTGCTGGCCAGTGTCATAGGCGAGAAAGCGCCGGAAAATTGTTCAGGCCTATTTTGTTACCTCGACTCCATAGGCGAGGCATACAGAGTGTACGGGGGACAAACATGGCTCCGGTACGACGAGCAGTTCCGGCAAAGGAAAGCGGTCCGGCCGTCCATTCGTTGGGACCAAAAAGATATAGGGCTTTGGCTGCGAGTGATGGCCCCAGTGAGGTATGGGCAGCCCTTTCAGGGGGGGGCCGGGACTTCGAGCTCGGCCGTCGGTTCCCAAGGAAGCAGGTCGGGAGGACAGGCAGGGGGTCACAAGCCAGGGTTATGTTGGCAGTTTAACGATGGCCAATGTAAGTTCGGAAACACCTGCCGATTCAAACACGTCTGCTCTGTGTGTAACGCTACGTCACACGGAGCGACAAGGTGTTTTAAGAGAGGTAGAGGAAAAGGTTTCGGGGGTACTGGTAAAAGGGATGACACCGGTGAAACTGGCAAAGATGGTGCCGTTTCTAAATAGGTACCCAGATAAGGAGAAGGCAAAGTTACTGTTAGAAGGTTTTCGGGATGGTTTCAAAATTCCCGCCCCAGTTCACGAGGTGCCAGTGACGACAAAAAATTTACAGTCGACACTTCGGCATCCGACAGTTGTCACAGAAAAGTTATTACGGGAAGTGCAGTTAGGGCGCATGGCGGGGCCTTTTAAGTCCCCGCCAGTAGCGGATTTGGTTGTGTCCCCGCTTGGCGTGGTCCCTAAGAAGGAACCAAACAAGTTCAGATTAATACACCACTTGTCGTACCCAAAAGGAGCATCAGTGAATGACGGGATAGACCCGGACGTCTGTTCCGTGGTTTATACTTCATTTGATGCCGCCATTAAATGGGTTCGGAAGTATGGACGGGGGACTAGGCTGGCGAAAGTGGACATAGAATCAGCTTTTCGGTTACTTCCCGTGTCTCCCGAGAGTATTAGATTGTTAGGGTGTTTTTGGGAAGGGTGTTACTTTGCGGACAGGTGCCTACCCATGGGCTGCTCCATTTCGTGCGCTTATTTTGAAGCGTTCAGCTCATTTTTGGAGTGGGTGGTTAGGGATTCCACCGGGGTTAGGTCCGTCATCCACTATTTGGACGACTTCCTGTGCATAGGGCCAGCGGGGTCGCCAATTTGTGCAACGTTGCTGGAATCTGTTCAATGGGTGTCTCGGTATTTTGGGGTGCCTTTGGCGCCGGAAAAAACCGAAGGGCCCACAACCTGTTTAAAGTTTTTAGGCATTACCATTGACACGGTTGCAATGGAATGCAGACTACCCGAGGACAAATTAGCGGATTTGAAGGGGGAAGTGAATAGAGCGAGGGTTGCAAACAAGGTCATTTTAAGGGACCTGCAATCGTTATTGGGCAAGCTGAATTTCGCTTGCCGAATCATGCCGATGGGTAGAATTTTCTGCAGAAGGTTGGCATCGGCTACGGCTGGGGTTCGGCTACCCCACCATTTTATCCGCCTAGGGGGAGGTCACAAAAAGGATTTGGCCGTGTGGGCGGCGTTTTTGGAGCAATACAATGGTAGGTCGGCAATGTTGGAGGAAGCAGTAGACAATTTTGACTGGGAATTGTTTACCGACGCAGCAGGAAGCACCGGTTTTGGAGCCTACTTCCAAGGCCGGTGGTGCGCGGGTAAGTGGCCAAAGGATTGGTTTTCGTCAGGTTTGGTCAAAAATTTGGTGCTGCTCGAATTGTTCCCTATCATAGTGGCCCTAGCGTTATGGGGAGAATATTTTAGGGATAAAAAGGTACGTTTCCATTGCGACAATTTGGGGGTGGTACAGGCAATAAACAATTTGTCTGCCTCGTCTCCTCCAGTAGTGGCCTTATTGCGCCACTTGGTACTGGAGGCGCTGGCCTTGAACGCATGGATTGTGGCGGTACACGTGCCAGGGGTCAACAACTCAATCGCGGATGCTCTTTCTCGTTTTCAGTGGGAGCGATTCCGTCTGTTGGCCCCAGGAGCAGAGGAGGAGGGGGTTTCTTGCCCGCCACACATCTGGAACGTGGTCGGCGAGCAGCGGAGCACTTGATAAGCGCTTCGCTGGCTCGGGGTACTTGGGCATCCTATGATGCAGCATGGTCGGAATGGGAAGAGTGGCTAGGGCGGTTTGAGAATGTTGAAACGGAAGAAGACACCGTTGGGGCGTTGTTAGAATGGCTAGGTGAAAGTTCGGCGAAGGGTTTGTCGGTGTCTAAGGTTAATACGTGGCGTTCGGTATGAAGCTGAGGGGTAGGATAGATATTGCTAAATCCTTTTTGGTCAGGCAAGCGCTAAAAGGTTTTAGAAGGGGGAGAGGGGGTCAGGATACGCGACGGCCTGTATCGTTTGAGATGTTGGAAAAAATAGGAGAGGTATTGAGGGAGGTGTGTGACCAGGTTGCGGAATGTTCACTGTTTAGATTTGCCCTTTCCTTGGCATTTTTTGGGGCTTTGCGAGTGGGCGAGATTAGAGTTTTTTATTCGTCGCTCTAAAACGGATCAAGAGGGAAAGGGCCGGCGGGTATCGTTGGGGCAGGTTCAAGGAAGCATCATGTGCCCCGTAAAGTGTTGGAGGGAATATAGTTCATTGCTAGGAGATGGGGCAAGGCCGTTATTACGCCATAGAGATGGCTCCTTTTTGTCCAGATTTCAATTTTCGGCGGTGTTCGAAAAAGGCACTAATTAAACTGGGCCTGGATAGTGCCAATTTCGGGACACATTCTTTTAGGATAGGGGCAGCGACGGAAGCAGCAAAAGGGGGTTTAGACAACCGAACGGTAATGAGAATTGGTCGGTGGAAATCAGGGAGGTTTAAATCATACATTAGACCGCATTTGTTATAGGGGGAGGGGGTTGGAGGTGGTAGCGGTACAACGCAGGTCGATTATTTACAGTTAATTTCTTTTCATTACAGATCGCCGAGCGGCCCTCGTATGGATATTGGGTCATTCATACGTTTATTGGGGGGGGGGGGGAAAGGGCTAGGATTAGGCCGAATGGCAGGCAGTTGAGGCTTAGCAGGGATACGGCGGTTTTACGGTGGATTGGGGTTAGGGGGATGGCATGGTTCAGAGTTTTACAGGATGTTCAGCGGTTGGTTGCTTTGGATATGGCGCCTGACATTTTAGTATTGCATGTCGGGGGTAATGATTTGGGGCGGA